>NC_139989.1:77271844-77606844 GCF_964263955.1 Coregonus lavaretus
TACACTGGGAGTAGAGACTAGTGAGACTAAGACCATAGGACACCACATACACTGGGAGTAGAGACTAGTGAGACTAAGACCATAGGACACCACATACACTGGGAGTAGAGACTAGTGAGACCATAGGACACCACATACACTGGGAGTAGAGACTAGTGAGACTAAGACCATAGGACACCACATACACTGGGAGTAGAGACTAGTGAGACTAAGACCATAGGACACCACATACACTGGGAGTAGAGACTAGTGAGACTAAGACCATAGGACACCACATACACTGGGAGTAGAGACTAGTGAGACTAAGACCATAGGACACCACATACACTGGGAGTAGAGACTAGTGAGACTAAGACCATAGGACACCACATACACTGGGAGTAGAGACTAGTGAGACTAAGACCATAGGACACCACATACACTGGGAGTAGAGACTAGTGAGACCATAGGACACCACATACACTCGGAGTAGAGACTAGTGAGACTAAGACCATAGGACACCACATACACTGGGAGTAGAGACTAGTGAGACTAAGACCATAGGACACCACATACACTGGGAGTAGAGACTAGTGAGACCATAGGACACCACATACACTGGGGGTAGAGACTAGTGAGACAATAGGACACCACATACACTGGGAGTAGAGACTAGTGAGACTAAGACCATAGGACACCACATACACTGGGAGTAGAGACTAGTGAGACTAAGACCATAGGACACCACATACACTGGGAGTATAGACTAGTGAGACCATAGGACACCACATACACTGGGAGTAGAGACTAGTGAGACTAAGACCATAGGACACCACATACACTGGGAGTAGAGACTAGTGAGACCATAGGACACCACATACACTGGGAGTAGAGACTAGTGAGACCATAGGACACCACATACACTGGGAGTAGAGACTAGTGAGACCATAGGACACCACATACACTGGGAGTAGAGACTAGTGAGACTAAGACCATAGGACACCACATACACTGGGAGTAGAGACTAGTGAGACTAAGACCATAGGACACCACATACACTGGGAGTAGAGACTAGTGAGACCATGGGACACCACATACACTCGGAGTAGAGACTAGTGAGACTAAGACCATAGGACACCACATACACTGGGAGTAGAGACTAGTGAGACTAAGACCATAGACACCACATACACTGGGAGTAGAGACTAGTGAGACCATAGGACACCACATACACTGGGGGTAGAGAGTGAGAACTAAGAACCATAGGAAACCACATACACTGGGAGTAGAGACTAGTGAGACCAGAAGACACCACAACATGGGAGTAGAGACTAGTGACACTAAGGACCATAGGGACACCACATACACTGGGAGTAGAGACTAAGTGAGACCATAGGACACCACATACACTGGGAGTAGAGACTAGTGAGACATTAGAGACACCACATAACTGGGAGTAGAGACTAGTGAGAACATAGGACACCACATTACACTGGAGTAGAGATAGTGAGACTAAGACCATAGGACACCACATACACTGGGAGTAGAGACTAGTGAGACCATAGGACACCACATACACTGGGAGTAGAGACTAGTGAGACTAAGACCATAGGACACCACATACACTGGGAGTAGAGACTAGTGAGACCATAGGACACCACATACACTGGGAGTATAGACTAGTGAGGACCATAGGACACCACATACACTGGGAGTAGAGACTAGTGAGACTAAGACCATAGGACACCACATACACTGGGAGTAGAGACTAGTGAGACCATAGGACACCACATACACTGGGAGTAGAGACTAGTGAGACCATAGGACACCACATACACTGGGAGTATAGACTAGTGAGACTAAGACCATAGGACACCACATACACTGGGAGTAGAGACTAGTGAGAGACCATAGGACACCACATACACTGGGAGTAGAGACTAGTGAGACCATAGGACACCACATACACTGGGAGTATAGACTTAGATAAGAAAGACCATAGGACACCACATACACTGGGAGTAGAGACTAGTGAGACTAAGACCATAGGACACCACATACACTGGGAGTATAGACTAGTGAGACCATAGGACACCACATACACTGGGAGTAGAGACTAGTGAGACTAAGACCATAGGACCCACATACACTGGGAGTAGAGACTAGTGAGACTAGACCATAGGACACCACATACACTGGGAGTAGAGACTAGTGAGACCATAGGACACCACATACACTGGGAGTAGAGACTAGTGAGACTAAGACCATAGGACACCACATACACTGGGAGTAGAGACTAGTGAGACCATAGGACACCACATACACTGGGAGTAGAGACTAGTGAGACTAAGACCATAGGACACCACATACACTGGGAGTAGAGACTAGTGAGACCATAGGACACCACATACACTGGGAGTAGAGACTAGTGAGACTAAGACCATAGGACACCACATACACTGGGAGTAGAGACTAGTGAGACTAAGACCATAGGACACCACATACACTGGGAGTAGAGACTAGTGAGACTAAGACCATAGGACACCACATACACTGGGAGTAGAGACTAGTGAGACCATAGGACACCACATACACTGGGAGTAGAGACTAGTGAGACTAAGACCATAGGACACCACATACACTGGGAGTAGAGACTAGTGAGACTAAGACCATAGGACACCACATACACTGGGAGTAGAGACTAGTGAGACTAAGACCATAGGACACCACATACACTGGGAGTAGAGACTAGTGAGACTAAGACCATAGGACACCACATACACTGGGAGTAGAGACTAGTGAGACTAAGACCATAGGACACCACATACACTGGGAGTAGAGACTAGTGAGAAGACCATAGGACACCACATACACTGGGAGTAGAGACTAGTGAGACTAAGACCATAGGACACCACATACACTGGGAGTAGAGACTAGTGAGACTAAGACCATAGGACACCACATACACTGGGAGTAGAGACTAGTGAGACTAAGACCATAGGACACCACATACACTGGGAGTAGAGACTAGTGAGACTAAGACCATAGGACACCACATACACTGGGAGTAGAGACTAGTGAGACTAAGACCATAGGACACCACATACACTGGGAGTAGAGACTAGTGAGAAAAGACCATAGGACACCACATACACTGGGAGTAGAGACTAGTGAGACCATAGGACACCACATACACTGGGAGTAGAGACTAGTGAGACTAAGACCATAGGACACCACATACACTGGGAGTAGAGACTAGTGAGACTAAGACCATAGGACACCACATACACTGGGAGTAGAGACTAGTGAGACTAGACCATAGGACCATAGGAACCACATACACTGGGAGTAGAGACTAGTGAGGACTAAGACCATAGGACACCACATACACTGGGAGTAGAGACTAGTGAGACTAAGACCATAGGACACCACATACACTGGGAGTAGAGACTAGTGAGACTAAGACCATAGGACACCACATACACTGGGAGTAGAGACTAGTGAAGCCAAGACCATAGGACACCACATACACTGGGAGTAGAGACTAGTGAGCACTAAAGACCATAGGACACCACATACACTGGGAGTAGAGACTAGTGAGACTTAAGACCATAGGACACCACATACACTGGGAGTAGAGACTAGTGAAGCTAAGACCATAGGACACCACATACACTGGGAGTAGAGACTAGTGAGACCATAGGACACCACATACACTGGGAGTAGAGACTAGTGAGACTAAGACCATATTGACACCACATACACTGGGAGTAGAGACTAGTGAGACTAAGACCATAGGACACCACATACACTGGGAGTAGAGACTAGTGAGACCATAGGACACCACATACACTGGGAGTAGAGACTAGTGAGACTAAGACCATAGGACACCACATACACTGGGAGTAGAGACTAGTGAGACTAAGACCATAGGACACCACATACACTGGGAGTAGAGACTAGTGAGACTAAGACCATAGGACACCACATACACTGGGAGTAGAGACTAGTGAGACTAAGACCATAGGACACCACATACACTGGGAGTAGAGACTAGTGAGACTAAGACCATAGGACACCACATACACTGGGAGTAGAGACTAGTGAACGACTAAGACCATAGGACACCACATACACTGGGAGTAGAGACTAGTGAGACTAAGACCATAGGACACCACATACACTGGGAGTAGAGACTAGTGAGACTAAACCATAGGACACCACATACACTGGGAGTAGAGACTAGTGAGACCTAAGACCATAGGACACCACATACACTGGGAGTAGAGACTAGTGAGACTAAGACCATAGGACACCACATACACTGGGAGTAGAGACTAGTGAGACCATAGGACACCACATACACTGGGAGTAGAGACTAGTGAGACTAAGACCATAGGACACCACATACACTGGGAGTAGAGACTAGTGAGACTAAGACCATAGGACACCACATACACTGGGAGTAGAGACTAGTGAGACTAAGACCATAGGACACCACATACACTGGGAGTAGAGACTAGTGAGACTAAGACCATAGGACACCACATACACTGGGAGTAGAGACTAGTGAGACTAAGACCATAGGACACCACATACACTGGGAGTAGAGACTAGTGAGACTAAGACCATAGGACACCACATACACTGGGAGTAGAGACTAGTGAGACTATAGACCATAGGACACCACATACACTGGGAGTAGAAATAGTGGACTAAGACCATAGGACACCACATACACTGGGAGTAGAGACTAGTGAGACCATAGGACACCACATACACTGGGAGTAGAGACTAGTGAGACTAAGACCATAGGACACCACATACACTGGGAGTAGAGACTAGTGAGACCATAGGACACCACATACACTGGGAGTAGAGACTAGTGAGACTAAGACCATAGGACACCACATACACTGGGAGTAGAGACTAGTGAGACCATAGGACACCACATACACTGGGAGTAGAGACTAGTGGGACTAGAGACCATAGGACACCACATACACTGGGAGTAGAGACTAGTGAGACCATAGGACACCACATACACTGGGAGTAGAGACTAGTGAGACTAAGACCATAGGACACCACATACACTGGGAGTAGAGACTAGTGAGACTAAGACCATAGGACACCACATACACTGGGAGTAGAGACTAGTGAGACCATAGGACACCACATACACTGGGAGTAGAGACTAGTGAGACTAAGACCATAGGACACCACATACACTGGGAGTAGAGACTAGTGAGACCATAGGACACCACATACACTGGGAGTAGAGACTAGTGAGACCATAGGACACCACATACACTGGGAGTAGAGACTAGTGAGACTAAGACCATAGGACACCACATACACTGGGAGTAGAGACTAGTGAGACTAAGACCATAGGACACCACATACACTGGGAGTAGAGACTAGTGAGACCATAGGACACCACATACACTGGGAGTAGAGACTAGTGAGACTAAGACCATAGGACACCACATACACTGGGAGTAGAGACTAGTGAGACTAAGACCATAGGACACCACATACACTGGGAGTAGAGACTAGTGAGACTAAGACCATAGGACACCACATACACTGGGAGTAGAGACTAGTGAGACTAAGACCATAGGACACCACATACACTGGGAGTAGAGACTAGTGAGACTAAGACCATAGGACACCACATACACTGGGAGTAGAGACTAGTGAGACTAAGACCATAGGACACCACATACACTGGGAGTAGAGACTAGTGAGACCATAGGACACCACATACACTCGGAGTAGAGACTAGTGAGACTAAGACCATAGGACACCACATACACTGGGAGTAGAGACTAGTGAGACTAAGACCATAGGACACCACATACACTGGGAGTAGAGACTAGTGAGACCATAGGACACCACATACACTGGGGGTAGAGACTAGTGAGACAATAGGACACCACATACACTGGGAGTAGAGACTAGTGAGACTAAGACCATAGGACACCACATACACTGGGAGTAGAGACTAGTGAGACTAAGACCATAGGACACCACATACACTGGGAGTATAGACTAGTGAGACCATAGGACACCACATACACTGGGAGTAGAGACTAGTGAGACTAAGACCATAGGACACCACATACACTGGGAGTAGAGACTAGTGAGACCATAGGACACCACATACACTGGGAGTAGAGACTAGTGAGACCATAGGACACCACAAACACTGGGAGTAGAGACTAGTGAGACCATAGGACACCACATACACTGGGGGTAGAGACTACTGAGACTAAGACCATAGGACACCACATACACTGGGAGTAGAGACTAGTGAGACCATAGGACACCACATACACTGGGAGTATAGACTAGTGAGACTAAGACCATAGGACACCACATACACTGGGAGTAGAGACTAGTGAGACTAAGACCATAGGACACCACATACACTGGGAGTAGAGACTAGTGAGACCATAGGACACCACATACACTGGGAGTAGAGACTAGTGAGACCATAGGACCCCACATACACTGGGAGTATAGACTAGTGAGACTAAGACCATAGGACACCACATACACTGGGAGTAGAGACTAGTGAGACCATAGGACACCACATACACTGGGAGTAGAGACTAGTGAGACCATAGGACACCACATACACTGGGAGTATAGACTAGTGAGACCATAGGACACCACATACACTGGGAGTAGAGACTAGTGAGACTAAGACCATAGGACACCACATACACTGGGAGTATAGACTAGTGAGACCATAGGACACCACATACACTGGGAGTAGAGACTAGTGAGACTAAGACCATAGGACACCACATACACTGGGAGTAGAGACTAGTGAGACCATAGGACACCACATACACTGGGAGTAGAGACTAGTGAGACCATAGGACACCACATACACTGGGAGTAGAGACTAGTGAGACCATAGGACACCACATACACTGGGAGTAGAGACTAGTGAGACTAAGACCATAGGACACCACATACACTGGGAGTAGAGACTAGTGAGACCATAGGACACCACATACACTGGGGGTAGAGACTACTGAGACTAAGACCATAGGACACCACATACACTGGGAGTAGAGACTAGTGAGACCATAGGACACCACATACACTGGGAGTATAGACTAGTGAGACTAAGACCATAGGACACCACATACACTGGGAGTAGAGACTAGTGAGACTAAGACCATAGGACACCACATACACTGGGAGTAGAGACTAGTGAGACCATAGGACACCACATACACTGGGAGTAGAGACTAGTGAGACCATAGGACCCCACATACACTGGGAGTATAGACTAGTGAGACTAAGACCATAGGACACCACATACACTGGGAGTAGAGACTAGTGAGACCATAGGACACCACATACACTGGGAGTAGAGACTAGTGAGACCATAGGACACCACATACACTGGGAGTATAGACTAGTGAGACCATAGGACACCACATACACTGGGGGTAGAGACTAGTGAGACCATAGGACACTACATACACTGGGAGTAGAGACTAGTGAGACTAAGACCATAGGACACCACATACACTGGGAGTATAGACTAGTGAGACTAAGACCATAGGACACCACATACACTGGGAGTAGAGACTAGTGAGACCATAGGACACCACATACACTGGGAGTATAGACTAGTGAGACCATAGGACACCACATACACTGGGGGTAGAGACTAGTGAGACTAAGACCATAGGACACCACATACACTGGGAGTAGAGACTAGTGAGACCATAGGACACCACATACACTGGGAGTAGAGACTAGTGAGACTAAGACCATAGGACACCACATACACTGGGAGTAGAGACTAGTGAGACCATAGGACACCACATACACTGGGAGTAGAGACTAGTGAGACCATAGGACACCACATACACTGGGAGTAGAGACTAGTGAGACCATAGGACACCACATACACTGGGAGTATAGACTAGTGAGACTAAGACCATAGGACACCACATACACTGGGAGTAGAGACTAGTGAGACTAAGACCATAGGACACCACATACACTGGGAGTAGAGACTAGTGAGACTAAGACCATAGGACACCACATACACTGGGAGTAGAGACTAGTGAGACCATAGGACACCACATACACTGGGAGTAGAGACTAGTGAGACTAAGACCATAGGACACCACATACACTGGGAGTAGAGACTAGTGAGACCATAGGACACCACATACACTGGGAGTAGAGACTAGTGAGACCATAGGACACCACATACACTGGGAGTAGAGACTAGTGAGACTACGACCATAGGACACCACATACACTGGGAGTAGAGACTAGTGAGACTAAGACCATATGACACCACATACACTGGGAGTAGAGACTAGTGAGACCATAGGACACCACATACACTGGGTGTAGAGACTAGTGAGACCATAGGACACCACATACACTGGGTGTAGAGACTAGTGAGACCATAGGACACCACATACACTGGGTGTAGAGACTAGTGAGACCATAGGACACTACATACACTGGGAGTAGAGACTAGTGAGACTAAGACCATAGGACACCACATACACTGGGAATAGAGACTAGTGAGACTAAGACCATAGGACACCACATACACTGGGAGTAGAGACTAGTGAGACCATAGGACACCACATACACTGGGAGTAGAGACTAGTGAGACCATAGGACACCACATACACTGGGAGTAGAGACTAGTGAGACTAAGACCATAGGACACCACATACACTGGGAGTAGAGACTAGTGAGACTAAGACCATAGGACCCCACATACACTGGGAGTAGAGACTAGTGAGACCATAGGACACCACATACACTGGGAGTAGAGACTAATGAGACTAAGACCATAGGACACCACATACACTGGGGGTAGAGACTAGTGAGACCATAGGACAACACATACACTGGGAGTAGAGACTAGTGAGACCATAGGACACCACATACACTGGGAGTAGAGACTAGTGAGACCATAGGACACCACATACACTGGCAGTAGAGACTAGTGAGACCATAGAACACCACATACACTGGGAGTAGAGACTAGTGAGACCATAGGACACCACATACACTGGGAGTAGAGACTAGTGAGACTAAGACCATAGGACACCACATACACTGGGAATAGAGACTAGTGAGACCATAGGACACCACATACACTGGGGGTAGAGACTAGTGAGACCAAGACCATAGGACACCACATACACTGGGAGTAGAGACTAGTGAGACCATAGGACACCACATACACTGGGAGTAGAGACTAATGAGACTAAGACCATAGGACACCACATACACTGGG
Source organism: Coregonus lavaretus (assembly GCF_964263955.1). Classification (NCBI taxonomy): domain Eukaryota; kingdom Metazoa; phylum Chordata; class Actinopteri; order Salmoniformes; family Salmonidae; genus Coregonus; species Coregonus lavaretus. Next base: position 77,281,122 of record NC_139989.1, read on the forward strand.
GGTAGAGACTAGTGAGACTAAGACCATAGGACACCACATACACTGGGAGTAGAGACTAGTGAGACTAAGACCATAGGACACCACATACACTGGGAGTAGAGACTAGTGAGACTAAGACCATAGGACACCACATACACTGGGAGTAGAGACTAGTGAGACCATAGGACACCACATACACTGGGGGTAGAGACTAGTGAGACTAAGACCATAGGACACCACATACACTGGGAGTAGAGACTAGTGAGACCATAGGACACTACATACACTGGGAGTAGAGACTAGTGAGACTAAGACCATAGGACACCACATACACTGGGTGTAGAGACTAGTGAGACCATAGGACACTACATACACTGGGAGTAGAGACTAGTGAGACTAAGACCATAGGACACCACATACACTGGGAATAGAGACTAGTGAGACTAAGACCATAGGACACCACATACACTGGGAGTAGAGACTAGTGAGACCATAGGACACCACATACACTGGGAGTAGAGACTAGTGAGACCATAGGACACCACATACACTGGGAGTAGAGACTAGTGAGATTAAGACCATAGGACACCACATACACTGGGAGTAGAGACTAGTGAGACCATAGGACACCACATACACTGGGGGTAGAGACTAGTGAGACTAAGACCATAGGACACCACATACACTGGGAGTAGAGACTAGTGAGACTAAGACCATAGGACCCCACATACACTGGGAGTAGAGACTAGTGAGACCATAGGACACCACATACACAGGGAGTAGAGACTAATGAGACTAAGACCATAGGACACCACATACACTGGGGGTAGAGACTAGTGAGACCATAGGACAACACATACACTGGGAGTAGAGACTAGTGAGACCATAGGACACCACATACACTGGGAGTAGAGACTAGTGAGACCATAGGACACCACATACACTGGGAGTAGAGACTAGTGAGACTAAGACCATAGGACACCACATACACTGGGAGTAGAGACAAGTGAGACCATAGGACACCACATACACTGGGAGTAGAGACTAGTGAGACCATAGGACACCACATACACTGGGAGTAGAGACTAGTGAGACTAAGACCATAGGACACCACATACACTGGGAATAGAGACTAGTGAGACCATAGGACACCACATACACTGGGGGTAGAGACTAGTGAGACTAAGACCATAGGACACCACATACACTGGGAGTAGAGACTAGTGAGACCATAGGACACTACATACACTGGGAGTAGAGACTAGTGAGACTAAGACCATAGGACACCACATACACTGGGTGTAGAGACTAGTGAGACCATAGGACACTACATACACTGGGAGTAGAGACTAGTGAGACTAAGACCATAGGACACCACATACACTGGGAATAGAGACTAGTGAGACTAAGACCATAGGACACCACATACACTGGGAGTAGAGACTAGTGAGACCATAGGACACCACATACACTGGGAGTAGAGACTAGTGAGACCATAGGACACCACATACACTGGGAGTAGAGACTAGTGAGACTAAGACCATAGGACACCACATACACTGGGAGTAGAGACTAGTGAGACCATAGGACACCACATACACTGGGGGTAGAGACTAGTGAGACTAAGACCATAGGACACCACATACACTGGGAGTAGAGACTAGTGAGACTAAGACCATAGGACCCCACATACACTGGGAGTAGAGACTAGTGAGACCATAGGACACCACATACACAGGGAGTAGAGACTAATGAGACTAAGACCATAGGACACCACATACACTGGGGGTAGAGACTAGTGAGACCATAGGACAACACATACACTGGGAGTAGAGACTAGTGAGACCATAGGACACCACATACACTGGGAGTAGAGACTAGTGAGACCATAGGACACCACATACACTGGGAGTAGAGACTAGTGAGACTAAGACCATAGGACACCACATACACTGGGAGTAGAGACAAGTGAGACCATAGGACACCACATACACTGGGAGTAGAGACTAGTGAGACCATAGGACACCACATACACTGGGAGTAGAGACTAGTGAGACTAAGACCATAGGACACCACATACACTGGGAGTAGAGACTAGTGAGACTAAGACCATAGGACACCACATACACTGGGAGTAGAGACTAGTGAGACCATAGGACACCACATACACTGGGAGTAGGGACTAGTGAGACCATAGGACACCACATACACTGGGAGTAGAGACTAGTGAGACCATAGGACACCACATACACTGGGGGTAGAGACTAGTGAGACTAAGACCATAGGACACCACATACACTGGGAGTAGAGACTAGTGAGACTAAGACCATAGGACACCACATACACTGGGAGTAGAGACTAGTGAGACTAAGACCATAGGACACCACATACACTGGGAGTAGAGACTAGTGAGACCATAGGACACCACATACACTGGGAGTAGAGACTAGTGAGACTAAGACCATAGGACACCACATACACTGGGAGTAGAGACTAGTGAGACCATAGGACACCACATACACTGGGAGCAGAGACTAGTGAGACCATAGGACACCACATACACTGGGGGTAGAGACTAGTGAGACTAAGACCATAGGACACCACATACACTGGGAGTAGAGACTAGTGAGACCATAGGACACTACATACACTGGGAGTAGAGACTAGTGAGACTAAGACCATAGGACACCACATACACTGGGAGTAGAGACTAGTGAGACTAAGACCATAGGACACCACATACACTGGGAGTAGAGACTAGTGAGACCATAGGACACCACATACACTGGGAGTAGAGACTAGTGAGACTAAGACCATAGGACACCACATACACTGGGAGTAGAGACTAGTGAGACCATAGGACACTACATACACTGGGAGTAGAGACTAGTGAGACTAAGACCATAGGACACCACATACACTGGGAGTAGAGACTAGTGAGACCATAGGACACTACATACACTGGGAGTAGAGACTAGTGAGACTAAGACCATAGGACACCACATACACTGGGAATAGAGACTAGTGAGACTAAGACCATAGGACACCACATACACTGGGAGTAGAGACTAGTGAGACTAAGACCATAGGACACCACATACACTGGGAGTAGAGACTAGTGAGACCATAGGACACCACATACACTGGGAGTAGAGACTAGTGAGACCATAGGACACCACATACACTGGGAGTAGAGACTAGTGAGACTAAGACCATAGGACACCACATACACTGGGAGTAGAGACTAGTGAGACTAAGACCATAGGACCCCACATACACTGGGAGTAGAGACTAGTGAGACCATAGGACACCACATACACTGGGAGTAGAGACTAATGAGACTAAGACCATAGGACACCACATACACTGGGGGTAGAGACTAGTGAGACCATAGGACAACACATACACTGGGAGTAGAGACTAGTGAGACCATAGGACACCACATACACTGGGAGTAGAGACTAGTGAGACCATAGGACACCACATACACTGGGAGTAGAGACTAGTGAGACTAAGACCATAGGACACCACATACACTGGGAGTAGAGACTAGTGAGACCATAGGACACCACATACACTGGGAGTAGAGACTAGTGAGACTAAGACCATAGGACACCACATACACTGGGAGTAGAGACTAGTGAGACCATAGGACACCACATACACTGGGAGTAGAGACTAGTGAGACTATAGGACACCACATACACTGGGAGTAGAGACTAGTGAGACCATAGGACACCACATACACTGGGAGTAGAGACTAGTGAGACCATAGGACACCACATACACTGGGAGTAGAGACTAGTGAGACTAAGACCATAGGACACCACATACACTGGGGGTAGAGACTAGTGAGACCATAGGACACCACATACACTGGGAGTAGAGACTAGTGAGACTAAGACCATAGGACACCACATACACTGGGAGTAGAGACTAGTGAGACTAAGACCATAGGACACCACATACACTGGGAGTAGAGACTAGTGAGACCATAGGACACCACATACACTGGGAGTAGAGACTAGTGAGACTAAGACCATAGGACACCACATACACTGGGAGTAGAGACTAGTGAGACTAAGACCATAGGACACCACATACACTGGGAGTAGAGACTAGTGAGACCATAGGACACCACATACACTGGGAGTAGAGACTAGTGAGACTAAGACCATAGGACACCACATACACTGGGAGTAGAGACTAGTGAGACTAAGACCATAGGACACCACATACACTGGGAGTAGAGACTAGTGAGACCATAGGACACCACATACACTGGGAGTAGGGACTAGTGAGACCATAGGACACCACATACACTGGGAGTAGAGACTAGTGAGACCATAGGACACCACATACACTGGGAGTAGAGACTAGTGAGACTAAGACCATAGGACACCACATACACTGGGGGTAGAGAATAATCAATAGTGTTGCTGTGGACACTGGATAATCTGACTAACACACTGTTTGACCTCTCTGAGATACTGTAGGACTACTTCTGATCCTTTTCTGAGTCAATGCAGGAAGCATTCAATGTCCTGTGTTTGTGTTAACCATGGCAACCAGCATTGTAAATAAAGAGATGTGCAGAAAGATAATCATCCTCTGTGTCTGTGGATCCTTTCCCGTTAATGTATTTTTCATGTCAGCCAGGCCCATCTTTTTAAAGAAACACAATTTATTTACATCTCTAGTTGAGTAAAATAAGTAGTTTTGTTCTGGTCACAAGATAATCAGAAAACTGCGGTAAGTAGCGCCACACTCAAGCAGAAACCGGAATGTTCTATTCTGGCCAGGCCCATCTTTTCAAAGAAAACACCATTTAATTCTATCTCTATTTGAACGAATTAGGTAGTTTTGTTGTGATCAACCAGGAAATCCTAACAATTCAGGTAAATAACACCACAGTCAGGCAGAAAAGTCGGAATGTTCTATCATAAAGTGAGTACAATTAGTTTCCCTGGCTGATATTGCTTCTACATAGAAATACTATGAGAGTAAATGAATAGATGCCATTCACTGCTATAAACCTGTCTCCAATATAATCAGCTAGTTTCCACAGACCCACCGCGGACCTTCGCGTGTAAAGGCGTTTTATGGTCTGTTTTGGCAACCAGCCCAGATGATCCCAATAATGTAGGTTGCCTAGTAACCGATGCCCTCCTCTGGTATGTTCTATTGTGAACTGTCTGGGACTCCTTGTTGTTTCTCTGTTTACTACTCAAACATATTTCACTGATTAAGTCTAAAACGAAATTAACTGCAAATATATTAGCGTAACTAGACTACACAGAACATGGCGGACCCACTGTAAAATTAGAGTATTTTTATGGTATTAAAACGTGTCCCAGTCCAACATGCCTAGCTCTGCCCACTGGGGCCTGGTTGACGGAGCGCTCTCTGAAAGAAGTCCTCGTATCGTCGTATTCCACCGGATGGAGTTGTCTCATCACACCGGCAGTAGCAGTTCTGTCTCCTCATATTGATCCGTCATCAAGTAGCGTGTCCCCTTCACTGGATTAGGACGAGCTGTTTGAGAGCGTTGCTCTGAAAGTGCTGCTGCTGCTGTCGGTGCTCTCCCCCGACATGCCCGCTCCAAATAGGCCATTTATCTTTAAATGCAGTCATCTCGCTTTTCATTTCAAGCGTCTTTTTTATCATTCGCTTGTTTGTAACAATTGCAAAGACATTGGCAACGTTGTATTTGTAGTCCAACTTCGTTGTGAAGTTATCGGCAGTCACAGAGAGACAGATAAAACATGATGATTTTATGTTTAGTGGAGGTCTTCTGTGCATGAAGAGACGCAGTAGTGAAACAACGCATCTAACGACGCACTTGGCTGTTCTACGAGTGGTCTGAGGCAGTCGGTAAATAATGAGCGTTTTCAAGTGCACTTGAACTTTAGTAACGATGGTTTTTGGGGAAACAGCTCGGAGATTTAACAATGCTCCTTGTCACGATCGTCAAAAGGAGTGGACCAATGCGCAGCGTGATATGAGTACATACTTTTATTTAATAAACGTACTTAGCACGAACAAAACAACAAACCAAACGATACGTGAAGTCCTCGGTAACATACACAAACCTTACATGGAACAAGATCCCACAAACACAAATGCCCAAACGGCTGCCTAAGTATGGTTCTCAAACAGAGACAACAAGCAACAGCTGATTCTCGTTGCCTCTGATTGAGAACCACCCCTGCCAACATAGAAACACAATGAACTAGATCCTGAACATAGAAACACAAAACATAGACTCTACACACCCTGGCTCAACAAAACAGAGTCCCCAGAGCCAGGGCGTGACAGTACCCCCCCCCCCCAAAGGCGCGGACTGCGACCGCGCCAACATAAACCCAACAGGGGAGGGGCCAGGTGGGAATTCCTCCTCGGAGGCGGATCCGGATCCGGGCGTGACCACCACCCTCTAACAACCCCCCTGTAGCGCCCCTGGTCTGGTCTGGCCCCGCTAGCTGGAGCTGGACTGGACATCGGTGGAGCGGATTGCTTAGGCTCCGGTGTGGAGCAGCTGACCGGTACCTGACCAGGCACCGGTGAAACGGGCACGGGCTGTGCCAGACTGACGACGCGCATCACAGGCTTGGTGCGGGGAGCAGGGACGGGCCGGACCGGGCTGACGACGCACACCACTGACTTGGTGCGAGGAGCAGGAACGGGCCGGACCAGGCTGACGATGCGCACCACTGGCTTGGTGCGGGGAGCAGGAATGGGCCGGACCGGGCTGACGATGCGCACCACTGGCTTGGTGCGGGGAGCAGGAACGGGCCGGACCGGGCTGGCGACGCGCACCATAGGCTTGGTGCGGGGAGCAGGAACGGGCCGGGCCGGGCTGGCGACGCGCACCATTGGCTTGGTGCGAGGGGCAGGAACGGGCCGGGCCAGGCTGGCGACGCGCACCATTGGCTTGGTGCGAGGGGCAGGAACAGGCCGGGCTGGCGACGCGCACCATTGGCTTGGTGCGAGGGGCAGGAACAGGCCGGGCCGGGCTGGCGACGCGCACCATTGGCTTGGTGCGAGGGGCAGGAACAGGCCGGGCCGGGCTGGCGACGCGCACCATTGGCTTGGTGCGTGGAGCAGGAACAGGCCGGTGCCGGGCTGGCGACGCGCACCATTGGCTTGGTGAGAGGGGCAGGAACAGGCCGGGCCGGGCTGGCAACGCGCACCATTGGCTTGGTGCGAGGGGCAGGAACAGGCCGGGCCGGGCTGGCGACGCGCACCATTGGCTTGGTGCGAGGGGCAGGAACAGGCCGGGCCGGGCTGGCGACGCGCACCATTGGCTTGGTGCGAGGGGCAGGAACAGGCCGGACCGGCCTGGCGACGCGCCCCATTGGCTTGGTGCGAGGGGCAGGAACAGGCCGGGCCGGGCTGGCGACCCGCACCATTGGCTTGGTGCGAGGGGCAGGAACAGGCCGGGCCGGGCTGGCGACGCGCACCATTGGCTTGGTGCGAGGGGCAGGAACAGGCCGGGCCGGGCTGGCGACCCGCACCATTGGCTTGGTGCGAGGGGCAGGAACAGGCAGGGCCGGGCTGGCGACGCGCATCACAGGCTTGGTGCGAGGGACAGGAACAGGCCGGACCGCACTGGGAACACACACCACTGGCCTTATACAGGGATCAGGAACGGGCCGGACCGGACTGGCAACACACTTTAGTACCTCTCGCCGTGCCTCTACACTTTCCCTCCCTCTAATCACCAATGGCTCCCGTAACCCGGTGGCCTTCTCTCCTCATCCACAAACTCGCCCCTTATCTGCCTCCAGCAGCCCCGCCGTCCATGCCATGTGCCCCCCCCTAAAAATTTCTTGGGGTTGCCTCTCGCCTGTCCGACGACGACACTGTTGGCGCCGTACCTCCTCTCTCGCCAAGGCTTTAACCTTTGCCCATGGTCCTCTGCCCTCGAACATGTCCTCCCAGGACCACCATTGGCCCACCTGGGCCATCGCCATCTTCTCCATCTCCTTACCCGGCGTTAGCTCCGAAACACGCTGCTTGGTCCTGTTTTGGTGGGATCTTCTGTCACGATCGTCAAAAGGAGTGGACCAATGCGCAGCGTGATATGAGTACATACTTTTATTTAATAAACGTACTTAGCACAAACAAAACAACAAACCAAACGATACGTGAAGTCCTCGGTAACATACACAAACCTTACACGGAACAAGATCCCACAAACACAAATGCCCAAACGGCTGCCTAAGTATAGTTCTCAATCAGAGACAACAAGCAACAGCTGATTCTCGTTGCCTCTGATTGAGAACCACCCCGGCCAACATAGAAACACAATGAACTAGATCCTGAACATAGAAACACAAAACATAGACTCTACACACCCTGGCTCAACAAAACAGAGTCCCCAGAGCCAGGGCGTGACACTCCTACAAAGGTTCTACTGATAAACTTAGCCTTAAGATGCTTTTGGGAAACCGGGCCCAGATGGTCTCCATAGGAAATGTTTTTTTTTAAATATTGGGCTTATGCTACATGCCCTGTTATTTAGACTCAACACCGATTTGTAGGTGATCAGTCCTGCTACTGATAGCCAATGTGAACTGTTATGAACAGGTTTAGGCTGGTCATCTAGGATATGTAGGCCATATCCAAAGTACAGTACCAGTCAAAAGTTTGGACACTGTACATTGTAGAATAATAGTGAAGACATCAAAACTATGAAATAACACATATTGCTCAGTTTGGCCGGGAGGCCAGCTCTAGGAAGAGTCTTGATGGTTCCAAACTTCTTCCATTTAAGAATGATGAAGGCCACTGTGTTCTTGGGGACATTCAATGCTGCAGAAATGTTTTGGTACCCTTCCCCAGATCTGTGCCTCGACACAATCCTGTCTCAGAGCTTTACAGACAATTCCTTCGACCTCATGGCTTGGTTTTTACTCTGACATGCACTGTCAACTGTGGGACCTTATATAGACTGGTGTGTGCCTTTCCAAATCATGTCCAATCAATTGAATTTACAACAGCTGGATTCCAATCAAGTTGTAAAGACATCTCAAGGATGTTCAATGGAAACAGGATGCACCTGAGCTCAATTTCGAGTCTCAGAGCAAAGGGTCTGAATACCTTTGTAAATAAGGCATTTCAGTTTTTTATTTTTAGTACATTTGCAAACATTTTTAAAAACCTGTTTTCGCTTCATCATTATGGGGTATTGTGTGTAGATTGATGAGGATTTTTATTTTGTTTAATCCATTTTTGAATAAGGCTGTAACGTAACAAAATGTGGAAAAAAGGAAGGGGTCTGAATACTTTCCGAATGCACTGCATATGGGAAATGCCATTTGGAAGATATATTCTTGTTTTACTGAACTATCACAATAATAAATAGAATGTTAGATCACACATTTTGGACATGCTTGGACATTGTCCCAGGTCATTGAGAACGTTCCGTACATCACAGTTTCCTCCTGGGAATAGGCCAGTCTCCTCTTAAATATCTTAGTCTGGAATTAACATTGACATTACTGACATACACGTAATAACCACTCATTGTACTCATAAATAAGGTAGCCTGTGTAATCACCTTGAAATAATAGAATTATGAAATAGGCTGAATCAGATTGTGTTTACATATGTTTAAGACTCACACTTACCTCAGCCTGTTTCTTCCACTTCATGATCTGGGTATCATTGCCGACCCTCAACCTGTTAACATGTCCTCTAGTGGCATCAGAACATAGGCAGATGGCCATGGAGTTCAGAGTGAAGAATATCTTCTCCCAGCATCCTCCCCTCCACAGCTCCATCTCCAGGCATGTTGGTACAAACTTCATTTTATTTTGCCTGCTGGTGAACAAGGCCATTGACAGCACCATCCATGTCCCTCTGTCAAGGAGGTCCTGCTTCTTACGTTGAAAGTCGTCTCTGAAAAGAGGAGACATTAGAAGGTTTCTTCTCTTAGTTTAGTCTTTTGTCTCGGACAAGGCTTACATGTCAGAGGCGTACTTACTTTACTAATTGACTTGTAGAAACGGTACAACTATATACAACATGAAAATTGTGAAATGATTGATATTGGACATCTAGTGTTAAGATGATATTGGGTTAATCCTCACATTGTGGTGATTTCTTTGATGAGGTCTACTTTGAGGTTTCTGGCCTGGGGAAGGGTTGCCCTCTAACAGGTGGTCATCAAAGGTGCCTTCTCCTCTGCCCACGCCAGAGTCTGACTCCAGGAAAAGGTCTGAAATACCTCTGTCTCCACCGGTTGGGACAAGGGACCATCTTTTTCCTGCACTAACTCCTTTCTCTGAAAGTACATAGAAATTGCACAAACCTATTATCCTACATTGTAGATATATGGTATGGCATATCAACTGAATTATAATCTCAAGTCTAAAAAACAATCACTCTTATCACATACTTCTACTACCTTACCTCTTGATGATGTCCTCTTTGTACTTCTTCACGTGTGACCTCATAAACAAAGCATGGAGGTATTGATGGCAATCCAGGTAATATCTGGCCCTGGCAAGGGGACCAGACCCATAGACTGGAGGTGTCCTCTTCACCTCGGGGACAGGGGACTTTGTTGGTCTTCCAGACAATCTCACCTTCTTCACCTTAGCTGGTGTAACAGCCAATCTAACCATCTTCACCTTAGCTGGTGTAACAGCCAATCTCACCTTCTTCACCTTAGCTGGTGTAACAGCCAATCTCACCTTCTTCACCTTAGCTGGTGTAACAGCCAATCTCACCTTCTTCACCTTAGCTGGTGTAACAGCCAATCTCACCTTCTTCACCTTAGCTGGTGTTCAAGCCAATGTCACCTTCTTCACCTTAGCTGGTGTAACAGACTATCTCACCTTCTTCACCTTAGCTGGTGTAACAGCCAATCTCACCTTCTCCTCCTTAGCTGGTGTAACAGCCAATCTCACCTTCTTCACCTTAGCTGTGTGTGTGTGTGTGTGTGTGTGTGTGTGTGTGTGTGTGTGTGTGTCTATATAGTAAATGCTATATATATATATATATATATATATATATATATATATATATATATATATATATATATATATTATATGGTTATATATTGATCATTATATATTATATTTATATAAATGAAGGTAGTGTGTATATATATATAAAAATATAATGTGTAAAACTAGCAGTGTGAATGTTAAAACAATAAATGTTATAGAATAAGAGTTTACTGAAAATAATATAAGTAATTAAGTGAATAATTTAACAAATGTAGTGAATATGTCTGTTTGTAAATGAAACCTAGGCTATACAATTATTGTAATATGTAAATAAACATATCTTTTTATGATTTATCTTTCCTGGTTGTTATTTCTCAGTATATCTAAACAGAAAATGTGCCAATCAATAAAGTTTTCTTTGGTTGAAGCACCATCTGTAGATTGCGTGATTTGATTGGACAACGAGCATTTAAAGAAAGACACGCAACTACAGAGGACAAACATTTTATGATTCATTATTTTTTGAAGTACAGTATTGACCTTGGGAGAATACCTTTTTAGTGTTTTTCAAAATTGTTATTAGACGACAAGTTCAAGCCAATTTTGTCTGCATTTTCAAATGATATATACTTATGTCTTATGCCTTAATTGTAGTAGCTTAACTTTGTTGTGAGATCTTAACTAGAACAATAAGAAACTATGACTGGATATAGTCAATGGGATAGTTGTTGTCATGGTAGACTTTTAAAACTAATTATGTGGCTGGCCACCCCTTTACAACTCGGAAGGCATGGCTTTGCAGATAAATGAGTAAAAGTGAACTACACTCTTAAAAGAAAAGCTTCCTGTAGGATCCTTTAGGATAATATAAGGTTAAAAAATATACCTTAAGATTAATTTCCAAGCCTATACTCTGCCATCAGCTCGTTGTTGAACCGTTGTAGACTTCAGGGGTTCTTTGAAGAAGCCTTTTCAAAAGAGGGGTTCGGTTTGGAACCAGCAGCGCCCTCGTGAGTAAAGGGCGCTCGAGCGCAGAATTCAAATTGAGACCGTTGGTCAAAAGACAACTGGAAGCGGGAAGCGCGCGGATGGTTGGAGAGACGCGACCAATAAGAGATGACTTGCAACGGATTGACGTGAAAGGTGAGTGAACCTTAGCTATTCGCTTAGCTAAGATAATAATTCATCAAACTACTATCAAATAACTAAAAAACAATACATGATGTAATGTACTCTTGGTTTTTCATTAGCTAGCCAAGCTACATAGCCTGTAATGTTAGCTGGTAATTGTTGTATAAATGTTGGTACGTTTTAGCCAACGTTAGCTACAGTAGCTAGCTAGTTAAAGTTACTGTAACGTTAGCTAACTTTAGCTAGCTAGACTCAATATTGAGAAATTGTAGTCATTTAAACCCATTATATACTTTCTCACCATCTCCTTCCATCCTCCTCCCTTTAGTACCTGGCTTATCCTGCCCCTGTCCAGTTAAGTGGTGGAGAGTTTGGGAGCTGTGAGCTCTGATAGAGAAATGTATCAACCACCACGAACAGGTAAGACACACACACACACACACACACACACACACACACACACACACACACACACACACACACACACACACACACAGATGACCCAATGTAGATTATGATCGACTTGACGAAAAGAAGAATACATAAAGCAGATCAGATTAGTTAGATGCATTTGATATTGAATATTCATGTTGTTTATGTTGTGTTTGTGTCTAACTGATGTCTTTCAGGTTGGTGTATTGGGGCGGATTGTTCTGTCCTCTGTATTTCAGACCAAAGCAAGACAATGTTTAAAGCTCACTATGGATCTACTAACAGGTTAGCCTCTATAAAGTATTTGGATGTATTTACAGTGTGATTATAGTGTGTTCTGTGTTACTCCTTTGTCAATCCAATACTAACTGAATAGTGAATGAATGTATTTACAGTGAATCAATCAATCAATACAGTTTGATTATAGTGTGTTTTATGTCATTCCTTCATCTTTTCCAACACTAACTGAATGGTGAATGAATGTATTTGCAGTCAATCAATCAATCAATCAATACAGTGTTTGAACACAGCTATAAATCTCATTGTGGGGTAGGCCACATGTTATAAAGATGGTTGAAGCTCCTAAACTGAATTACATCATCAGCATGTTTCCACTGTCCATACCTGCCTACACCTTTAACACCATAGACAAAATGATTCATTTGGACTATTAAAAGGGCCAGGATGAACCAAGCTAGATTACATGTAAAGACTTAGAAGGGAGGATTAAAGCTCCCTAACATGTAATTATAGCAAGAAGCCTTTATAACTGCCCAAATAGGCTCTTTATTGAGAACTCTAATAGGCCAATTTGGGTTGACATGGAAGAATAACTTAATGCCCCATTTGGAGCATCATATTATCTGAGTCAACACTTAAATGTGGGACTGCAGAATCCCATATTATAAGAGACAGACATCCTCACCTTTCCTGACAAGCTCTGCTTCGTTATGGAACAACCATAAATACAAATTAGGAGGAAAGGTGGTTGTCTGGAAAGAGTGGGATAGGTTTTGTTTTAGCCTAAACACTAATACATTTCACTTTTGCGCTATGTGTCAACTTTAATTTGAGTGTGGCTGTGGAAGACTGGTCCCTTGATGATGTCTGCAAGTGGCTGAGTACCAATGATCTCCATGATTCCATCCCATCATTCCAAGGTTCACAATCTTTCTGAAGAATGCCAACTCTCTTCAATTGTCCACTTTGCAACGAGCATACTTTCTCTGTGTCCAGACGACTCACACATATTGGCCTCTATCACCAGCATAGACCACATTGTCTAATTACCTGTGGACTTAATGGGTGTGGGAAAGCAAATAGATGTTTCAGCGCCTATCGGTCACACATCTACCAAAACCACAGAGCTTTTAAGCGCCAACTTAGATGAGAATTGCCCTCATGATGAATTTGAGACTGGGACTGATCCCATTGAAGATGTCATGAGCGATGTAGAGAGTCTGCCAGAGGCTGAATATGTTCAAGCCACAGAGATCAACACTGAGCAGCTAATTGAAGGTCTCAAAAACAATATCTGTCTTTTTATTTAGAACATCAGCGAAGAACACTGCATCCCAGCTACGGTACAGAATAGCATTGTTGAGGACCTCAGAACCATTTCTGATGCATTTATGACACACTACAGTGATCCCCTCAGGTTTCATCTTACAAATAAGCAAATAAACGTGGATGAAGATGGGACTTGCTTAACAACTCTGCAGTATTTGAGGAATGCTTTAGATGCATAAGCTCTGAGTGGATGCTGGAGCATTACTGTGTGAAAGAATTGGGCATGGTCCGGCCAATTGAAGTACCACTGAGCAACAAAGAAGGTTATAAAACAAGGTGATTTCAATACAGCTACATGGTCCCCAGGGTATATGAATATAAAGAGACATGAGACAAAACAATCATAATGAATAACATTACATGGACAGGGGGACCTGATCCTGGGTCAGCACTCCTCCTCTGAGACACTTCCCAGGAGTCACCAGGACCAAGAAACCGAACACTTACTGTTGTAAAGTCAAGTTACAGCAGGTGTTTACTGCCATCTAGTGGAAGATACCAATAAAACACTTTATTATCAGGGTGGGGAGAAGGCTGAAATTAAACAGAAAGTAAATGTGTTCTTTTGTACAGGATCCATTTTGAGACGACAAAGCAGAAAACAAGATATGGAGAGAACTAAAAAATAAAGTGAGTATTTCTAAGTATTTCTGAATAATAATCTAAGCCTATAACTTCAGTTTATTGTTGTTGTAGCCTTGTGTTATTATGTAATTATTAATGGCCGTGTTTAGTTAATTCAATTGGAAGTTAAAGTGTCACCATGGTCACAGTTCTATCTCAATTGCTGATCAGATGTTAGAATGCATTAGATTGAAGGTAACAGTCAGCCAGATTAGGCTACAGGTAAAAAAATTACCTGGCTGTTGTTGACAAGCATGGGCCTATTCAGTTCATATCCATATTATTAATATTTGATTCATTGATTGAAATTACGACCCCATCCTCAGTAGCCTATTCCAGCAGGCTACTGGGCAACAGAAGCACTTCCTACCTCAACATCGTCTTGCTATTCATGTTAAATAAATTCATCTGTCAATTTGAACTAAGCAAGCTGCAAAATCATTCAGCTTACATCTTGCCTACATCTTGCCCAGGCTACTGGAGGCTGTCTGAAATAAGATGTTGGCCTATCAGGGGCGATGTTTTGGCCTAGTTTTCAGGCCTTGTTGGTGGGTTTTGAGTAGTCATTGGGCTAGAAAAAGGCATTGCATTAAATCACCTGACTGTTTGGATGTATCTATTAGTAAACTGTTTTATTTCTGAGAGATCTTGAATAAAAGAGAACAATTGACATTCAATAATTAGTTGTCACTGTGTTCACCACAACCAACATGCTGCATCTCTGTTTAGGGGTCAGTGGTCTAAAATGAGTCTCTCTGGGGAGAGAGAGGAGGGGGTCCCTGCCTCTAAAATGAGTCTCTCTGGGGAGAGAGAAGAGGGGGGCCCTGCCTCTAAAATGAGTCTCTCTGGGGAACATGACACCAAAACTAAAAGGTGAGCTGACAATATTGTTTAAGAATTTATATTCCAAAACGCTATATAGGAGATTAGATTTTAGATGTGATTTAAAACCATTGTTTAGTTGGAATGTAATGTTCGTATCCTGTATATTTGACTGTGATACGTGGTTGTCTCACCTAGCTACCTTAAGATTAATGCATTTACAGATGCCATATCTTAATTTGACCCAGTTTCTCACAGCAGGAATATAATCCTGCAGCAATAGCAAATGTGCATTTTTAGGTGGATTATAATTAAGGGATATTTTCTGTAGGGGTTCATACATTTTTCATCAGGGCAAATCAAGTCTGACATTTGTAGGTGGAAATTACACTCCAGACACCTTTGTAAAGCCTTGTAGTGGTTTAATAATTTTTTTAAACATTAACAGCTAATTGACCAACATTTCTGAAAAGGGATATATAGCGTTTTGGAATGAAACTCTTGATTCCCCATCTGAGCTCAGAGTAGATGAGAGATGTAATGTTTGTCTCTGTTGTGTTGAAGCCCAATCAAGCAGGAGAGACCAGCCTCCCCTGTACCCAGCTGTGTGTCCATGAAGAGTGACAAGTCTATGAATCAACCTCTAAAATTTAGGTAAGAAGACCTCATGGGTCATGGTCAGTGGGTTAAACAACACTGTCTCCAGTCATTTCTCCTCTCCCATTTTACCATTTATTTTTGTTGTTTTCATAATCCATAGACTAATACTTTTTTCAATTTTCATAGTCCTGAAACAATATTAAACTAACACAACATTCCTTCCATGTGTGTGTGTGTGTGTCAGTGTGTGTGTGTGCACTCCCTGGATGAGGAGATGTAATCTCTATCCTGATTGCCGAGTCACTTTTACCCCTACCTACATGTACATATTACCTCAACTACCTGGTACCCCTGCACATTGACTCAGTACTGGTACTCCTTGTATATAGTCTAGTTATTACCGCAACTACCTGGTACCCCTTCTAGCCTCATTATTATTATTTCATTGTGTTACTATTTACTTTTTCTTTGTTTTTAACTGCATTGTTGGGAAAGGGCTCGTTAGTAAGCATTTCACGGTAAAGTGTACACCTGTTGTATTCAGCGCATGTGAGAAATACAATTTGATTTGAAGGCCATTGGCTCTAACGGTCGTCTCGTGCCGAACAGCGCATGTTCGGATTTTTAAGCACTGTGGCTAGGAAAAACTCCCTAGAAAGGCAGGAACCTAGGAACCTAGGAAGAAACCTAGAGAGGAACCAGGCTCTGAGGGGTGGCCAGTCCTCTTCTGGCTGTGCTGGGGGGAGATTATAACAGTACATGGCCATTAAGGCCAGATCGTTCTTCAAAATATTCAAATGTTCATAGACGACCAGCAGGGTCAGATAATAATCACAGTGGTTATAGAGGGTGCAACAGGTCAGCATCTCCGGAGTAAATGTCAGTTGGCTTTTCATAGTCGATCATTCAGAGGTTGAGACAGCAGGTGAGAGCGAGAGAGAGAGAGCGAGAGAGAGAGAGAGAGAGAGAGAGCGAGAGAGAGAGAGACGGAGAGGGAGAGAGAGAGAGAGAGAGAGAGAGAGAGCGAGGGTAACAGTCAGCCAGATTAGGCTACAGGTAAATAAATAACGTGGCTGTTGTTGACAAGCATGGACCTATTCAGTTCATATCCATATTATTAAATATTTAATACAGATTGAAATTACGACCCCATCCTCAGTAGCCTATTCCAGCAGGCTACTGGGCAACAGAAGCACTTCCTACCTCAACATCGTCTTGCTATTCATGTTAAATAAATGAATCTGTCAATTTGAACTAAGCAAGCTGCTAAATCATTCAGCTTACATCTTGCCTACATGTTGCCCAGGCTACTGGAATAAGATGTAGGCCTATCAGGGGCACATTTTTTGGGATAGTTTTCAGGCCTTGTGGGTGGGTTTTGAGTAGTCATTGGGCTAGAAAAAGTAATTGCATTAAATCACCTGACTGTTTGGATGTGTCTGTTACTTAATGTTTTATTGCTGAGAGATAATGAATAAAAGAGAACACTGTGTTAACCGCAACCAACATGCTGGATCTCTGTTTAGGGGTCAGTGCTCTAAAAGGAGTCTCTCTGGGGAGAGAGAGGAGGGGGGCCCTGCCTCTAAAAGGAGTCTCTCTGGGGAGAGAGAGGAGGTGGGCCCTGCCTCTCAAATGAGTCTCTTTGGGGGACATGACACCAAAGCTAAGAGGTGAGCTGAAAATATTGTTTAAGAATTTATATTCCAAAGTGCTATATAGGAGAAAGAAAATCACATTTGTGTTTTTTCATCAGAAATTATTACTAATAGGTACCTTCAATGTAACTATTGTAGATTTGAGATGTGATTTAAAACCATTGTTTAGCTGGAATGTAATGTTCGTATCCTGTATATTTGACTGTGATACGTGGTCGTCTCACCTAGCTACCTTAAGATGAATGCATTTACATATGCCAGATCTTCATTTGATCTAGTTTCTCACAGCAGGAAAATAATCCTGCAGCAATAGCAAATGTGCATTTTTATGTGGATTATAATTAAGGGATATTTTCTGTAGGGTTTCATACATTTTTCATCAGGGAAAATCAAGTCTGACATTTTAAAGTGAAAATTACACACTTTAGACACCTTTATAAAGCCTTGTAGTGGTTTAATAATTTATTTAAACAATAAAAGCTAATTGACCAACATTTCTGAAAGTGGATATATAGCGTTTTGGAATGAAACTCTTCTTATGTTTCCCCATCTGAGCTCAGAGTAGATGAGAGATGTAATGTTTGTCTCTGTTGTGTTGAAGTCCAATGGGCCCTTTTCACGTGACGTCAGACAACTTCCGTTCTGCCGCGATGCAGGTTATGTTTACATCCGGTGTCGCTTAGGAACGCTTAGCTAGTAGCACATCATTATGGAGTTCACCCAGTCCCTTTCACATCTGCCACCAATACGACTTAACGACGTAGAACGACTTGCTGACAAGTGGTCCCTTACTTCAAGATCGAAGCTTGATAAAGGCTACAAGTTCTTCGTTGAAGGTTACCTGTTTGATTATGAAGGTACGTGTTTATCTTTATTTAGCTTAAATTAGCCCTATGCTAGCGAAGGTTATGAGCTGACGAGTTTCTGTTTTGCAGCCTCTTTTTAATATTACTGCTGTTTGTATCGACCGTGAGATAAGAGTCAGTAATGTATTAATGGCTAATGCTGCGCCCTTTCTCCCAATCACTGTATTGAAACAGTCTCAAGTGTAGTTAACGGTGAGGTGACAGTGAGAGGGCGATGTTACAGGTCCATGAAGAAAAATGAGGAGGCTCATCGGCTTCAGGTTTCTCAGATAAACAGTTCTCTAACATTATGATAAGATAGGTTAAGATAGATAAGTTTTCTTTTTGTTGTGTTTTGCTGCGGTTGCAGATTTAATAAGAATGATTCCACAAAGTTCCACTGTGGATCAGTTTGTTTCTCAGTCTGAGCTCTGATTTTGTATCATTAAACTTAATACACAACGAAATTCTTACAAACCGATGTGGGTTGTTGACGGCAATAAAGACTGGGAAAGATTCTGTGATAACTCAAAATGTTCAAATTTTCGATAAGTGTTGGCACTACTTGTCAAAGGTTTCAGAACAGCCAATTTTTCTTAATTAAAAAAAGAAATTGAGTTTTGAAAATTGTGTACAGTAGTTTATAATGAAACGCAGAAAAAATGTTTTGTAAGTACAGCACTAATTGTTATGTCTCTATGAACAGGTTACACTAGACTCTGCAGAGGTTCCTGTGGTACTCAATCACATGTCATGTTCCTGCTCTGCTGGGAAAGCACTATGTAATCACATAGTAGCACTTCTTTTTCAAAGTGCTCACTATGTTACCATGGGCTTTAAGACAGTGCCATTGCCTCTGTCATTCACCAGCGCACTGCAGACCTGGCACCGGCCTAGGACACAGGTCAGATATTATTTGTTACACTGATGCAGAACTTTGCAGTTTGTATTGACTTTTGACAATGTATTGTTCATCATTATTATATCACAGGGAATTGTACCAGAGGCCACCAATGATATGGCGGTGTGTAAACCAGCGGCTAAGAAAAAAAAAAGTGTCAGAGCTGGTGTGAAGTGCACACTGTACCGAGCCTATGATGGTGAGTCTGAATGAGCCCCCGCCTGTACTAGAGCACAAAGACTTTAGTGCATTTCTAAAATAATACAAACATAAAAGTGATTATTATTTGTTACTTTTTATATAGACTTTCAGTGGATATTTTTTTATTTGTATTAGAAGCATGTACGAGACTGGATGAGTGTGGTTGTCTTTTTTAGTGAAAAAGATAAGGTGGCATTTAATGAAATCTAAACTTGACATATCTCACTTTCATGCCAGGGCCTATTCCGGATCCTCACGTCATGGCCAGTGCTGAGAAACTGAAAGACATCCGTCCACAACCAGGGATTTGCAAATTGCTGCACGGGCTTGAGGGCCTTAATTTGGTGGACTCTAAATTTGGCCCTGTGCCATTTGGGTCTGTGCTTTCTTACCAGTGCCCTCTAGAATTAAGTAGAGATATTATTAAACACCCTGGTGCCAGTGAGTTTCCTCAGTTGCCTATTGAAGGTTACAACTTTAAATTTCCCATTGATTTTGAGCCCAACTACATACAACAATGTCATTTGGACAGCCTGATTGTGTCAGAGGAGATGTCTGCTGCTATTGAAGCAGAAACAAGAATGCAGTCAGAATGCCAGCTGTGGAGCCAGGTACGCAAACCCCGACTGACAGCCAGCAGATTCCGTGAAATATGCCATGTTCGTGGGGAGTTGTCTGCCAAGGCTTTGGCAACCCGCATTCTGAGAGGAACTCCTCAGACAGCTGCTATGAGAAGAGGGTTGGATCTGGAACCTGAGATACTGAGGCAATATTCAGATTTTTGTGATGTCTCTCTGAAACAATGCGGGGTCATCATCCACCCTGATTCACCTCACCTTGCAGCCAGCCCGGATGCTAAAGTCTTCTGCCCAACAGAAGCACCACCATTTGGTCTTGCTGAGGTTAAGAGTTGCGATGTTGAAAATGTTACCCAAGTTAAACACCTGATCACAGTTAAAGGCCAGGCCTGCCTTAAGAAGAGCCACAAATACTACTATCAGGTTCAAGGCCAACTCGCCTTAAGCGGACTTCAGTGGTGTGACTTCATTACAGATACCCGCACTGACTTCACAGTTGAGAGAATCTTTAGGGATGAGGAGATTATCCACTCAATGCGACAGAAGCTTGATCATTTCTATTATAACATCTACATGGATGTCTTCTTAAGTTATAAAACATAAGGCAGAATTTTATGTGTAAATAGTGTTAAGGTAAATGTGGAAGGTGAACCTTTGACATTTTTTTCTTTAACTGCAAATTAACTTGTCATATACTGTATATCTCCTATGTACTGAAACACACATTTTGAAAAGGAATGTGATGTAAATGTCGACATGTTTTTCTTTAACTGCAAATGAACTTAATTGTGTTATATACTGTATATCTACAGTGGGGAAAAAAAGTATTTAGTCAGCCACCAATTGTGCAAGTTCTCCCACTTAAAAAGATGAGAGAGGCCTTTAATTTTTATCATAGGTACACGTCAACTATGACAGACAAAATGAGAAAAAAAATTCCAGAAAATCACATTGTAGGATTTTTTATGAATTTATTTGCAAATTATGGTGGAAAATAAGTATTTGGTCAATAACAAAAGTTTCTCAATACTTTGTTATATACCCTTTGTTGGCAATGACACAGGTCAAACGTTTTCTGTAAGTCTTCACAAGGTTTTCACACACTATTTTGGCCCATTCCTCCATGCAGATCTCCTCTAGAGCAGTGATGTTTTGGGGCTGTCGCTGGGCAACACGGACTTTCAACTCCCTCAAAGATTTTCTATGGGGTTGAGATCTGGAGACTGGCTAGGCCACTCCAGGACCTTGAAATGCTTCTTACGAAGCCACTCCTTCGTTGCCCGGGCAGTGTGTTTGGGATCATTGTCATGCTGAAAGACCCAGCCACGTTTCATCTTCAATGCCCTTGCTGATGGAAGGAGGTTTTCACTCAAAATCTCACGATACATGGCCCCAGTCATTCTTTCCTTTACACGGATCAGTCGTCCTGGTCCCTTTGCAGAAAAACAGCCCCAAAGCATGATGTTTCCACCCCCATGCTTCACAGTAGGTATGGTGTTCTTTGGATGCAACTCAGCATTCTTTGTCCTCCAAACACGACGAGTTGAGTTTTTACCAAAAAGTTATATTTTGGTTTCATCTGACCATATGACATTCTCCCAATCCTCTTCTGGATCATCCAAATGCACTCTAGCAAACTTCAGACGGGCCTGGACATGTACTGGCTTAAGCAGGGGGACACATCTGGAACTGCAGGATTTGAGTCCCTGGCGGCGTAGTGTGTTACTGATGGTAGGCTTTGTTACTTTGGTCCCAGCTCTATGCAGGTCATTCACTAGGTCCCCCTGTGTGGTTCTGGGATTTTTGCTCACCGTTCTTGTGATAATTTTGACCCCACGGGGTGAGATCTTGCATGGAGCCCCAGATCGAGGGAGATTATCAGTGGACTTGTATGTCTTCCATTTCCTAATAATTGCTCCCACAGTTGATTTCTTCAAACCAAGCTGCTCACCTATTGCAGATTCAGTCTTCCCAGCCTGGTGCAGGTCTACAATTTTGTTTCTGGTGTCCTTTGACAGCTCTTTGGTCTTGGCCATAGTGGAGTTTGGAGTGTGACTGTTTGAGGTTGTGGACAGGTGTCTTTTATACTGATAACAAGTTCAAACAGGTGCTATTAATACAGGTAACGAGTGGAGGACAGAGGAGCCTCTTAAAGAAGAAGTTACAGGTCTGTGAGAGCCAGAAATCTTGCTTGTTTGTAGGTGACCAAATACTTATTTTCCACCATAATTTGCAAATAAATTCATTAAAAATCCTACAGTGTGATTTTCTGGATTTTTTTTTCTTAATTTGTCTGTCATAGTTGACGTGTACCTATGATGAAAATTACAGGTCTCTCTCATCTTTTTAAGTGGGAGAACCTGCACAATTGGTGGCTGACTAAATACTTTTTTCCCCCACTGTATGTATTGAAATACAAATTTTGAAAAGGAT
This sequence comes from Coregonus lavaretus, assembly GCF_964263955.1. NCBI lineage: Eukaryota > Metazoa > Chordata > Actinopteri > Salmoniformes > Salmonidae > Coregonus > Coregonus lavaretus. Next base: position 77,303,853 of record NC_139989.1, read on the forward strand.
TGTGATGTTGTAAATGCTCTTACCAAAATCAAAAAGGATTGGAAGCAGTTGCTTGCAAACATATATTTAATAGTTCCATCAGTGCCATGACACATAAGCACATAACATGGTTAATAGTTGGATATTTTTACAATATATCACATTAGGTTCATTAATAGCTATGAAAAAGTTATTACCCTTAACAAAAACATACAGTATAACATTAGATCAATTAAATTACCAACAAAGTTAATTCATATTTACATTTTTTTGTACATACAATACAGTAATATAAAAGTACTTCTATTTACAGCCCATCTAGCTTACTCAGGAAATATACAACTTCCAGTTGACAAAAACATCAGACTGGTTTGTCTCCTTTAATGTCAAGAGGTCCCTGATAGTTCGACATGAGGCAGCAGATGGCCCACAGCTGATTCACTGAACCCACTGTGGAAAGAGGAACAAGCCCATCCCAGATATGGTACTCCTTCACCCTCCGTATGGCCCTCTCGACTAAAATCCTCAGCCGGGCGATGGCCTGTTCTGTTTGTTGTTTGAACAAAATGGTACACTGCAATAGCATCTTCTCGAATATTGTGCCATGCTTCGGTGTTGGATGGGATACTGTTGCGATACAGACACCGGGAGAAAAGAAACAGCTAAATTAACATTCAGCTTTGACCAGGAATCAATATTTATCTAGCTATCATGCACAACAGTATTTGAATAGGTGAGTTACTATACATTCATGAATAAACTAACTGCCTAACAAAGGGTTAGATAGCTAGCTAAGTAAACTTGTTACATTACAGCCAGGCAGCAATGTAACGCTACCTTTTAACGTTATCGGTATCTGGTACTAAGTTGTTGTTAGCTAACGTTAGCCCACTTTTAAGTAACTAAGGCAGTGAACAATTATGAATTAACAATAACGTTAGCAAGTTACAAACCATTGCATATACGTAAACATTATTACTCGTTGAGAAGTCTCAGGTTACGGGCGAACGGAAGTGAAGTTAACCTGCTACGCGGAAAGGCGGAAGTTAGATGACGTCATCGTGAAAAGGGCCTATAGCTCCTGCACAACTGCTACCACCCACATCAACATTCCATTCCAGGAACGGCCTTGGAGACAGACTGGTCGCTACACGACAACAATCACTGGAAAACAACAACCGTTTCTAGAAATGTACACAAAAAGAAACCTGCTTAGTGACAGTCCCTGTTCTCCTGCCTTCTTTAGGGAGAAGAACGTCAAGGACCGTTTTTTTTATTTTTTATTTTTATATTTTTTATTTTATTTATTTCACCTTTATTTAACCAGGTAAACCAGTTGAGAACAAGTTCTCATTTACAACTGCGACCTGGCCAAGATAAAGCAAAGCAGTGCGATAAAAACAACAACACAGAGTTACATATGGGGTAAAACAAAACAAAGTCAAAAATACAACAGAAAAATATATATACAGTGTGTGCAAATGTAGCAAGTTATGGAGGTAAGGCAATAAATAGGCTATAGTGCAAAATAATTACAATTAGTATTAACACTGGAATGATAGATGTGCAAGAGATGATGTGCAAATAGAGATACTGGGGTACAAATGAGCAAAATAAATAACAATATAGGGATGAGGTAGTTGGGCGGGCTAATTGGGCGGGCTAATTTCAGATGGGCTGTGTACAGGTGCAGTGATCGGTAAGGTGCTCTGACAACTGATGCTTAAAGTTAGTGAGGGAGATAAGTGTCTAGCTAGCTAGCTAGTTTTGACCTCATTGGTTCCTCCATGAATGAGGTGTGGCATCAAAGTAACGTGATGACCACTTCAAGGTCGTAGGCTTTCATAATATAATTTCTATAGAATATATAATATTCATTCATTAAAAAAAAGTGTTAACCACAAAGTATGGGTTTGTTGTTTTGTTTTGGATTTATTGCTTTCATGTTTAATATTGTTTTTTCATGTTTCATGTTTAATATTGTTGTTTCATGTTTCATGTTTAATATTGTTGTTTCATGTTTCATGTAGGCCTAATTAAAATGTAAATTGCCTCATGCAGTGCGACACATCTCCTTCGCATAGAGTTGATCAGGCTGCTGCCCACACGACGCCAGTACATTTGAAACCGGATGAATCTGTGAAGAGCACACTTCTCCAGCGTGCCAGTGGCCATCGAAGGTGAGCATTTGCCCGATGCAGTCGTTTATGACACCGAACTGCAGGAAGGTCAAGACCCTGGTGAGGACGACGAGTACGCAGATGAGCTTCCCTGAGACTGTTTCTGACAGTTTGTGCAGAAATTATTTGGTTATGCAAACCCACAGTTTCATCAGATGTCCGGGTGGATGGTTTCAGACGATCCCACAGGTGAAGAAGCCGGATGTGGAGGTCCTGGGCTGACGTGATTACACGTGGTCTGCGGTTGTGAGGCCGGTTGGACGTACTGCCAAATTCTCTAAAACAATGTTGGAGGCGGCTTATCGTAGTGAAATGTACATTCAACATTCAATTCTCATTCAACAGCTCTGGTGGACATTCATGCAATCAGGATGCCAATTGCATGCTCCCTCAAAACTTGATACATCTGTGGCGTTGTGTTGTGTGACAAAACTGCACATTTTAGAGTGCCGTTTTATTGTCCCCAGCACAAAGTGCACCTGTGTAATGATCATGCTGTTTAATCAGCTTCTTGATATGCCACATCTGTCAATATTAAACATGAAACATGAAACAACACGAATCAACATGAAAACAATGAATCCAAAACAAAACAACAAGCTAATACTTTGTGGTTAACACTTTATTTAAATGAATGGATATTATCCATATATATTCTATAGATATTATATTATGAAAGCCTACGACCTTGAAGTGGTCACCGCATTACTTTGATGCCACACCTCTCTTGGAAAGATTTGATTCGGGCACATCCATTATTCACCCTACTCCACACAATATGAAAAATGTATTTGCATGCGAGGTGTGACAGCAAAGTATGCTATGGTCAAAGTTAACATTTTAAGTTTAAACCAATTAAATAACCATTGGTTACCAACTGCCACAGACAGATGGAGGCAGGGAGTTCCATTGTCTGGGTGCTGCCCTGGAGAATGTCCTGTTGCCAAAACGGTGAAGGTTGGGTTTGGGGATAATGAGATGTCCAGCAGTGGAAGACCTGAGTGACCCAGTGGGTTGGATGATGAGATGTCCAGCAGTGGAAGACCTGAGTGACCCAGTGAGTTTGTAGGGGAAGTAAGGGGGAGGTTCTCCTGATCACCAAGGTCAACAGGGAATGGGGACATTCACATCATGTCGTCCAATGGAGGGAATCACCAGACCAGAACTCAAAGAAAATATTTCTTTATCAGAAATGTTCTAGTCAAATTACCAAAAGGTAATTGCAAAAGTGGCAAATCACTGTCACTTCCTATAATAACATGACACTTATCAGAATGTTTTCTTGCTGATATCACAACACAGGCTGTCATTGGAAAATACATACAGTGAAAAGGAAAACAGCAAATCTAGGATCAAATGACTGCAGGCTGGAAATAGACTGACTTTACAGACCTTATGGAAGTGGTGAACTGGGACAATTAGTGAAAACCATGGGCAGTCAGTCACCAGATATTCAGACAGAGGGGGTTTGTTCATGCAAGAACCAATGGGGTCAAAATTAGCTAAAACTAGCCAGCTAGCTAGCAAAACTTTGCTAGATGTTCTTCTCTCTAAAGAATGCAGGAGAACAGGGACTACCACTTAGCAGGAGCTTTTTGTGTACATTTGGAGAAACTGTTGAGATGGGTGGTAGTAGTCATGTTGAACCTATTGATAATAAGAGGCCGCCAGCATATTGAAAGGTTCCTCCAGGAACCTTTTCACCTTCAGGTTCCTCCAAGAACCATTTATGATAAGAAAGGTTCAAATATGAACCCATTGATAAGGAAACGTTCCCAGAGGAACTCTCCAAATGTAAGAACCTTTTTTACATTTCAACTTTCCTAATTGAACCCCTAATTCTTAGTGTGTTCTTCTGAAATAGGCTACATTTTCTTAATGTCATGTTTCTTTAGACCTGTCTAAAATAAATACTGGAGTTATTGTGATGGTGTAGGCTATATTACATGGATTTATTAGACTTTTTAAATGTAGATGTTCCAAAGGTCTGTATCAGTGGCTTGTAGGCTATGCGTGGAAGCCAGGAGATGCTAAATGTGTTGATATTAATTAAAGGTGAATTACCATGAGACTGTCAGTATCTGAATGACAATTACCAGCTGACAAAATATCATGACCGACACAGCTTTAGGTGACATCAATAAGGGATCATAGCTTTCACCTGGATTCACCTGGTCAGTCTATGTCATGGAAAGAGCAGGTATTCCTAATGTTTTGTCCACACAGTGTATATCATGTGTATATAATAAATAAACACACTTAAACTTAGAAGGGAAGGTGGAGGGCAGCCAGAAAGGGAGGGGAAAAGATGGCCAGCTTTGTGGTTAGATTGTAGGTGAACATAACTTAGAAAATACACAGGCCCTTAAGTCATGTGTCCTCAAATATTATTTCATCTAAAAATCTCACATTAGCTGACGAAATGAAATGAATCATAGAGGTCTTATAACTAATTCCATTCTACAGGCTCATTTGTTTTGTCTCGTGTTTATATTCATATTCCCTAGGGGCTATGTAGCTTCTTATCTGTCATGTTTGGAGTTGTGTTGCGCTGTTATGCCTTTATAGTTGAGTTGCCTTGGTCCTGTCAGTATACAGAAACTTTAAAGAGGAACTGCACCTAAAAAAAACACACTTCTCATTTCGAAAACAGCCTCTGGGGGACCGAAATGAGTGAGAAACATTCATTCTTCTGTCAAAATTTACTACAAATCATCGATTTGGAGTAAAAGCTGCACGCGACCCGATCGTAATGTCTTTGGTACATTTGGGATGACTTTGAATATCCCTATGAGGCTAGTTAGGGACCATCGGTAAATTACACAATGTTCATGGGACAATATGTCAAAATGTCAATAGCTCCAAATAGCTTCAATTACTTACAAATCAAATCAACTATACATTTTAGAAATTCATATACAAATTAATGTTTAAATGAGACAATGACACTATTGTTCATATACAAATATTGAAATAATTTAAAGAGAAAATGTAAAGATATGACACTATTGTCTCATTTTCATTGTGTAATTTATTGACGGTCCCTAACTAGACCCTGATATAGGCTATCCAAAGTCATTCAGGTGACATTTGGGAACCTGTAAACACACACAAGAGACACCCACATCAAACCACACCCCAAAACCAACTCACGTTTGAATTCAGTCATGGCCGATAGCATTTCTAAACAAACCCAATCTAAAACGAGGCCAAATCAGGAAGTGCAGTCGCCCTTTAAAACTAACTAATGACATGTTGCACCTCAACCTTTCTACCTTTCAGATGAGCCAAGGAGGAGGACAGATGACAACAGCAGGCCAGTGGATCCCTTAGAACAGCAGCAGCCAGGGGCAAATGGTAGGGAGGAGGATGATTTAGGTGACCCAGACACAGGCCTTGGGCTGAGGCTGTCACTACATTGTGTCAGCCGGTTATTGTCATGTAAAAGACTGTCGGTCTCACAGTAATTTACCGTTAATTAACATCAACACATTTAGCATCTCCGAGCCTCCACTGCATACAAGCCGCATGCAAGCCGCTGATGCGCGCCTTTGGAAAACCTATATTTAAAAAGTCTAATAAATCAATTGAATATATACAATAAATCCATTATTTATTTTAGGCAGATCTAAATAAACATGATATGAAGAAAATGTATTTCAGAAGAACAGAATATGAGTGTCCTACTGTATGTTATCTCTCTATGCTCCAGGCCATAGGCTGTAGGCTTGTTCATTAAGCAGACAAGACAGGCCTATGCTTATGAGTCCTGGGACATTCTTTTACATTATATGATTTTATAGTAAGAAGAATATCATTGAATGTAGCTGAATGAAATAGAAAGGACATTTTTCCCATTCCGGAGCATGTGCGCATATGAAGTAGCTATGATCATTTGAAACAGTTATTTGGAAACTTCAGCTGTGAATGATACAAACCTGCAAATAATCATAATCCAAGAACCATTTTAATAATAATTTATAATCCAAGAACCATTTAAATAATAATTTATAATCCAAGAACCATTAAAATAATAATTTATAATCCAAGAACCATGTTAATAATAATTTATAATCCAATAACCATTTTAATAATAATGTATAATCCAAGAACCATTTAAATAATAATTTATAATCCAAGAACCATTTTAATAATAATTTATAATCCAAGAACCATTTTAATAATAATGTAAAATCCAAGAACCATGTTAATAATAATTTATAATCCAAGAACCATGTTAATAATAATTTATAATCCAAGAACCATTTTAATAATAATTTATAATCCCACCTTTCTCTGTTTGTTATTGTTTCTCTTCACTCGGCCCCGATACTATTATTATTAATAATAATACTAATAATACTCTTCTCTACCCTAGAATGTCTTAGAAATCAAAACATATATGGGCTGCATGATGCATCAGAAGAGATTACTCAACAGTCTTGTGGAATTTGACTGCGGTCATGACTGATGACTGATGACTGATGACTGATGACTGATGACTGATGACTGATGGACTGATGACTGATGACTGATGGCTGATGACTGCGGTCATGACTGATGACTGATGACTGATGACTGATGACTGATGACTGATGAATGATGACTGCGGTCATGACTGATGACTGATGACTGATGACTGATGACTGATGGACTGATGACTGATGACAGATGACTGATGACTAAGGTCATGACTGATGACTGATGACTGATGACTGATGACTGCGGTCATAACTGATGACTGATGACTGATGACTGATGACTGATGACTGATGACTGCGGTCATGACTGATGACTGATGACTGATGACTGATGACTGATGACTGCGGTCATGACTGATGACTGCCGGGGTGGCAGTGATACAGTCACCCCAACAGCCCTATAGAGGTCCAAAACATTGTTAAGCTACCCCAGTATCCCCTTTATCATTTTGGATTGCAAAACTAAAGAGAAACACCAGACAAGACACAGAGACAGCAACAGGAGAATATGATATGATGGAGAGAGACACCAGACAAGACACAGAGACAGCAACAGAATAATAGGATATGATGGAGAGAGACACCAGACAAAACACAGAGACAGCAACAGAAGAATATGATATGATGGAGAGAGACACCAGACAAGACACAGAGACAGCAACAGAAGAATATGATATGATGGAGAGAGACACCAGACAAGACACAGAGACAGCAACAGAAGAATAGGATATGATGGAGAGAGACACCAGACAAGACACAGAGACAGCAACAGAAGAATAGGATATGATGGAGAGAGACACCAGACAAGACACAGAGACAGCAACAGAAGAATAGGATATGATGGAGAGAGACACCAGACAAGACACAGAGACAGCAACAGAATAATAGGATATGATGGAGAGAGACACCAGACAAGACACAGAGACAGCAACAGAAGAATAGGATATGATGGAGAGAGACACCAGACAAGACACAGGGACAGCAACAGAAGAATAGGATATGATGGAGAGAGACACCAGACAAGACACAGAGACAGCAACAGAAGAATGGGATATGATGGAGAGAGACACCAGACAAGACACAGAGACAGCAACAGAAGAAAAGGATATGATGGAGAGAGACACCAGACAAGACACAGAGACAGCAACAGAAGAATATGATATGATGGAGAGAGACACCAGACAAGACACAGAGACAGCAACAGAAGAATAGGATATGATGGAGAGAGACACCAGACAAGACACAGAGACAGCAACAGAAGAATAGGATATGATGGAGAGAGACACCAGACAAGACACAGAGACAGCAACAGAAGAATAGGATATGATGGAGAGAGACACCAGACAAGACACAGAGACAGCAACAGAAGAATAGGATATGATGGAGAGAGACACCAGACAAGACGAGGAAGACAGAGGAAGGGAGAGCACACAGTAGACTGTATTACTTAATGCTGCTATATAGATTCTTTATTACTGCACTGGTGTGTGTGTTGTGTGTGGAGAGAGAGAGAGAGAGAGAGGAGAGAGAGAGAGAGAGAGAGAGAGAGAGAGAGAGAGAGAGAGAGAGAGAGAGAGAGAGAGAGAGAGAGAGAGAGAGAGAGAGAGAGAGAGAGAGAGAGAGAGAGAGAGAGAGAGAGAGAGAGAGAGAGAGGAGAGAGAGAGAGAGAGAGAGAGAGAGAGAGAGAGAGAGAGGGAGAGAGAGAGAGAGAAGAGAGAGAGAGAGAGAGAGAGAGAGAGAGAGAGAGAGAGAGAGAGAGAGAGAGAGAGAGAGAGAAGAGAGAGAGAGAGAGAGAGAGAGAAGAGAGAGAGAGGAGAGAGAGAGAGAGAGGAGAAGAGAGAGAGAGAGAGAGAGAGAGAGAGAGAGAGAGAGAGAGAGAGAGAGAGAGAGAGAGAGAGAGAGAGAGAGAGAGAGAGAGAGAGAGTTGTTAGGTACTGTGGGATTCTTTCATCAGTTTGGCTCATTGGACAGGTCAGAGTCTATGTTTGAAGATGTCGAGTGGTTTTTGGCTACCCTGGGGAGAGAGCTGTTACCCCTGGGGAGAGAGGAGCTGTCACCCCTGGGGAGAGAGGAGCTGTTACCCCTGGGGAGAGAGGAACTGCTACCCCTGGGGAGAGAGGAGCTGCAACGAAGAGAAACTGTGACCCTGCTCGGGAAGAGCTTAACGATTGGTGATTGTTGGGGAACGTTTGGCAGGAGCTTCAGTGATGAAAACTGCTGAACTTGCTGATGTTTCACAATATGCCATGGCCGTCTCAGTCACCAGGTCTCAACCCAATTGAAGACAACCATCAACAAAACAACAAATGATGGAATTTCTTGTGGAAGAATGATGTCACATCCCTCCAATAGAGTTCCAGACACTTGTAGAATGTTTGCCAAGGCACATTGTAAGAGCTATAAAGAGACAGGGAGTGGGAGAGAGAACAGGTAGAACCTGATAAGGAAATGAGCAGAACAAACTAAAGGAACTTTCCACAACCGAATGATCATTCTAGACTCTACTTCTATTGAGAGACATATAAAAGGTAAGACGACGATTGTTATGATATTAATATAGTTGATGATATTGTTATGTGTATTAATATAGTTGATGATATTGTTATGTGTATTCATATAGTTGATGATATGTTTTGTGGACAGTGTTATAATAGGCCTACTCTCCTTAAAAACCCTTTTTGGTACTAGGTAGAATCCTTTCCACAGAGTGTTCTACCTGGAACCCAAAAGCGTTCTCCTGTGGGGACAGCCAGAGGACCCTTTTGGAACTATTTTTTCTAAGAGTGTTCTGTATCATAGGTCTATAGACTTGTCTTCTCAAAACAGGCTTAAAACACTACAAGCAACAACATTTTCTCTTTCTAATCTACTGTTAACTCTTTTCAATCAGGAAGGTATGTTGTGTGAAAGAGAGACAAATAAATACTGTGGAAAGACTAACAACAACTTACACTTCCTCAAAACAGGTTGTGTGTGTTCATTAGTGCCCACCGTAGCAAAACGTTTGGCAACAGAAACCGTTTAGGTCACGTTGTACAGCGTTTGGAGTAAACTGTTTATGCAACATTTTAAAACTGTTGGCTGCAGAGTAAACTAATGAATACGACCCAGGTTGTAGCCTACAACTCGGCTGTTGATGCCTGCCTCATGCTGTAACCTGAACTTAGCCTGAGGGGTGGACTATGATGCAAGCTAGATATACTGGTTTTCTAAAGTTAGCTTCAGTTAGCTTCACATTCCAGCTCAGGGCTCACCCATAAGAATATACAGAGCGCTAGTCATCACGAAGGTGCTCTCTCAGCAGAACAGTAGATATCAATAAATGACTTGACATGTTCTGGTTGTGAATTCAGGCTACAAGGTGAGAATCTTTCCAGGGATTATTATAAAGTGGTAGAGAAATGTAATGTATGGTGTAATTTTAGTACAGTGAATGGAAGTAAAACACTCAGACCTAACAGTCTACTTCTACTGAGACAGGTTTGTGTCAGTCTAATCATACAAAATGGTGATAACTGAACACGGGCAAGTCAAATTCAATATATTCAATATTCAAGACTCAACCGTTGCAGAATCAGAATCACCTTTATTCGCCAAGTACATTTGCACATACATATGTAGGATCTTAATTTGAGCCAGTTTGCTACAGCAGGAAAATATTCCTGCAGCAACAGGAAATGTGAATTATTATGTGAATTATAATTAATGGACATTTTTGTAGCGGTTGATACATTTTTATTAAGCGAAACTCAAGTCTGGCATTTCTAAGTGGAAATTACAAACTTCAGAAGCCTTTTAAAACCTCAAATACACTACAAGTTTTACATTTCCTGCATTGCGGGAAAGTTATTCTGCAGTGGAGGGTGATCAAATTAAGATCCTACATCTGTACACATAATTCTACATGGTGATAGTGACAGACAACATTTAGAGACAGAATACAGACAGAAGAGTTTACACAAATGTCTGTACAACATTATACACAACTAGGAAGAGTGAGCATAGAGCTATAAGATAATGAACAGTGGATATACATTTACATTTTAGTCATTTAGCAGACGCTCTTATCCAGAGCGTCTTACAGTTAGTGAATACATATTTTTTTTATACTGCCCCCCCGTGGGAATCGAACCATGCAAACGCCATGCTCTATCAACTGAGCTACATCCCTGCCGGCCATTCCCTCCCCTACCCTGGACGACGCTGGGCCAATTGTGTGCCGCCCATGAGTCTCGCGGTCGCGGCCGGCTGCGACAGAGCCTGGATTCGAACCAGGATCTCTAGTGGCACAGTTAGCACTGCGATGCAGTGCCTTAGACCACTGTGCCACTCAGGAGTACGATATACAAATATACAGTACAGTGGGAATACAGTTGGTATACAGATATACAGTACAGTGGGAATACAGTTGATATACAGATATACAGTACAGTGGGAATACAGTTGATATACAGATATACAGTACAGTGGGAATACAGTTGGTATACAGATACACAGTACAGTGGGAATACAGTTGATATACAGATATACAGTACAGTGGGAATACAGTTGATATACAGATATACAGTACAGTGGGTATACAGTTGGTATACAGATATACAGTACAGTGGGAATACAGTTGATATACAGATATACAGTACAGTGGGAATACAGTTGGTTTACAGATATACAGTACAGTGGGAATACAGTTGGTTTACAGATATACAGTACAGTGGGAATACAGTTGGTATACAGATATACAGTACAGTGGAAATACAGTTGGTTTACAGATATACAGTACAGTGGGAATACAGTTGGTATACAGATATACAGTACAGTGGGTATACAGGTGATTTACATAAATATATCTAAGAGAGATTAACAGAGTGCTAATGCAGTATAGTTCAGTTATTTAGTGTACAGTTCAGAGATGGCTTGATGTGGTGAGCAGCATAGAGTGTATAGTCCTTTAGTCTCTATGGACCAGATGGTAGTGTACAGTTCAGAGATGGCTTGATGTGGTGAGCAGCATAGAGTGTATAGTCCTTTAGTCTCTATGGACCAGATGGTAGTGTACAGTTCAGAGATGGCTTGATGTGGTGAGCAGCATAGAGTGTATAGTCCTTTAGTCTCTATGGACCAGATGGTAGTGTACAGTTCAGAGATGGCTTGATGTGGTGTGCAGCATAGAGTGTATAGTCCTTTAGTCTCTATGGACCAGATGGCCAGTTGGTGAGGGCTACAGCATGGGGAAAGAAACTGTTCAGATGGGGGTCTATAACATCCAATCACATAGGTTTACAGCAGCTGACAGTTGCAACAGCATTGCTAATAATGCAAAATGCCTTGGTTTAGATAAAGACGTGTTCTGTACAGATGTAGGATCTTAATTGAATCACCTTGTTGCAGTAGAACTAAAACGTTTCGTGTATTGGAGGGTTAAAAAGGCTTCTGAAGTTTGTAATTTCCACTTTTCCACCTTTCCCTTTTGAAAAATGACCATTCATTATAATCCACATAATAATTCAAATGTCGAGTTGCTTCAGGATTATTTTCCTGCTGTAGCAAATGGGCTCAAATTAAGATCCTACATCTGTAGCAATGTACCTGTCTTTAATGTACATGGCTATATTAGGAGGACAGGATTCTCTTTAGACCATTGTTTTTTGACCATTTGACATATTTTATTTACTGTTGTTTAGGCTGGTTGAATGAGTTCCCTATGAGAGGCTACTACATCTGCAAGAAAACAGGCGGCCGCACCAGTTTCCTCATATGAAATTAAAAGTAAGTGTGTATCCTACGCACTTACAAAATGGATGTTGAAACTGTGGGACACATTTCTAGGCAACATTAGAAGCCAGATAAATGTGTTGATTTGAAGGAAAGATGGGCAGACTGGTAGGTCTGGGCTGCATACAAACTCTTATAATGTTATAAAGTTAGGTCGCCGTCAGACATTCAATAGACAGAGTCCGCTTGAGCTACAGAATCATTTATGGTCCTTTATCCAGTGGTGTAGTGCTATTTATTTAGGGAGTTACAGAATCATGTATGGTCCTTTATCCAGTGGTGTAGTGCTATTTATTTAGGGAGTTACAGAATCATTTATGGTCCTTTATCCAGTGGTGTAGTGCTATTTATTTAGGGAGTTACAGAATCATTTATGGTCCTTTATCCAGTGGTGTAGTGCTATTTATTTAGGGAGTTACAGAATCATTTATGGTCCTTTATCCAGTGGTGTAGTGCTATTTATTTAGGGAGTTACAGAATCATTTATGGTCCTTTATCCAGTGGTGTAGTGCTATTTATTTAGGGAGTTACAGAATCATTTATGGTCCTTTATCCAGTGGTGTAGTGCTATTTATTTAGGGAGTTACAGAATCATTTATGGTCCTTTATCCAGTGGTGTAGTGCTATTTATTTAGGGAGATACAGAATCATTTATGGTCCTTTATCCAGTGGTGTAGTGCTATTTATTTAGGTGAGGGAGCGCCAAAATAAATGTCAACGACGTCATCATTTGCTCAATCAAAGTTTGCACCGACATATGTAGCCTATTGAATAGCCAGCCTAACATTACAGGGCTTGGATCCGCTGAATACACAACTAAGTAGGGACTAAATAAACATTCCTTTACAAAGCTAACAGACTGGATTTCAACATCCACCCTCCGCAAAGACAATGTATTCCTCTTTCCATTGTGTATTTCTGAGTCTGTATAGTTTCTGACACTGACTCCAACTTAGGTTCCCAATGTGAGGGGTTTGGAAATAGTATATGAGGAAAATCTGTTTCATAATCAAAATGATCTAATAACTTCAATCTTCTATGATAGAAGTGTAGATCCCTCCGGAGCTCCCCGCAGTCCACCTGTTTAGGAGTTGGTATGAAAGTCAGTCCTCTTTCTAGAACCTCACTCTCGGCTTGGTTGAGCCCAACGGGACATTGCTGGTCAAGGCCTCAAATCGGTTGTGAAGTAGTATGGACATATTGATGGAACAAGGTCACTAAACTGGTGGTTAGACAGGGTAGATCCAAGAGCAGGCCTCTGCTGTCATCTAGAGGGCGTTTCTCTGTACTGCTTGACACATGGAGACTCAATGGAGGCACAGTGCAAAGTGCTCAAAGTAAGGCCCAAACAATTGTTTGTCAGGCTGGGATCTATAAAGCAGTACGTTCTCCAATTAGATGCCAACTAATATTCATACAGGGACAATAGGTGGGGCAGGAGGAAGAATGGTGTTCCTGATTTTCAGAGGAATTCCCCTTTTTTCTTTGTAGCTTCAGATTGAGATTGTTGTTATTCTCCAATATGTTTTTCTTCAGTGAGACACTCTGGATTCTCCAAGGGGAAAACTCCCTCTATTCTCCACTAGAGAGTTGGAGCTCCATGCTTTTGCTGGGAATTGTCCACTGTTGGTATACATTTATTTGGTCCCCAAAATACCAAAATAAAAAGGTGTATTTGTGTAGTTTTACCTGAGTACCCAGTTAGCATCCATGTGGCTCATTTAAAAGTTTCAACAAAAAAAAACATACTCCTGACGTTTCACCACAATAGGCTTCTTCAGACAATGGGACAAAAAGTAGCCAAACAAAGCCAAAGGAGAGTGATGAGCAGCAGCAGCATCATCAAACCAGCGAGGCCGCCGGCAAGCCCAACAGTGATGATGCTGCCGAGCTCCAGTTAGCTCCGTGTGCAGAGCCTACCCACCCTTCCACAAGCACCGCCAGTAATCACTTTATTATCAGGGTGAGGAGACGGCTGAGCTGAAACTGAAAGTACAGCATCCATTTGGAGATGACAGAGCAGAAAACACTATATGGAGAGAACTGAAAAATAAAGTAAGTCTCTCCGAACAATAGTCTATTCTAATGGACAGAGTAAGAGAATGAATACCTGGAATGAGATATAAGGTAGACTATTATACATGTTATTTAGATTGTCATTAAGGAGACACCTATTTTACAACCCTTATTCCATGAAACATATTAACGCTGTAGAACTGATGCACATCAAGAAATAAGGTGACAAATCACAGGAAAACTACTTTAGGCGCTCTAGAGCACGTTAGATACATTCTGTCGGAGGTGGTTTAAACTGCATTCTAATGTCGACTTTGCTTATGGAAAACCATATCATGCCAAGGTTTTTACACATGCTCAGTTCTTGGGTTTTGCTATCAGTCAAACGTCTGGTAACTTAATCAGATGAAATGAATCAGACAGCAGCAGGTCAGATGGTGGAAAATCACAGATTCATATCCTCATTTCAAAGTGCAATGTTTACAGAAGACAAAAACCATCTTGTGGTCTTCCTATTTGTCGTTAGTGGCGCTCTCCATTCTCCGCTGCCGCGGTGCTGAACTCAGCACGGCATGCCTTGCATTTCTCCTGCGCTCGCTAGCAACAGCTGTCCGTGGTCCTGATATAAAACGTTGGTGCAATATTAGAAAACAGCTCATTCTTAGTCTCACAGTTTGATATATACAGTTGTTCATTTTACCTGGGCCTTTTCCAATATAGTTAGTCTACAACATTCTGTTTGGATCACTGTCTTTGTACTGCAACCATGTTTGTTCAATGGACAAAGGAACTGGATCCTTTTGTTCCAAATGCCACGCTATTCCCTTGAAAGTGCACTACTTTTGACCAGAGTTCTTTGATGGAATCCAATATCTGTCAATTAGAAATTGAGTAACAATTACACAATAATAAAAAGGGCCTATATGAGTTTCATTAGAATCACTAATTATGTTTGGTAGGCTAATTGTTCATTGGAAATATAAACAGTATCTGACATTAGTGTGTGTCAGATGAATGTGGGCATTATGAGGGGGTGGTTGATACAATGTTGATATATTAGTTATGAGGGGGTGGTTGATACAATGTTGATATATTAGTTATGAGGGGGTGGTTGATACAATGTTGATATATTAGTTATGAGGGGGTGGTTGATACAATGTTGATATATTAGTTATGAGGGGGTGGTTGATACAATGTTGATATATTAGTTATGAGGGGGTGGTTGATACAATGTTGATATATTAGACATGAGGGGGTGGTTGATACAATGTTGATATATTAGATATGAGGGGGTGGTTGATACAATGTTGATATATTAGATATGAGGGGTGGTTGATACAATGTTGATATATTAGTTATGAGGGGGTGGTTGATACAATGTTGATATATTAGTTATGAGGGGGTGGTTGATACAATGTTGATATATTAGTTATGAGGGGGTGGTTGATACATTAGTTATGAGGGGGTGGTTGATACAATGTTGATATATTAGTTATGAGGGGGTGGTTGATACAATGTTGATATATTAGTTATTAGGGGGTGGTTGATACAATGTTGATATATTAGTTATGAGGGGGTGGTTGATACAATGTTGATATATTAGTTATGAGGGGTGGTTGATACAATGTTGATATATTAGTTATGAGGGGGTGGTTGATACAATGTTGATATATTAGTTATGAGGGGGTGGTTGATACAATGTTGATATATTAGTTATGAGGGGGTGGTTGATACAATGTTGATATATTAGTTATGAGGGGGTGGTTGATACAATGTTGATATATTAGTTATGAGGGGGTGGTTGATACAATGTTGATATATAAGTTATGAGGGGGTGGTTGATACAATGTTGATATATTAGACATGAGGGGGTGGTTGATACAATGTTGATATATTAGATATGAGGGGGTGGTTGATACAATGTTGATATATTAGATATGAGGGGTGGTTGATACAATGTTGATATATTAGTTATGAGGGGGTGGTTGATACAATGTTGATATATTAGTTATGAGGGGGTGGTTGATACAATGTTGATATATTAGTTATGAGGGGGTGGTTGATACAATGTTGATATATTAGTTATGAGGGGGTGGTTGATACAATGTTGATATATTAGTTATGAGGGGTGGTTGATACAATGTTGATATATTAGTTATGAGGGGTGGTTGATACAATGTTGATATATTAGTTATGA
This sequence comes from Coregonus lavaretus, assembly GCF_964263955.1. Taxonomy (NCBI): domain Eukaryota; kingdom Metazoa; phylum Chordata; class Actinopteri; order Salmoniformes; family Salmonidae; genus Coregonus; species Coregonus lavaretus. Next base: position 77,320,478 of record NC_139989.1, read on the forward strand.
GGGGGTGGTTGATACAATGTTGATATATTAGTTATGAGGGGTGATTGATACAATGTTGATATATTAGTTATGAGGGGGTGGTTGATACAATGTTGATATATTAGTTATGAGGGGTGGTTGATACAATGTTGATATATTAGTTATGAGGGGTGGTTGATACAATGTTGATATATTAGTTATGAGGGGGTGGTTGATACAATGTTGATATATTAGTTATGAGGGGGTGGTTGATACAATGTTGATATATTAGTTATGAGGGGTGGTTGATACAATGTTGATATATTAGTTATGAGGGGGTGGTTGATACAATGTTGATATATTAGTTATGAGGGGTGGTAACCAGGTGGCGAATCGCATCTCTGCATGTCTGGCAGACATATCAGTATGGATGACGGATCACCACCTCAAGCTGAACCTTGGCAAGACGGAGCTGCTCTTCCTCCCGGGGAAGGACTGCCCGTTCCATGATCTCGCCATCACGGTTGACAACTCCGTTGTGTCCTCCTCCCAGAGTGCGAAGAGCCTTGGCGTGACCCTGGACAACACCCTGTCGTTCTCCGCTAACATCAAGGCGGTGACCCGATCCTGCAGGTTCATGCTCTACAACATTCGGAGAGTACGACCCTGCCTTACACAGGAAGCGGCACAGGTCCTAATCCAGGCACTTGTCATCTCCCGTCTGGATTACTGCAACTCGCTGTTGGCTGGGCTCCCTGCCTGTGCCATTAAACCCCTACAACTCATCCAGAATGCCGCAGCCCGTCTGGTGTTCAACCTTCCCAAGTTCTCTCACGTCACCCCGCTCCTCCGCACACTCCACTGGCTTCCAGTTGAAGCTCGCATCTGTTACAAGACCATGGTGCTTGCCTATGGAGCTGTGAGGGGATCGGCACCTCTGTACCTTCAGGCTCTGATCAGTCCCTACACCCAACCGAGGGCATTGCGTTCATCCACCTCTGGCCTGCTGGCTCCCCTTCCTCTGCGGAAGCATAGTTCCCGCTCAGCCCAGACAAAACTGTTCGCTGCTCTGGCACCCCAATGGTGGAACAAGCTCCCTCACGACGCCAGGACAGCGGAGTCACTCACCACCTTCCGGAGACATTTGAAACCCCACCTCTTTAAGGAATACCTGGGATAGGATAAAGTAATCCTTATAACCCCCCCTGACCCCCCCCCCCCCCCTAAAAAAAAATAAAAAATAAAAAATAAAAAAAACATATTGTAAAGTGGTTATCCCACTGGCTATAGGGTGAGTGAACCAATTTGTAAGTCGCTCTGGATAAGAGCGTCTGCTAAATGACGTAAATGTAAATGTAAATGGTTGATACAATGTTGATATATTAGTTATGAGGGGGTGGTTGATACAATGTTGATATATTAGTTATGAGGGGGTGGTTGATACAATGTTGATATATTAGTTATGAGGGGGTGGTTGATACAATGTTGATATATTAGTTATGAGGGGGTGGTTGATACAATGTTGATATATTAGTTATGAGGGGGTGGTTGATACAATGTTGATATATTAGTTATGAGGGGGTGGTTGATACAATGTTGATATATTAGTTATGAGGGGGTGGTTGATACAATGTTGATATATTAGTTATGAGGGGTGGTTGATACAATGTTGATATATTAGTTATGAGGGGTGGTTGATACAATGTTGATATATTAGTTATGAGGGGGTGGTTGATACAATGTTGATATATTAGTTATGAGGGGTGATTGATACAATGTTGATATATTAGTTATGAGGGGGTGGTTGATACAATGTTGATATATTAGTTATGAGGGGTGGTTGATACAATGTTGATATATTAGTTATGAGGGGTGGTTGATACAATGTTGATATATTAGTTATGAGGGGGTGGTTGATACAATGTTGATATATTAGTTATGAGGGGGTGGTTGATACAATGTTGATATATTAGTTATGAGGGGTGGTTGATACAATGTTGATATATTAGTTATGAGGGGGTGGTTGATACAATGTTGATATATTAGTTATGAGGGGTGGTAACCAGGTGGCGAATCGCATCTCTGCATGTCTGGCAGACATATCAGTATGGATGACGGATCACCACCTCAAGCTGAACCTTGGCAAGACGGAGCTGCTCTTCCTCCCGGGGAAGGACTGCCCGTTCCATGATCTCGCCATCACGGTTGACAACTCCGTTGTGTCCTCCTCCCAGAGTGCGAAGAGCCTTGGCGTGACCCTGGACAACACCCTGTCGTTCTCCGCTAACATCAAGGCGGTGACCCGATCCTGCAGGTTCATGCTCTACAACATTCGGAGAGTACGACCCTGCCTTACACAGGAAGCGGCACAGGTCCTAATCCAGGCACTTGTCATCTCCCGTCTGGATTACTGCAACTCGCTGTTGGCTGGGCTCCCTGCCTGTGCCATTAAACCCCTACAACTCATCCAGAATGCCGCAGCCCGTCTGGTGTTCAACCTTCCCAAGTTCTCTCACGTCACCCCGCTCCTCCGCACACTCCACTGGCTTCCAGTTGAAGCTCGCATCTGTTACAAGACCATGGTGCTTGCCTATGGAGCTGTGAGGGGATCGGCACCTCTGTACCTTCAGGCTCTGATCAGTCCCTACACCCAACCGAGGGCATTGCGTTCATCCACCTCTGGCCTGCTGGCTCCCCTTCCTCTGCGGAAGCATAGTTCCCGCTCAGCCCAGACAAAACTGTTCGCTGCTCTGGCACCCCAATGGTGGAACAAGCTCCCTCACGACGCCAGGACAGCGGAGTCACTCACCACCTTCCGGAGACATTTGAAACCCCACCTCTTTAAGGAATACCTGGGATAGGATAAAGTAATCCTTATAACCCCCCCTGACCCCCCCCCCCCCCTAAAAAAAAATAAAAAATAAAAAATAAAAAAAACATATTGTAAAGTGGTTATCCCACTGGCTATAGGGTGAGTGAACCAATTTGTAAGTCGCTCTGGATAAGAGCGTCTGCTAAATGACGTAAATGTAAATGTAAATGGTTGATACAATGTTGATATATTAGTTATGAGGGGTGGTTGATACAATGTTGATATATTAGTTATGAGGGGGTGGTTGATACAATGTTGATATATTAGTTATGAGGGGGTGGTTGATACAATGTTGATATATTAGTTATGAGGGGGTGGTTGATACAATGTTGATATATTAGTTATGAGGGGGTGGTTGATACAATGTTGATATATTAGTTATGAGGGGGTGGTTGATACAATGTTGATATATTAGTTATGAGGGGGTGGTTGATACAATGTTGATATATTAGTTATGAGGGGGTGGTTGATACAATGTTGATATATTAGATATGAGGGGGTGGTTGATACAATGTTGATATATTAGTTATGAGGGGTGGTTGATACAATGTTGATATATTAGTTATGAGGGGGTGGTTGATTCAATGTTGATATATTAGTTATGAGGGGACTGTTGATACAATGTTGATATATTAGTTATGAGGGGGTGGTTGATACAATGTTGATATATTAGTTATGAGGGGGTGGTTGATACAATGTTGATATATTAGTTATGAGGGGGTGGTTGATACAATGTTGATATATTAGTTATGAGGGGGTGGTTGATACAATGTTGATATATTAGTTATGAGGGGGTGGTTGATACAATGTTGATATATTAGTTATGAGGGGGTGGTTGATACAATGTTGATATATTAGTTATGAGGGGGTGGTTGATACAATGTTGATATATTAGTTATGAGAGGGTGGTTGATACAATGTTGATATATTAGTTATGAGGGGGTGGTTGATACAATGTTGATATATTAGTTATGAGGGGTGGTTGATACAATGTTGATATATTAGTTATGAGGGGTGGTTGATACAATGTTGATATATTAGTTATGAGGAGGTGGTTGATACAATGTTGATATATTAGTTATGAGGGGGTGGTTGATACAATGTTGATCTATTAGTTATGAGGGGTGGTTGATACAATGTTGATATATTAGTTATGAGGGTTGGTTGATACAATGTTGATATATTAGTTATGAGGGGGTGGTTGATACAATGTTGATATATTAGTTATGAGGGGTGGTTGATACAATGTTGATATATTAGTTATGAGGGGGTGGTTGATACAATGTTGATATATTAGTTATGAGGGGTGATTGATACAATGTTGATATATTAGTTATGAGGGGGTGGTTGATACAATGTTGATATATTAGTTATGAGGGGTGGTTGATACAATGTTGATATATTAGTTATGAGGGGGTGGTTGATACAATGTTGATATATTAGTTATGAGGGGGTGGTTGATACAATGTTGATATATTAGTTATGAGGGGTGGTTGATACAATGTTGATATATTAGTTATGAGGGGGTGGTTGATACAATGTTGATATATTAGTTATGAGGGAGTCACACCCTGGCTCTGGGACTCTATATGTTGAGCCAGGGTGTGTTCATTCTATGTGTTAGATTTCTATCGTTGGTATTTCTAGTTGTGTTTATTTCTATGTTGGCTGGAGTGACTCCCAATCAGAGGCAACGAGTGTCAGCTGTCGTTGGTTGTCTCTGATTGGGAGCCATATTTAAACTGTCTGTTTTCCCTTTGTGTTTGTGGGTTCTTGTTCCAGTTGGTTTGGTCATTGTTACCTAGGACGTTACGAGTCGTTTGTTGTTTTGTTCATTGTTGTTCTATTATCACTAAAGATAATAAAGTTTAACATGTTCGTTCATCACGCTGCGCCTTGGTCTATTCCCTACGACGATCGTGACAGAAGAACCCACCCTACCAGGACCAAGCAGCGTGTCCAGGAGCAGGCAGCCTGGACATGGGAGGAGATATTGGACGGGAAAGGGTCCTGGACTTGGAAGGAGATACAGGCCGGGATGGATCGGCGTCCGTGGGAAGGGACGGTGGAGGCGCGCCGTAGAGAGGAGCAGCGGCGCCAAACGGGTCAACGTCGAAAAGGCGAGAGGCAACCCCAAAACATTTTTAGGGGGGGGGCACATGGCATGGACGACGGGGCTGCTGGAGGCAGATAAGGGGCGAGTTCAGAAGGCCACCAGGTTACGGGAGCCATTGGTGAGAAGAGGGAGGGAAGATGTAGAGGCACGGCGAGAGGTACTGAGGTATATTGCCAGTCCGGTCCGGCCCGTTCCTGATCCCCGTTTAAGGCCAGTGGTGTGTGTTCCCAGCCCGGCCCGGCCTGTTCCTGCCACTCGCACCAAGTCTACGGTGTTCGTCGCCAGCCCGGCCCGGCCTGTTCCTGCTCCTCGCACCAAGCCTACGGTGCGCGTCGCCAGCCCGGCCCGGCCTGTTCCTGCCACTCGCACCAAGCCTACGGTGCGCGTCGCCAGCCCGGCCCGGCCTGTTCCTGCCACTCGCACCAAGTCTACGGTGCCCGGCCCGGCCTGTTCCTGCCACTCGCACCAAGTCTACGGTGCGCGTCGCCAGCCCGGCCCGGCCTGTTCCTGCCACTCGCACCAAGCCAGGGGTGCGAGTCGTCAGCCCGGTAAGGCCCGTTCCTGCTCCACGCACCAAGCCAGGGGTGCGCATCGTCAGCCCGGTACGGCCCGTTCCGGCTCCACGCACCAAGCCAGGGGTGCGCATCGTCAGCCCGGTCCGGCCCGTTCCTGCTCCACGCACCAAGCCAGGGGTGTGCGTCGTCAGTCCGGCACCACCCGTGCCTGGGTCACCGGTGCCTGGTCAGGTACCGGTCAGCTGCTCCACACCGGATCTGAAGCAATCCGCTCCTACGATGTCCAGTCCAGCTCCAGCCAGCGGGGCCAGACCGGACCAGGGGCGCTACGGGGGGATTATTGGAGGGTGGTGGTCAAGCCCGGAGCCGGAACCGCCTCCGAGGAGGAATGCCCACCCAGCCCTCCCCTGGTTTGTCTATGTTGAGGCGCGGTCGCAGTCCGCGCCTTTGGGGGGGGGGTACTGTCACACCCTGGCTCTGGGGACTCTATATGTTGAGCCAGGGTGTGTGGATTCTATGTGTTCTAGTTCTGTGTTGTAGGTCTATGTGTTATATTTCTATGTTGGCCAGTGTGGTTCTCAATCAGAGGCAACGAGTGTCAGCTGTGGCTGGTTGTCTCTGATTGGGAACCATATTTAAACAGTCTGTTTTCCCTTTGTGTTTGTGGGATCTTGTTTCCGTTTGGTTTGTTTCCGTGTTGGATGTGTAAACCGTAGGACTGCACGTTTCGTTTGTTGTTTTGTTGTGTATATTATCACTAAAGATAATAAAGTTTAAGCATGTTTGCAACTAACGCTGCGCATTGGTCTACTGCGTCTAACGATCGTGACAGGAAGTAGCTACTAAAACTAACTCAGACTCAATGGGAAGTAGCTACTAAAACTAACTCAGACTCAATGAGAAGTAGCTACTAAAACTAACTCAGACTCAATGGGAAGTAGCTACTAAAACTAACTCAGACTCAATGGGAAGTAGCTACCTAGTAGCTGGGTGACAGCTGCACACGCATTCTACACATGAACTACACCCATCATCAATACTTTTAATCACAAATAAACAATCATCAGTTTTAGAACTGAAAATGTACCATTATTTGTGTAAAACTAGCAGTGAAATACGACTCACACTCATCCTCTGGCTTAAAAACAGAAGTCCAAACTCTGGTGGTACGGTAGCTCAATGTACGGTAGTTTCCTGGGAAGACACAGAAGACAAACAACACTGCTCAATCAAAACCATCTAACCTATAGCAGAGCGCTTTGACACACCCACTCCCTTTCCACACGCCCACTACTTTCCTTTCGTCACACCCACTCCTTTTCCACACGCCCACTACTTTCCTTTCGTCACACCCACTCCTTTTCCACACGCCCACTATTTTCCTTTCGACACACCCACTCCTTTTCCACACGCCCCCTACTTTCCTTTCGTCACACCCACTCCTTTTCCACACGCCCACTACTTTCCTTTCGACACACCCACTCCTTTTCCACACGCCCACTACTTTCCTTTCGACACACCCACTCCTTTTCCACACGCCCACTACTTTCCTTTCGACACACCCACTCCCTTTCCACACGCCCACTACTTTCCTTTCGACACACCCACTCCTTTTCCACACGCCCACTACTTTCCTTTCGACACACCCACTCCTTTTCCACACGCCCACTACTTTCCTTTCGACACACCCACTCCTTTTCCACACGCCCACTACTTTCCTTTCGACACACCCACTCCTTTTCCACACGCCCACTACTTTCCTTTCGACACACCCACTCCCTTTCCACACGCCCACTACTTTCCTTTCGACACACCCACTCCTTTTCCACACGCCCACTACTTTCCTTTCGACACACCCACTCCTTTTCCACACGCCCACTACTTTCCTTTCGACACACCCACTCCTTTTCCACACGCCCACTACTTTCCTTTCGACACACCCACTCCCTTTCCACACGCCCACTACTTTCCTTTCGACACACCCACTCCTTTTCCACACGCCCACTACTTTCCTTTCGACACACCCACTCGGCCATACTCCGTTCGCCATATTTGGATGCAGCTACCCCCTTTTCAGTGGAAAGCCAAAAGGTGGTTACACCCAGAGCCATGTGTTTAGACTGAGCCAGCTCACAGTACAATTCCACCCTATCTGCTTACGGGTTAACGTTTTGGTTGGCCAACAATATTTTAAGACTACAGTGACTGAATCAATTTTTCCAAATTTGATGCTGAAATTGGTATTGATTAACAATGGCAAGGCTATTGTATTATATTTTCGGTTACATTCTGGTCAATAAAATCAAATTTATAAATCAAATGTATTATTAGCAACGGTTTACACCTTTGTTTTCTGTAAGAAATACATTGAACTGCAATCAAGTAAAACACCGTTATCCATCATGCTTTGCTTATATTCATTGTATTCTGAAAAGTCTGTTCAGAAAAATCTAAAACAGTTTATAAACAACTACAAGTTTTTAAAAGGGATTAAATTAAGACAATATTTCTGTATATTTATAATATTGCGTTTATATGGTTGTTGCAAAGGCTTGCGTGTACTCGTTAAATTTGTGTCTTTTCGCACAAAGGAAGTCACACAATTAGTTTAGTCTTTTCTTACGAATTAAGTAGCACAAAAACGCGCACATTCGCACGATATCTGCTGCAATACTTTTCGCATATATTTGCACGTATTGAGTGTGAGATTGTGTTGCCTGAGATGCCTGTCTGTTTAGTGCTGCTTGCTTGATGTTGCTGAACCCTTATTGGGAGATGGCTAACTAGTCTGTATTTTCCACTGATTCATATGGATGCCAGTGCACACATTGGCTGTAAAAGTGGGTAAAAACAGAAAAGCATATAACTGTAGCTATGTGGTCTTTACTTGGGTGTGTTTCAGCAGGGTGAGGTCAGAGAGATGCTTCCAAGCCAGTATTTTTCTGAACTCTTAAAATCCTTTACACAATCTGATGGGATGAATGTTCAACCCCATTTAAATAACCATAAAGTCTATATAGTTCCTTTAAGTTAAGACCTCACAGATCTGTTCATGGCAAAGCAGTTCAATTCATGATATTAATTGATTCTTAAAGAATATAACTTAGAAATCATGAGCCTCATCTTGAGGAGTCACCTGTGACAGTATTCATAAAGAGTAGGAGTACTGATCTGGGATCAGTTTTTCCTTTTAGATCATAATGAAACAGATTAGATGGACAGGGGGGACCTGATCCTAGATCAGCACTCCTCCTCTGGGAAACTGCATGTATGAAACCGAACACATAGTCGTAGTCTAGTTACAGCAGGTGTTTACTGCCATCTAGTGGAAGATACCAATAAAACATTTTATTATCAGGAAGGGGAGACGGTTGAGCTGAAACAGAAAGTAAAGTTGTTCTTTTGTACAGGATCCATTTTAAGACGACTGAGCAGAAAACGCTATATGGAGAGAACAAAAAAATAAAGTGAGTATTTCTGAATAATAATCTATTCTAATGGACAGAGTAAGAGAATGAATACCTGGAATGAGATATTACTAGTTAGTAGAACTGCTGCTTGAGCTTAGTTGCTGACAGACAGCAGTTTTCAAAGTGTTATCACATGTTATCAGTCAAACGTCTGGTAAAGATGGTGGAGGAGCTTTTAAATGATAGGGTTTTATGTTTATCTCAGGGTTTCTCAATCCTTTTGTTCTTGCCCAGCATTTACACACCTGATTCAACTAATCATCAAATATTTGAAGACAGTTTAATATTTGAGGCATACAAATGAACATTCTCAAATTAAAACCTTTTGGATTTGTAGGCCTGTTTACAATTATTAAAGGCCTACAGGAATTCACATTTATTAGGAAAAAAACACAGCTAAACCTGGTTTCAAGCAAATTATATGTTTATCAAAAATAATGTTAAGAGACATGTCTTGAAGAAGGACTATAATAAAAAAAAACTGAAGCAAGATTCGGTACAATGTCATGAGTTACTGCTGTGGCATGCAACTGACTGTTAGCCCCACCCTCTGGTTACTGTTGTAAAGACTTCAGGAAACACCTTGAAGCGTTTCCTGAAGTCTAAACGCCTCTGGGTTTAGAACTCTGTCTCAGTGCCCTGCTACAGTGGTAGTGTTCGTTTTGCATGGCCCGGTGCTACGGGGGCGTGGACATTTAATTTAAGGACCAATGGAATGGTCTAAAAGGTGCCAACTCTGCTCACCCGGGGAGCCGGCCAATGGAAAACTAATTCACCCAGTCACCGTTATAACTTCATTTCCTTATTTGAAATTGAAAGTGACTTTGTAGCCTACGCAGTTACAAAATGTCTGTTCAAACTGTGGCGCATATGGAACATTAGAACAGTGGTGGAAAAAGTAAAGATCCCTTAATAGAAAATGACTCAAGTAAAAGTGAAAGTCACCCAGTAAAATACTACTTGAGTAAAAGTCTAAAAGTATTTGATTTTAAATATATTTAAGTATCAAAAGTAAATGTAATTGCTAAAGTAAAGTAGGAATAATTAAAATTAAAATTACTTATATGAAGCAAACCAGACGGCACAATTTTTCTTGTTATTTTCATTTACGGATAGCCAGGGTCACATTCCAACACTCAGACATCATTTAAAAAACGCATTTGTGTTTAGTGAGTCTGCCAGATCAGAGGCAGTAGGGATGACCAGGGATGTTCTCTTGATAAGTGCGAATTGGACAATTTTCTGAATGTAACAAGTACTTTTGGGTGTCAGGGAAATTTATGGAGTAAAAAGTACATCATTTTCTTTATGAATGTAGTGAAGTAAAAGTAAAAGTTGTTAAAAATATAAATAGTAAAGTACAGTAACTTACCTGGGGTCAAAGGTCCCTGATTTATCACTAAAATGTATAGGATGATCCATAGAGATGTCACTCCTCATGGACAGATGACTTGGTACTGGAGAGACTGATCTCAGAGTTTGGTTGGAGATTCTGGAAAACATAATAAATGACCATGAAACTAAATTTTAAACTATATCAAAATTATATTTCAATAGATCAAATACATGACATAAAGCATTAAAATATATGCCATTACATGAAGCAACAAACATGCAGCTCTAGCAGGGCAGGAATTTGACAAACTGACTTGTTGGAAAGGTGGCATCCTATGACGGTGCCACGTTGAAAGTCACATATGCATCGTTTTTCAAAACATAGTGAACCTGGAGGCAAAAAGCGAACCCCACATTCTAACTAAATGTTGTTTATTAGCACTCAAATCTATCAATGGCATTTTCGGCACAATTTGGTGAAAGCCCCAAAGCGTTCAGAAAGCCTCTGATTCCCATCACTAGTGGACACCCCAATGAGTGTCTTTCAGAACCCCTCCTAAAACCACCTGTTTCGTTTTGGTTGTTGTTAGTGACTATTTGTTAGTTCCTTCTTCTGTTTGAGAGACAATGTTTTATTTCTTGTTGAGGAACGTAACAATGTTCATGTGATTGAATTAAATCACCCGACTGTTTGGATATGTCTGTTAGTAAATGTTTTATTTCTAAGAGATCATGAGTAAAAGAGAACAATTTACATTCTAGAATGAGTTGTCACTGTGTTAACCACAACCAACATTCTGCATCTCTGTTTAGGGGTCAGTGGTCTAAAATGAGTCTCTCTGGGGAGAGAGAGGAGGGGGGCCCTGCCTCTAAAATGAGTCTCTCTGGAGAGAGAGAGGAGGGGGTCCCTGCCTCTAAAATGAGTCTGTCTGGGGAGAGAGAGGAGGGGGTCCCTGCCTCTAAAATGAGTCTCTCTGGGGAGAGAGAGGAGGGGGGCCCTGCCTATAAAATGAGTCTGTCTGGGGAACATGACACCAAAGCTAAGAGGTGAGATGACATTTTTATGAAGAATATATTAATTTTATTTACAAAATAAATAGCTATCTTAAGATGAATGCACTTACTGTAAATCACTCTGGATTAGAGTATCTGCTAAATCAGGAGTTCTCAATCCGGGGTCAGTGGAGGTACTGCAGGGGTTCTGCAGCACCCTGACTGGACTCGTTGCAATGGAAGACATTTGATAGAATTTTAATACGACACAACCACTTTGCCTACTCTTCATTATTGCCTAATATAATGGAATGCATATTTCTTTAACCAATTCTGATGGTTGTTACAAGCGGAATTTTGACAATATTACCGTTATACCAACACACTCTTCACATCCGTTTAACAACTCTAAATAGCTTTGGCATAGTAGGCATCAAGTCCCTTGTCAAAAATGTTGCCTACAACGTTGCATACAATGTTCGTTTTCATCGAACACATATTTCGCCCTAGATGCCTTCAATTGCCCAATTTATAGCCATGGCCAATTTAGGATTATTTTTTAACAACGTGATGTTGCGCTCCAAAGGGATAACTTGAAATAACATGATGTAGGTAATTAAATAATCAAAAGAAAAACGTGTTTATTATACACTTAGAAAATAAGGTTCCTTATAGAACCAGAAATGCTTCTATCACTTCCTTAATATATGGAACCACTAAAAGTTATATATATTTTTGGGTTCAGTGAAGAAGAACCTCTAGAGTTCTGATCAACGAAAAGTGATTGTTTTGAGGATGTGAACCCAGCAGCCTTCCAGTGGTCAGATCAACCCCGCCCGTTTTTTCCAGCGCCCGGCCCGGGATTCGAACCAGCCACCTTTCTGCCATAGGTCCAACTCCTGCCACAGCTCCAACTCCTTAGCCGCTGGGCGAAAACCTGAGTTACTCTTCAGAAATAAGCATGAGTTAAAATGCCAAAATGAAGACAACATGCTATGCAGACATTAATGGTATCACTTATACATAATTATTATAAAGAAATCATTGCCAAAAGCACAAGACATACGGTTGCATGTAGGTCTATATTATTTATGGATTGATCATATAGAAGTATAAAAATATTATTTTTAACTACTCCAAAGCAATTACATGTGGCGCAGGAACCACTGACTCGCTGCATTATTCTATAGTATTATCAAGACACCTGCTGTTAATTCTTAACTGGTTAGGACAGCTCATGATGTGTCCTAAATATCTACCGACTAGGTGGGACTAGAGGCTTCATGCATAGCTTTAATTTATACCCATAAGAGTAAAATGTCTTTATTCTCAGCACTTATACGACCAATGTTCTAATCTGAGATACTTTGTGGATATGGGCCCAGATCTCAAAATATTGTTATAAAAAAAACTTTGAATGTTTGTTTTACATATAAAAATAAATAAAATAATATTACTAAAGTAAGCCACTGTAAAGACTGGGTTTAGTTTATTGTGTTCCTCTGCTCATGTCCGCGTTCTGGAACTGTCCGCGTCCCCGTACAGAACTGTCCGCGTCCATGTACGGTTTGGCGCCAAGCATATTGTCCATTTACGCGCTGAGTGGACAAGGTGATGTTGGGGAATAACGACGGAGTTCGTTACAGTGTTGAGACGCCGAAGTTTATTGTTCAATTTGCTTTTTTGCGTAATGGTCAGTGACAGTATGAGTGTAGCCAGATCCTTTTCACTCGCTATCCTTGTTTCATCTTGTGGTTCACCGGATTCGTCATCATCCTCGAGGGACAGACGAACGATCTGCTAGCTAGCCAAGCTAGTCGGTACAGCTAGCTAAGCTAGCTACTCTACCAGCAGCATCCTAGTTATCCTGGCTATCACTACATCATCACCGGCTGCCTGCATTTCTTGTGGACCGATGGAGCTCCCTGGTTGTTTCTTCCACCTGTTAAATACCGTGGAGGGCTTCTCCCTCTCTCGTTGACAGATGCTTGCTTCCTACGCTCCCTCTGTCCGGTTCTCCTCTCTTCACTAGATGGACTGTAACTTTAGTGTCCAAGGACCAAACTTTTGAATATTATTTTCAGGGCGCCTCAACTGGGCTCCATTACATTTTTAACACTTTTTTTCCTGATAAAAACTAGTTAATTGCGTCCGCCATGGCGCCCAGTTTCATAAAATTACATTATGTCCCTCGTAATGAAGTAATCGCGAAAAAACATGACCTTATTTTAGGTTTTTATTTTCAATTTAATTTAATTTTCACCCTACCAGCTCCTATTAGTTCTATTGAGCTCCGTGGCACCGACTCTCTTTCCGAAAGTTCTATTCCCAGCCCATTGTTCTGCGGCTAAACACCAGCTTCACTATTGTTATCAATGAGACCTGCCTGTGTTATCCCTGTAGGTTTACCTCAGGTAAGTTACAATTAGCAAGGTTACAGATACTTTGTGACCGCGCTCACTGTTCGCCTAAGTACATGTTGTGGTGATCCACAGTCTAAGAAGTGATGGCTGGCGGATTGCCATCAAACATTAAACATTTTCTGGTTATGGTTAACCATATTTATTTTAAGAAAAAAGTGTACAATCTAAACAAAACGAATGTCCCTGTCCTCTTTTTCAAGATGTGGCCGATTTAAACAGCCAGAAGACATTTTTAAATTAAGAAATAACAATGTTTTTGATGACTTGTTGTTTCTATATTGCTGCTGGGTAATTTGATATGCATCAAAATCTTCGTTCGTAGGCATCAAATTGAGCGAATGCTGTGCAGGTTCACTGAGTTGCAAACCGAATGGGTATAATGGGGTGATTGTTGTCTAATCGGGTGGTCTAGCTAATGGATTTGTAGATCTGACGCAGTTGCTACCTCAGATTATGAGCCTAGGAAGTGTCATGAATGAGTTATGTAGTAACCACATACGGCCACAAGGAGGAGCAATAGTGCCATAAACCCATACTGTTTTTTTTGCCTTAAAACCCCACATTAGTTTTTATTTTTCAAATGTGGTTTGAACTGGGTGACCTTGTAACCTCTATGTGAAAGTCCAGCAATTGGAGCGGGATAGGTGGGGCAGGTTTGAGACTGATCTAAGGAATTAACAAGAAAAATACACTTTATTTCTCAGCTGCCTCACCAATGTCTGTACTTGAATTAATCACTTTTAATTGCTAAATATTTCCAATAGATGGCAGCATAAGACCACGAAGCATCAGTTGTAGGCTACAAGCAGCAATATGATTGACATAAAATAGCATGCAACCAAATACTATATGTCCCATGATTTTCAAAAATGGTCACTCATTACTTTAGTAAACTATATATCTCGTATTAGGCTTGTGTTGCTTTTGGAAGAGCAATTAAATAGTGACTATAGCAGGTGTTGAACCCCGGGTAAATAATCACTAGTCAGATGCTCCAACCTCAACCCTAGTATACATGCATTATAAAACATGATCTTAATATCTGATATTGTGAGTAAACAACCTCGGAATAGATAAGACAAGAGTGCGTCTTCCAGCCCACCAATAAATTACATCATGCAACCCTCGCGGTTAGCAAATGTACCTCAACATGCCCCTCGCTTGTGCTAGAAGGCAGAGTGCTTGCTGCTGGTTGATGAATCTGACAATGAATGTACTAGGAAAATACGGGGCGCCTCAAGTTACATTTTTTACAACGTTTATTTCCGATACAATTAGTTCATTGCATCCGCCATGGAGCCCAGTTTCATAATATTACCTTCTGTCCCTGGTTATGAAGTAATCGCGAAAAAACAGGCCTTATGTTTGGGCATTTTTCACCCTACCAGCTCCTATTAGTTCTATTGAGCTCCGTGGCACCGACTCGCCTTCAGAACGTTCTATTCCCAGCCCATTGTTCTGCGTCACAATGCCAGCTTCACTATTGTTATCAATGAGACCTGCCTGCGTTTACCCTGTAGGTTTACCTCAGGTAACTTATTATTAACAAGGTTACGGCTACTTGGTGAGCGTTAACCCTGTAGGTTTACCTCAGGTAACTTATTATTAACAAGGTTACTGCTACTTGGTGAGCGTTAACCCTGTAGGTTTACCTCAGGTAACTTATTATTAACAAGGTCACGGCTACTTGGTGAGCGTTAACCCTGTAGGTTTTCCTCTGGTAACTTATTATTAACAAGGTTATGGCTACTTGGTGAGCGTTAACCCTGTAGGTTTACCTCAGGTAACTTATTATTAACAAGGTTATGGCTACTTGGTGAGCGTTAACCCTGTAGGTTTACCTCAGGTAACTGATTATTAACAAGGTTCCGGCTACTTGGTGAGCGTTAACCCTGTAGGTTTACCTCAGGTAACTTATTATTAACAAGGTCACGGCTACTTGGTGAGCGTTAACCCTGTAGGTTTATCTCAGGTAACTTATTATTAACAAGGTTACGAATGCTGCGCAGGTTCACTGAGTTGCAAACCAAATGGGTATAATGGGGTGATTGTTGTCTAATCGGGTGGTCTAGCTAATGGATTTGTAGATCTGACACAGTTGCTACCTCAGATTATGAGCCTAGCAAGTGTCATGAAGTGTCAGGTCTCCCGAGTGGTGCAGTGGTCTAAGGTGCCACTAGAGATCCTTGTTGTCGTAGCCGTCCGCGACCGGGAGACCCGTGGGTTCGCTTCCCACTGTGGGCCAGTATGAAAAAATAAATAAATAATGTATGCACTCACTAACTGTAAGTCGCTCTGGATAAGAGTGTCTGCTAAATGACGTAAATGTAATGAATGAGTTATTTAGTACCCACATACGGCCACAAGGAGGAGCAAGAGTGCCATAAACCCATACTGTTTTTTGCCATATAAACCCTAAACCTAACAATCAATCAAATGTATTTATAAAGCTCTTTTTACACCAGCAGATGTCACAAAGTGCTATACAGAAACTCTTACCCTACTTATAACCTATTTTAGCCGTAACCCTAACCCCTAATTCTAGGGTAGGGTAGCCTAGAACACTTTTAGAAACTATTTTAGTAATAATATTATCTTAGTAAATACAATTATAGTATTAAATAGCGTTTTGATTATTTTGTTGTTGTTTTATTATATGTATAATTGCAAGACAGAACACTTGATAAATAAGACAATTTTGTTTTATTTTTCAAATGTGGTTTGAATTTGGTGACCTAGTAACCTCTGTGTGAAAGTCCAGCAATTGGCGTGGGGCAGGTTTGAGACTGATCTAATACACTTTATTTCTCAGCTGCCTCACCAATGTCTGTACGTGAATTAATAACTTGTAATTGCTAAATATTTCCAATAGATTGCAGCATAAGACAACGAAGCATCAGTTATAGGCTACAAGCAGCAATATGATTGACATAAAATATTATGCCACCAAATACTATATGTCCCATGATTTTCTAAGATGGTCACTCATTACTTTAGTTAGCTATATATCTCGTATTAGGCCTGTGATGCTTTTGGAAGAGCAATAAAATAGTGCCTATAGCAGGTGTTGAACCCCAGGTAAATAATCACTAGTCAGATTCACTAACCTCAACCCTAGTTTACATGCATTATAGAAAATAATCTTAATATCTGATATTGGGAGTAAATAACCTCGGAATAGAAAAGACAAGAATGCATCTTCCAGCCCGCCAATAAATTACATCAAATCAAATCAAATGTTATTTGTCACATACACGTGTTTAGCAGATGTTATAGCGGGTGTAGCGAAATGCTTGTGCTTCTAGCTCCGACAGTGCAGTAATATCTAACAAGTAATATCTAACAATTTCACAACATATGCCCAATACAGACACATCTAGTAAGGAATGGAATTTAAGAATATATACATATATGGACAAGCAATGACAGAGCGGCATGGACTAAGATACAGTAGAATATTATATTATAGAATACAGTATATACATTTGAGATGAGTAGTGCAAGATATGTAAACATTATTAAAGTGACCAGTGTTCCATTTCTTAAAGTGGCCAGTGATTTCAATAGGCAGCAGCAGCCTCTAATGTGCTAGTGATGGCTATTTAACAGTCTGATGGCCTTGAGATAGAAGCTGTTTTTCAGTCTCTCGGTCCCACCTTTGATGCACCTGTACTGACCTCGCCTTCTGGATGATAGCGGGGTGAACAGGCAGTGGCTCGGGTGGTTGATGTCCTTGATGATATTTTTGGCCTTCCTGTGACATCGGGTGCTGTATGTGTCTTGGAGGGCGGGTAGTTTTCCCTGAAGGCAGAGTGCTCGCTGCTGGTTGATGAATCTGACAATGAATGTACTAGGAAAATACGTTTTTCTCGACCAGAGGTGACTAAATTAATGTTCAGGCTTATTGATAATTGTTATAGTAATGAAGTATAATTTCAAAACATGAGCATAAAAACAGGTAATAATAAACATGAATCATCATTATATTATTTCACAGTAATCTGTTAATTGCTTTTTCAGTCGTTCCTCTTGCGTTAGCAGTGTGGAAAGGGACAGTAAAAAGCGTGTGCAGGAGTTTTCCTGTGAGGGGGAGAAGTGATGTATCCAGGGAGAAAATGAAATTAACCTTCTGAAATGTCATTCGTGGTCTTATGCTGCCATCTATTGGAATTATTTAGCAACTGCAGTAGTACTGAATAAAGTATATCCTTACTAAAGTAGTAATTACTCAGAATTGCAAAATATGACATTTTCTAGTTCATTTTAATACTTACAACCATAAAATAACAATTTATAGCATAACAAACAATGAAACTGACATAAACCAAAAACACCATACATTTAGTTAACTGTATATATATTATTTATTTAGATGGGTGACATTATCTGCCAAAGTAACACCACTGTAGATAAAGAAGAGCTCTCCAGTAGGTTAACCAAAACATTCAAAGGCCAATTTCTCAAAAGTGTGGTTACAAGTTTATCATCTTTCAAAGCAGAATTACTTTCCCATTGTTCCTCAACTGTAGTGTATGATATACCTTTTTCTAGCTGAGTCTCTACTTTTATCCAATGTAAAAAAACACAATTTCAAATTTTGCTACAGAAGACCGAATCGAGCCGGTCGGTCACATTTGACTGTGTAAAACCTAGCAGTACTACTTATTTCTCTGAGAGTGAGGCAGATATATATTATTACTGTGTAAAACCTAGCAGTACTACTTATTTCTCTGAGAGTGAGGCAGATATACATTAATACTGTGTAAAACCTAGCAGTACTACTTATTTCTCTGAGAGTGAGGCAGATATCTTATTACTATGTAAAACCTAGCAGTACTACTTATTTCTCTGAGAGTGAGGCAGATATATATTATTACTGTGTAAAACCTAGCAGTACTACTTATTTCTCTGAGAGTGAGGCAGATATATATATTATTACTGTGTAAAACCTAGCAGTACTTCTTATTTCTCTGAGAGTGAGGCAGATATATATAACTACTGTGTAAAACCTAGCAGTACTACTTATTTCTCTGAGAGTGAGGCAGATATATATTAATACTGTGTAAAACCTAGCAGTACTTCTTATTTCTCTGAGAGTGAGGCAGATATATATTATTACTGTGTAAAACCTAGCAGTACTACTTATTTCTCTGAGAGTGAGGCAGATACATGCATTTAGCAAAAAAACATGATTATTTGTCTCTCTGAAATGAAACCATCAAGTGATAGATTTTAAACAAATACATCTGTCAATCGCATTCCATGATTAGCTAGTGAAAAAACACACCAATCTCTTTCATAATTTCTTTAAACACTAAAAGCTAATTTACGAACATTTCTGAAAATGGATATATAGCGTTTTGGAATGAAACTCTTCTTAAGTTTCCCCATCTGAGCTCAGAGTAGATGAGAGACGTAATGTATTTCTCTGTTGTGTTGAAGCCCAATCAAGCAGGAGAGACCAGCCTCCCCTGTACCCAGCTGTGTGTCCATGAAGAGTGACAAGTCTATGAATCGTCATATATTCTTCAGAGAGGGAGACTTTTCTAGTGAACAAAGGTAAGAAGAACTCATGGGTCATGGTCAGTGAGTTAAACAACACTGACTCTAGTCATTTCTCCTCTCCCATTTGACCATTTATTTTAGTTGTTTTCATAATTCATAGGCTAATCCTTTTTTCCATTTTCATAGTCCTAAAACAATATTAAACAAACACTACATTCCCTCCCTGTGTGTGTGTGTGTGTGTGTGTGTGTGTGTGTGTGTATGTGTGTGTGTGTGTGTGTGTGTGTGTGTGTCTGTGTGTGTGTGTGTGTGTGTGTGTGTGTGTGTGTGTGTGTGTGTGTGTGTGTGTGTGTGTGTGTGTGTGTGTGTGCACTCCCTGGATGAGGAGATGTAATCTCATGTTTTGTCCACAGAAACCAACAGGAGAGATCAGAGTCCGAGATTCTGAAAATGAACCAGAAGGAGCTTGCTGACACACTGGAGAAAAGTAAGAGCTGTCTGCCTCATGTTGAATGCTGTTTTATAACATTTAAAAGCTGTTGCTAAAGTACAGCTAAAGTAGCTGTGTAACTCAATGATATTGTAGTAGCCTTAACACAACACCTAGTGACCTCATCAAGTAGCAGCGGAATGTGTTGTGTTGATTAATTTAGACAGAGAGAGAAATATAGGCAACTTTAATAATAGTAATAGAATCAGTCACTGATTGACAGAGAGAGAGATAGACAACATTAATGATACCATCAGTAATACCTAAGAATAATAAGAATAATAAGAATAATAATAATATAATCAGTCACTCCAGTGTGGAATGCATCATTTAACATTTACACATTCATACAGTCACATAACAGCAGCAGGGATGTGTTGTGGTGATTAATTTAGAGAGAGAGAGAGAGAGAGAGAGAGAGAGAGAGAGAGAGAGAGAGAGAGAACATTAATAATACCATCAATAATGATATAAATCAGTCACACCAGTCTGTAATGCATTATGAAAACAGTTAAGAGAATAAATGATTGCAATTTAAACTTTAGAAAACATCCTTACAATACTGTAGGCATTAAAACAGACTTAATATTAATATCCTCTGTGTTATTTCTTCATTCAGATGAGCTTGCTGTGATTTGCCAACGTGAACTCAAATCGAATCTAAAGAAGAAGTTTCAATGTGTATTTGAGGGGATCGCTAAACAAGGAAACCCAACACTTCTCAATAAGATCTTCACAGAGCTCTACATCACAGAGGGTGGAAAAGGAGAGGTCAATAATGAACATGAGCTGAGACAGATTGAGACAACAACCAGGAAACAAGCAAGACCAGAGACTGCAATCAAATGTAACGACATCTTCAAACCCTTAACTGGACAAGACAAACTCATCAGAACTGTGCTGACAAAGGGAGTCTCTGGCATTGGAAAATCAGTCTCTGTGCAGAAGTTCATTCTGGACTGGGCTGAAGGAAAAGCAAATCAGGATGTCCAATTTGTATTTTCATTCCCTTTTCGGGAGCTGAATTTGATGAAAAAGGAAAAACACACTTTCATTGAACTTCTCAATCACTTCTCAATGGAAACCAAAGAATCAAGAATCTCCAACTACGACAAGTACAAAGTTATGTTCATCTTTGATGGTCTGGATGAGTGCCGACTGCCCCTAGACTTCCAGAAGAACAAGATCTGTTGTGACGTCACAGAGTCAACCTCAGTGGATGTTCTGCTGACAAATCTCATCAAGGGAAATCTGCTTCCCTCTGCTCTCCTCTGGATAACTACCCGACCTGCAGCAGCCAATAAGATCCCTTCAAGGTGTGTTGACCAGGTGACAGAGGTACGAGGGTTCAATGACCCACAGAAGGAGGAGTACTTCAGGAAGAGATTCAATGATGAGGACCTGGCCAGCAGAATCATCTCACACATAAAGACATCAAGGAGCCTCCACATCATGTGCCACATTCCAGTCTTCTGTTGGATTTCTGCAATAGTCCTTGAACACATGCTGAAACATAAGAGAGAAGAGATGCCCAAGACTCTGACTGAGATGTTCATACACCTTGTGGAGTTTCATACCAAACAGAAGAATGAAGAGTATCTTGGGAAAGAAGAGACAGGTCCACACTGGAATAAAGAGAGCATTCTGTCACTGGGAAAACTGGCTTTTCAACAGCTTGTGAAGGGCAATCTGATTTTCTATGAAGAAGACCTGAAAGAGGCTGGCATTGATGTCAATGAAGCCTCAGTGTACTCCGGATTGTGCACTAGGATCTTTAAAGAGGAATGTGGGCTGTACCAGGACAAGGTGTACTGCTTCGTGCATCTGAGCATTCAGGAGTTTCTGGCTGCTGTATATGTGTTCCTCTCATTCATCAACAACAATGAGAATCTAATGGCCGAACCTCAAGTTACTGAAGTTACTGTCTACAAGAGTGCTGTGGATAAAGCCTTACAAAGTGAGACAGGAAACCTGGACCTTTTCCTCCGCTTCCTTCTGGGCCTCTCACTGGAGTCCAATCAGAAGCACTTACGAGGTCTACTGACAACAACAAGAAGCAGCTCACAGAGCCATGAAGAAACAGTGAAGTACATCAAGGAGAAGATCAGGGAGAATCCCTCTCCAGAGAGGTGCATCAATCTGTTCCACTGCCTGAATGAACTGAATGACCATTCTCTAGTGAAGGAGATCCAAAGCTACCTGAGCTCAGGAAGTCTCTCAGAAGCCAAACTGTCACCTGCACAGTGGTCAGCTCTGTTCTTAGTGTTGCTGACTTCAGAAAAGGAGCTGGATGTGTTTGACCTGAAGAAATACTCCAGATCAGAGGAAGGTCTTCTAAGGCTGCTGCCAGTGGTCAAAGCCTCCAGAGCTGCTCTGTGAGTACATAAAATGACATTTAAGTACTAATCATCAGGAAGAAATATTCAGTTTAGAGAAAAATATGAATTATAATATGTAGATAATATATATTGAAAAACATATTGAATCAATGCATTGATGTTCACATTAGTATAACAATATGACCATACAATTCTAGGAGACGGAAGATGAATCTATATGTTGTTTAAGAGAATAAACCAAATGCATCTGCCATTGTCCATTAACAGTGTGTTTGTGAAATCATGATGATCTCTCTGTCAGGCTGTCAGGCTGTGGAGTCACAGAGGAAGGCTGTGCTTCTCTGGTCTCAGCTCTGAAGTCAAACCCCTCACACCTGAGAGAGCTGGATCTGAGTAACAATGACCTGAAGGATTCAGGAGTGAAGCTGCTCTCTGCTGGACTGGGGAATCCCCAC
The DNA here is from genome assembly GCF_964263955.1 of Coregonus lavaretus. NCBI lineage: Eukaryota > Metazoa > Chordata > Actinopteri > Salmoniformes > Salmonidae > Coregonus > Coregonus lavaretus. Next base: position 77,342,949 of record NC_139989.1, read on the forward strand.
TGTAAACTGGAGACTCTGAGGTCAGTATTCCTGTAGTTGGTCTGATTTCAGATGAAATGTTTCATATTAGGTGACAGTACATAATGTCACCTTTTATTTGAGGATATTTTCATACATATCTGTGTTACTGTTTAGAAATGAAAGCACTTTATGTATCTAGTTCTCCCATTTGAAAAAGTCATAATAATTTGGACATATTCATTTATATTGTATTAAAGTAGTCATAAGTTTAGTATTTGGTCCAATATTCTTTGCCTGCAGTGATTACATCAAGCTTGTGATTCTATAAACTTGTTGAATACATTTGCAGTTAGTCTTGGTTGTGTTTTGGATTATGTTTTTCCCAATAGAAACTGAATGGTGAAAAATGTCCTGTCATTTTGGAGTCACTTCACTTGTATTGTCAGTAAGAATAGAAGATGTTTCTGAACACTTCTACATTCATGTGGATGCTACCATGATTATGAATAATCATGAATGAATCATGAATGATGATGAATGAGAAAGTTACAGAGGAACACGGATCATACCCCCTCTGTTATTGGTAATGGTGAGAGTTAGCATGTTTTGTTGTAGCCTCTGTAACTTTCTCACTCATTATTATTCATGATTCATTCATGATTTTTCTTAATCATGGCATTATCAGGATTAATTTAGTAGTGTTTAGAAACATGTTATCTACTCACTTCGACAGAAAATTACTCCAGTCATCATCCACCATTCAGTTACTAATAGGCAAAACATAACCCAAAACACAACCAAAACAAACTGCAAATGCAACCAACGAGTTTGGGAGCAAATACTCAACTTTTGACTACTTTAATACACTGTAAGTGAATTGGTCAAAATAGTTATGACTTCTTCAAATGGGGGACTAGATACATAAAGTGCTTTAATTTCTAAACGGTGAAACAGATATGTATTAAAATACCCTCAAATAAAAGGTGACATTATATACTGTCACCTCATATAAAACATTTGATCTCAAATCCAAAATGCTGGAGTATAGAGCCACATTTAAAATGTTATCTTTGTCAAAATAGATATGGTGTGGACTGTATACTCAATACAATCTAAATCTGATACCTCACTGTCTGTCTTTTGACTGATACTGCTTTTTAAACTGCTCTGGTCAGTCTACTCAAATATTTGTATTATACATGTTTCTCTCTACAAGCAATATTATGATAATTTCTAATAATGATACATTAATTTATGAATAGATATGGCAGGTTTCAGGACACTGATATATCTGAATATGTTGAAAAAATATACTGCCACTATTTTCACCACCAAAGAATAGCAGTGTGGTTTTAATATGATTTGACTCTTTGCAGGCTGTCAGGCTGTCTAGTCACAGAGGAAGGTTGTGCTTCTCTGGTCTCAGCTCTGAAGTCAAACCCCTCACACCTGAGAGAGCTGGATCTGAGTAACAATGACCTGAAGGATTCAGGAGTGAAGCTGCTCTCTGCTGGACTGGGGAATCCCCACTGTAAACTGGAGACTCTGAGGTCAGTATTCCTGTAGTTGGTCAACAAGTGATAACTTTTCACCAGATCCACATGTGTTTACCAGGCACACATAGTCCACACCATATGTGTTTGGACAGTGAAGCTTACCGTTTTACATTTGGTGCTATGCTCCAGCATTTTGGATTTGAGATAGAATGTTTCATATTAGGTGACAGTATATAATGTCACCTTTTATTTGATGTTAATGGTGAGAGGTTAGTTTGTTTTGTTGTAGCCTCTGTAACTTTCTCATTCATTTTTATTCATGATTCATTCATGATTATTCTTAATCATGGCATCATCAGGATTCATTCAGTAGTGTTTAGAAACATGTTATCTACTCACTTAGACAGAAGATTAATCCAGTAATCATCCACCATTCAGTTACTATCGGGCAAAACATAACCCAAAACACAACCAAAACAAACTGCAAATGCAACCAACGAGTTTGGGACCAAATACTAAACTTTTGACTACGTTGATACACTATAAGTGAATTGGTCAGAATACTTATGACTTCTTCAAATAGGGGGACTAGATGCATGAAGTGTTTTCATTTCTAAACGGTGAAACAGATATGTATTAAAATACCCTCAAATAAAAGGTGACATTATATACTGTCACCTCATATGAAACATTTGATCACAAATCCAAAATGCTGGAGCATAGAGCCACATTTAAAATGTTATCTTCGCTGTCAAAATATATATAGTGTGGACTGTATACTCAATACAATCTAAATCTGATACCTCACTGTCTGTGTTTTGACTGATACTGCTTTTTAAACTGCTCTGGTCAGTCTACTCAAATATTTGTACTATACATTTTTCTCTCTACACACAATATTATGATTTTTTCTAATAATGATATATATATGGCAGGTTTCAGGACACTGGTATAAATTAAAATGTTGAAAAAATATACTGCCACTATTTTCACCACCAAAGAATAGCAGTGTGGTTTTAATATGATATGACTCTTTGCAGGCTGTCAGGCTGTCTAGTCACAGAGGAAGGCTGTGCTTCTCTGGTCTCAGCTCTGAAGTCAAACCCCTCACACCTGAGAGAGCTGGACCTGAGCTACAATCACCCAGGAGACTCAGGAGTCAGACTGCTCTCTGCTGGACTGGAGGATCCACACTGCAGACTGGAGAAACTCAAGTATGTAGAGGGTTTATGTCAATGTTCATATCAGACATGTTGGAGTTATCAGGCTAGTTAAGACAAACATTCTGACCACCACTTGGACTAAGTTATATAAAGACTGTGTGTGTGTGTGTGTCCAGTGTGTGTGTGTCCAGTGTGTGTGTGTCCAGTGTGTATGTGTGTGTGTGTGTCCACACACACACACAAACACACACACACACACACACACACACACACACACTGGACACTCACACTGAACACACACACACACACACGACACACACACACACACTGGACACACATACACACTGGACACACACATACATACAGGACTCACACACACACACTGGACCCACACCTACACACACTGGATCCACACACACACACTGGATACACACACACACACTGGATCCACACACACACACTGGATCCACACACACACACTGGATACACACACACACACTGGACACACACACACACTGGACAAACACACACACTTGACACACACACACAGGACACACACACAAACACACAAACTGGACACACACACACTGGACACACACACACACACACTCACACTGGACACACACACACACACACACACACACACACACACACACTCACACTGGACACACACACACACACTCACACTGGACACACACACACACACACACACACAATGGACAAACACAGACAAACTGGACACACACACACACACACACACACACATACACACTTGACAAACAGACACACACTGGACACACAAACACACACTGGACACACACACACTGGACACACACACACACACACACACACACACACACACACACACACACACACACACACACACACACAAACACACACTGGACACACATACACACACACTGGACACACATTGGACACACACACACACACACACAAACACACACTGGACACAGACACACACTGGACACACACATACACTGGACACACATACACACACACAAACACACTCGACACACACACACACACACACTCACTCACACTGGACACACACACACAAACACACACTGGACACACACACACGCACACACTGTACAAACACACTGGACACATACACACAAAGGACACACACACACACACTGGACACACACACACACTGGACACACACACACTGGACACACACACATACACAAAAAGGAAACACACACACACACTGGATACACACACACACACTGGACACACACACACACACACTGGACACACACACACACTGGATATGCACACACACACACACTGGACACACACACACACACTGGACACACACACACACACACACACACACACACTGGACCCACATATACACTGGACACACACACACACACACAAACAGGACACAAACACTGGACACAAACACACACACACACACACTTGGACAAAGTTATATGCTGACTGTGTGTGTGTGTGTCCAGTGTGTTTTTGTATGTGTTGGTGTCCAGTGTTTGTGTCCTGTGTGTGTGTGTGTGTGTGTGTGTGTGTGTGTGTGTGTCCAATGTGTGTGTGTATGTGTGTGTGTGTGTGTGTGTGTTTGTCCAGTGTGTGTGTGTGTTTGTCCAGTGTGTGTCTAGTGTGTTTGTGTGTGTCCAGTGTGTCCATTGTGTGTGTGTGAGTCCAGTGGGAGTGTGTGTATGTGTGTCCAGTGTGTGTCTGTTTGTCAAGTGTGTGTGTGTGTGTGTGTGTGTGTGTGTGTGTGTGTGTCCAGTTTGTGTGTGTTTGTCCAGTGTGTGTGTGTGTGTGTGTGTGTGTGTGTGGACACACACTGGATATGCACACACACACACGCTGGACACACACACACACACACTGGACACACACTCACACACACTGGACACACACACACACTGGACACACACACACTGGACACACACACACTCCCACTGGACACACAAACACACTAGACACACACTGGACACACACAAACACACTAGACACACACTGGACAAACACACACACACACACACACACAAACACACACTGGACACACATACACACACACTGGACACACACACTGGACACACACAAACACACTAGACACACACTGGACAAACACACACACAAACACACACTGGAAACACACACACTGGACACACACAAACACACTAGACACACACTGGACAAACACACACACACACACACAAACACACACTAGACACACATACACACACACTGGACACACATTGGACACACACACACACACACACACAAACACACACTGGACACAGACACACACTGGACCCACACATACACTGAACACACACACACATACACACACACACACACACACACACACACACACACACTCGACACACACACACACTCACTCACACTGGACACACACACACACACTGGACACGCACACACTGTACAAACACACTGGACACATACACACAAAGGACACACACACACACACACACACTGGACACACACACATACACAAAAAGGAAACACACACACACTGGACACACACACACACACACACTGGACACACACACACACACACACTGGACACACACACACACACACACTGGACACACTCACACACACTGGACACACACTCACACACACTCCCACTGGACACACATACACACACTCCCACTGGACACACATACACACACAATGGACACACTGGACAAACACACACACACTGGACACACACAAGCACACTGGACACACACAAGCACACTGGACACACACAAACACACTGGACAAACACACACACACTGGACAAACACACACACACACACACACACACACACTGGACACACACACACACACACACACTGGACCCACATAAACACTGGACACACACACACACACACACAAACAGGACACAAACACTGGACACAAACACACACACACACACTTGGACAAAGTTATATGCTGACTGTGTGTGTGTGTGTGTGTCCAGTGTGTGTGTGTGTGTGTGTGTGTATGTGTGTGTGTGTCCAGTGTGTGTGTGAGTTCACGTGTATCCCTCAATGACTGTCTGTTCTTCTGCTTACCGCTACAGTGTGGAACATGGTGGAGAGAACACAATGAAACCTGGACTTAGAAAATGTGAGTGTTGACTGCTGTGAAGAATATGACTAAGAATAAGTCTTAATTCAAGTGAAGTAAAAGTCAAAGACCACCATCATTACTTACTTGGTCATATTAAATATCAGCTGTAGTTCTACAGAAGCACAAATCAGGGACACCAAAGTTCACAAAGAGTTGCTTTGACAATGTGTGTGTCTGTGTATGTGTGTGGCGTGTTCCTGTTACGTTAGAAATGTGTGTGTGTGTTCATGCATGCATGAAGGTGTGTGTGTGTTCAGGGTGTGTGTGTTCATGCATACAGATGTGAGTGTTTATCCAGTGTGTATCCAGTGTGTGTGTGTTCAGGATGTGTGTGTGTGTGTGTGTGTGTTCAGGATGTGTATGTTCAGTGTGTGTGTGTGTTCAGGATGATGATGATTTCTAATATTGTGTCTGGTTTCATCCATCAGATGTCTGTGATCTCAGACTGGACCTAAACACAGTAAACAGACGCCTCTCTCTGTCTAAGAAGAACAGAAAGGTGACACGGAGGAGAGAGGAGCAGCCGTATCCTGATCACCCAGAGAGATTTGAGATCCTTGGACAGGTGCTGTGTAGAGAGGGTCTGACTGGGCGCTGTTACTGGGAGGTAGAGTGGAGTGGGATTGGGGCTGGTATAGGAGTGGCATATAAAGGAATCAGCAGGAGAGGAAGGGGTAATGGCTGTGGGATTGGATCCAATGACAAGTCTTGGAGTCTGAACTGCATCATCAACATATACTTAGCCTGTCACAATAATAAGTTCACTACCATAGACGTCCCCTCCTCCCGCTCCCACAGAGTAGGAGTGTATCTGGACTGGCCAGCCGGCACTCTGTCCTTCTACAGAGTCTCCTCTGACACACTGACCCACCTGTACACATTCCACTCCACATTCACTGAGCCCCTCTATCCAGGGTTTGGGGTTCATCATGTTGATGACTCAGTGTCCCTGTAAATAATAACCATGGTAACAGGGTTCATGATTAATTTTGGGGTTTGGTGTCCTCAGTCAAACACACACTGGACACATACACACACACACTTTACGTACACACACACACTAGACACACACTGGACACACACACGCACAGGACACACACACTGTACACACACACACACACACACACACACACATTAGACACACACGCAATGGACACACACACATTGGACACACACACTGGACACACACACACACACACTGGACGTACACACACACACTGGACACACACACACACTAGACACACACACACACACACACATTGGACACAAACACACACTGGACACACACACACTGGACACACACACACACACTGGATACACACACACACACACACACACACACACACTGGACACACACACAATGGACACACACACAATGGACACACACACACACACACACTGGACACACACACACACATGCACTGGATTCACACACACACAAACACACACTGGATACACACACACACACTGGACCTACCCACACTGGATACACACACACACACACACACACACACACACACGCTGGACACACACACACACACGTGTTTATAGACTATATCAGGAAAAAATGTGGGGACATGCCTTTCCCAAGGTCCAAGAGACCTGGGAATCAGAATAGTTCCATCCCATGATTATAGGAATACATCCATCTGTTGAGATATTGTCTAGGGCTATATTTTGTTCAGACCTGATTTTAATAGTATATATGAGGACTTTTTCGGGTTAATGTGACTTATAAGGCCCATAGCAACAGCACCCCATAGATACACACTCGACTTTCAGGTTTATGTGACTTATGAAGACCCTGTAATACAAAAAATAGGGTCTGTATTTGAACGTGGTTCCGGTTACATGTTGAAATGTCTGCATAAGAATCATAGGTGTACAATACTTAACTAAAGCTTTTTTAAAAAATGATAATAATAATCATGCTCACCAGACAGGTAACCTTCAACAGAAATGCCTATCCATGTTCACATAAATATAATATATTCTCAGTCTACTGTTTAAGTCGTATTATTGTTATTTATAACAATAATATATATATATATATATATATATATATATATATATATATATATATATATATATATATACATTTACAGTCAATATTCATGTAAAAAAAGAGGGAACACTTTATGCCTTTCTTACTTTTATTGAGTGCCAGCGAAAATATGCAAATTAACAAATCAATTGAACACCCAGAATAGACCACCTACACTTTGCCTCCTTCCCTGCTATGCACAAGGCAGTAGAAATTGCATGTTTGAAATGAATGAGAAACTCTCTATTAAAGCATCCAGCTTCTATGAAACATGACAGTGTACATTCAGCTAACCTGTCTAAATAACATAGGGATTTACATCATATTTACATAGTGCAAGTTACCATACACGAGGCCTGTTACAAGCACCCATTGAAATGGTAATAGTTTAACAGTAATTTAAACACCTTGCCACATTCAACAACTTGTGGTTAAGAACAAAGTGCTGCTGAAAACTTGGGAACAATAACAATCCCTTTAAGTACTGTTTATCTCTTTTCCCTGTCAATGAGAGCAGAGTATTAACCTATATCATCAACTGTTATCCCAAAAAAATTTGACCATAAGTGGCAAACATATGCTTATTAATAGCCCTCAATTATACATAAACATACGAACATGTGGGATCTACAGTCGAGCCTATGTGGTATGTTTGTACAAGAACCAACAATATAAATCATTTAAGGAAAATAAAATAATATGAACATGAAACCCACAGATATTAACACTATCTGAGGAGAAGCTGATTGAAATTGGAATTGAATGGTACCTGAGCTACAGTTGGCATGCTCTAGTTCTATCTATTCATCTTCCTTTTTAATGCTACGTTTCTGTTGTGGATGTAGTATTTGATAGTGTAGTGTCGAGCAATGTTGCTAATTATGCTGTGTGACAAGGAGAACCCACTGACGCTGTAATTTTATCATAAGGTTTATTCATAACAAAGGGTTACAGCGTCGATTTACAGATACCTGGAGAATAATCGCCCCATCTCAAATCTGATTATTCTGACCTCTTTTGTCTTTACCAAGTATATATAATCTTTACCAGGATATGGGTGGTTTCCCTACAGACCAATCACCTATCTTCACACAACAGACTTCCTCTGTTCTATGGTGTCACTCTAAAACCGCTCCCTCTAAAACTGAATAAACCTCCTCTCAGGTTCCACTTGAAAAAATTAGCAAAGTCATAATTCTTCATACACTACAATAGCAACCCAGTCTGTCTTTCAGAGCTACTGGCTCTGCTTGGAGGCAGGAGTCACAGTCCTTTTTATCTGGTATTCTGCAGCTTGTTATGAAATTAAGCAAATGCCGCTCAACAGCTTTCACTTCATCACCTGTCCACTTGCTTCTCACCTTCACAGCTTTCAAATCAAATCAAATCAAATTTTATTGGTCACATGCGCCGAATACAACAGGTGCAGACATTACAGTGAAATGCTTACTTACAGCCCTTAACCAACAGTGCATTTATTTTAAACAAAAAAAGTAAGAATAAAACAACAACAAAAAAAAGTGTTGAGAAAAAAAGAGCAGAAGTAAAATAAAGTGACAGTAGGGGGGCTATATATACAGGGGGGTACCGTTGCAGAGTCAATGTGCGGGGGCACCGGCTAGTTGAGGTAGTTGAGGTAATATGTACATGTGGGTAGAGTTAAAGTGACTATGCATAAATACTTAACAGAGTAGCAGCAGCGTAAAAAGGATGGGGTGGGGGGGCAGTGCAAATAGTCCGGGTAGCCATGATTAGCTGTTCAGGAGTCTTATGGCTTGGGGGTAGAAGCTGTTGAGAAGTCTTTTGGACCTAGACTTGGCACTCCGGTACCGCTTGCCGTGCGGTAGCAGAGAGAACAGTCTATGACTAGGGTGGCTGGAGTCTTTGACAATTTTGAGGGCCTTCCTCTGACACCGCCTGGTATAGAGGTCCTGGATGGCAGGGAGCTTTGCCCCAGTGATGTACTGGGCCGTACGCACTACCCTCTGTAGTGCCTTGCGGTCAGAGGCCAAGCAGTTGCCATACCAGGCGGTGATGCAACCAGTCAGGATGCTCTCGATGGTGCAGCTGTAGAATTTTTTGAGGATCTGAGGACCCATGCCAAATCTTTTTAGTCTCCTGAGGGGGAATAGGCTTTGTCGTGCCCTCTTCACGACTGTCTTGGTGTGTTTGGACCATGATAGTTCGTTGGTGTTGTGGACACCAAGGAACTTGAAGCTCTCAACCTGTTCCACTACAGCCCCGTCGATGAGAATGGGGGCGTGCTCAGTCCTCTTTTTTTTTCTGTAGTCCACAATCATCTCCTTTGTCTTGGTCACGTTGAGGGAGAGGTTGTTGTCCTGGCACCACACGGCCATATCTCTGACCTCCTCCCTATAGGCTGTCTCATCGTTGTCGGTGATCAGGCCTACCACTGTTGTGTCGTCGGCAAACTTAATGATGGTGTTGGAGTCGTGCCTGGCCATGCAGTCATGGGTGAACAGAGAGTACAGGAGGGGACTGAGCACGCACCCCTGAGGGGCCCCCGTGTTGAGGATCAGTGTGGCAGATGTGTTGTTACCTACCCTTACCACCTGGGGGCGGCCCGTCAGGAAGTCCAGGATCCAGTTGCAGAGGGAGGTGTTTAGTCCCAGGATCCTTAGCTTAGTGATGAGCTTAGAGGGCACTATGGTGTTGAATGCTGAGCTGTAGTCAATGAATAGCATTCTCACGTAGGTGTTCCTCTTGTCCAGGTGGGAAAGGGCAGTGTGGAGTGCGATAGAGATTGCATCATCTGTGGATCTGTTGGGGCGGTATGCAAATTGGAGTGGGTCTAGGGTTTCTGGGATTATGCTGTTGATGTGAGCCATGACCAGTCTTTCAAAGCACTTCATGGCTACAGACGTCAGTGCTACGGGTCGGTAGTCATTTAGGCAGGTTATCATAAATGGAAACAAAATACAACTGATTAACAATGAGCTCTGCTAAAGTGACAAATGGAGGATATGATACAAAGGATTCTAGTTAGTAGTTATATGATGTTATCAATACATGTGAATACAAAATGCTTACTAACCTTGCTTTCCTTTGGAGCACTTTGAGGATGCTTGGGATGTGACTATTTTACCATGTCTTGGTTGTGTGTTGCTCATGTGTACGTTATCCAAGGTGGTTGACTCAGGAGTGCCCTCCATGTTGTCCAGGGTGGTTGACTCAGAAGTGCCCTCCATGTTGTCCAGGGTGGTTGACTCAGTAGTGCCCTCCATGTTGTCCAGGGTGGTTGACTCAGAAGTGCCCTCCATGTTGTCCAGGGTGGTTGACTCAGTAGTGCCCTCCATGTTGTCCAGGGTGGTTGACTCAGAAGTGCCCTCCATGTTGTCCAGGGTGGTTGACTCAGAAGTGCCCTCCATGTTGTCCAGGTGGTTGACTCAGAAGTGCCCTCCATGTTGTCCAGGGTGGTTGACTCTGGTGTTTGCCTCAGAAGTGTCTGGTCCCTAGAAGTCTCTGTTGTTGAGCCTTTGCAAAGTAATAATGAATGTGATTATGTTCTATGAGCTTTATGACAATACGTTTGCTTGCTTGTATTATTCACTGTAAACAACCTCAATGTCAGGCAATATGCAATTCTACATTAGATATTAACTGATATTTGAGATATAAACATAAACTGATTGCAAATCCATAAATGTGGAATTACTTATCACCACCAATGTGATTGTTTAAAAACAGATAGAGGATCATTTCGATAATCCCCACAGAAATTTGCATTTATGTGACATAACTTAAAGATATTACCACATATATACAAGTCAGGATACCTTTGCATTGATGTAGGTCAGCAATGGTTTCTTCGCTGGAATCATCATCACTCATTTCTACTTCATCTGGTTGGGTAAAAAATATTTACGGCCAATTATTTAAATTAAGGACTAACAACACTTATAATAGTTATATTTGAAGTGGCTAAAAACTATATTTCAAACAAAATTTTACCTTCAGGATTGACCTCAATGTCATCCAGCCCTTTCCCCTGCAGGTAAGGCAGTCTTCCTTTTTCGATTGCTATCAACAGTTTGCTGACTTTTGCGAGCTGCAGGGTACTCTCTGGAAGCCGATAGAATTCTCTATGGACACGGATGTCATGTCCTAGAAAGGTGGCAAGTTGATCCATTTCATTTTCTTTGAGGTTTAGTAGTGTGGACAAAGTGGCGACTTGTTTCCGCAATCTTGTTGAGGTGAGTGCCTCTGGGTTCTTTGCACCACATTGTTTGCATACTTGCGAAAGCAGTCGGAGCCTCTGTAATGGGAAAGGACACCTGGCCGTGCAAACATGTACACATTTTCTTTGTGGACACTCTTTCCTGCTTATCATGAGGAGGTCCATAGCAGCGATCATGTCAGGGGTTAGAAGCACTGGAACCTTTCTTGACCTTTTACCTCGAATCTCAACTCTCTCAAAGTGCTCTGCAAGCTTCCTCTCGAAGTCAGTAAGGCCCCTCACAATGTCTGGATTCAGCTCCGTAAGATCCCTGGATGTGAAAGACTGAAGCTCCAATTTTTTAACTTCCCCTTCCCTCCTTCTGTTAAATAGTACTACCTGCGTCAAAGTCACTTTAGCAAGATTTCCAAAGCTTTTGCTGTTGGGTTCTTCCTCAAGGTCCTTCATACACTTAGCACGCTCAGTAGCAAGAAACGTGTGCAGCACCGACACATCCTCTGTAAAGGGTAAAACCTGTGGTTTATTCCATTTGGCTTGTTGAAGTGTACCCAATGTGGCAGCTGAAATAGACTCTGTCCACTTTTTCTGATGTAAAGTGGCAAATTGCTTTGCAGACTCTGCAACAGCAGGGCGATTTGCAATGATGGCATTGCATTGCACAATGCCTGCAACTTTGGCTAAACTGTGTCCCAATTTCAAAGCCAATGATGGGATTTTATACGAGTTGCTTTCGACATCATAACCAGCAACAGATCTTACTGCCTGTATCACATGGGGAAAGTTACAGGGCATAACAAGGACTTCGGTGCTCTTCAAAGGTGTTAAGCCCTTGCCGTTATCAATAGTCTTGCCATCTCTCTCATTTTTTGGCGTATGTAGTCATTCCTTCTCTCATATGGTTTCCTGGAATTCAACAGTGACTCGCCGATACAAAGGAATTCAGTTTCACTCCTTACAACCGAGGAAACGTCATCCTGGTTCATTTCACAAGCAATCTTCCAAACAGTTTCCTTAACTGAGTCAGGTCTTGGTAAGTGCAGTTGAATCCGTTTTCGCCCAACTTGAGGCTCTCCCTCAACAGACTTCTTCAGGCAGTTTCTCACATGTCTCCATAGGGAATTTCTTGCATACAGTCCTTCGCAAAATGTGCAGTGACGGTAGTCATCAGATGGTTTTGCAGTACTAGGTCTTTTACAGGCAACCATCTCTCCAGTGCCACAGCTTGCCACTTCAGTATTATGGTCAAAGTTTCATCTCTTCTTAAGAGAGCGTAACAACTCTCTTCTTTTGCGGGATCCTTTATTAAAACTGAAAGCCATTGCAACATCAGGCTTTTCACTGTGGATGGATTCGAGGTGTCTTGCCAATTTATACAGTGGGGGAAAAAAGTATTTAGTCAGCCACCAATTGTGCAAGTTCTCCCACTTAAAAAGATGAGAGAGGCCTGTAATTTTCATCATAGGTACACGTCAACTATGACAGACAAAATGAGGAAAAAAAATCCAGAAAATCACATTGTAGGATTTTTTATGAATTTATTGGCATATGATGGTGGAAAATAAGTATTTGGTCAATAACAAAAGTTTCTCAATACTTTGTTATATACCCTTTGTTGGCAATGACACAGGTCAAACGTTTTCTGTAAGTCTTCACAAGGTTTTCACACACTGTTGCTGGTATTTTGTCCCATTCCTCCATGCAGATCTCCTCTAGAGCAGTGATGTTTTGGGGCTGTCGCTGGGCAACACAAACTTTCAACTCCCTCCAAAGATTTTCTATGGGGTTGAGATCTGGAGACTGGCTAGGCCACTCCAGGACCTTGAAATGCTTCTTACGAAGCCACTCCTTCGTTGCCCGGGCGGTGTGTTTGGGATCATTGTCATGCTGAAAGACCCAGCCACGTTTCATCTTCAATGCCCTTGCTGATGGAAGGAGGGTTTCACTCAAAATCTCACGATACATGGCCCCATTCATTCTTTCCTTTACACGGATCAGTCGTCCTGGTCCCTTTGCAGAAAAACAGCCCCAAAGCATGATGTTTCCACCCCCATGCTTCACAGTAGGTATGGTGTTCTTTGGATGCAACTCAGCATTCTTTGTCCTCCAAACATGACGAGTTGAGTTTTTACCAAAAAGTTATATTTTGGTTTCATCTGACCATATGACATTCTCCCAATCCTCTTCTGGATCATCCAAATGCACTTCAGATGGGCCTGGACATGTACTGGCTTAAGCAGGGGGACACGTCTCGCACTGCAGGATTTGAGTCCCTGGCGGCGTAGTGTGTTACTGATGGTTGGCTTTGTTACTTTGGTCCCAGCTCTCTGCAGGTCATTCACTAGGTCCCCCCGTGTGGTTCTGGGATTTTTGCTCACCGTTCTTGTGATCATTTTGACCCCACGGGGTGAGATCTTGCGTGGAGCCCCAGATCGAGGGAGATTATCAGTGGTCTTGTATGTCTTCCATTTCCTAATAATTGCTCCCACAGTTGATTTCTTCAAACCAAGCTGCTTACCTATTGCAGATTCAGTCTTCCCAGCCTGGTGCAGGTCTACAATTTTGTTTTTGGTGTCCTTTGACAGCTCTTTGGTCTTGGCCATTGTGAAGTTTGGAGTGTGACTGTTTGAGGTTGTGGACAGGTGTATTTTATACTGATAACAAGTTCAAACAGGTGCCATTAATACAGGTAACAAGTGGAGGACAGAGGAGCCTCTGAAAGAAGAAGTTACAGGTCTGTGAGAGCCAGAAATCTTGCTTGTTTGTAGGTGACCAAATACTTATTTTCCACCATAATTTGCAAATAAATTCATTAAAAATCCTACAATGGGATTTTCTGGATTTTTTTTCCTCAATTTGTCTGTCATAGTTGACGTGTACCTATGATGAAAATTACAGGCCTCTCTCATCTTTTTAAGTGGGAGAACTTGCACAATTGGTGGCTGACTAAATACTTTTTTTCCCCACTGTAAATGGCCTTTTTACAATAAAGACAAAATTGCTTCTTGTTGTACTTGCTTCCTTTTGCTGTTATTGACAAAGGTGTGACATTTATGGAGCTTTTCTGGTGTGATGTGTTCTCTGATGAATTGGCACTGCAGCTTATTACTGAAGTAGAAGGATTGCTGCGCATCTTTGAATAACTTAATGTTCTTGGCTTCTTTGAACTGGTGGTACTATCCCCACTGTGTGCTGTAACATTCCCTAATGGTGTGTTCTCTGACAATTTGTGGTGGAGATTCTTTTCTGTGGTTTTATATTCCTTACTACAAGAACTTGTAGTACTTATAATAGAAGCATCCGAGGAATTGCCACATGAGTCTGGAAGATAGTCTGCAGCATCCGAAGATTCATCAAGGTCTGAAGGAAAATGGAGAAAAAAAAGCATCTAATTCTGTCAATTATTTTATACATGTATTAATACCTATGGTATCAAACTCCCTACAGTACCATCACATTGTGCATAACACCTACATACTCACAGAAAAATGTATTCTAGTAAACTGATTGAAAGACCTCTGTCTCTCAGCTATCTCTTTTTTAGCCTTCTCATAACGATCCTCACACGGCGCCTCAGATTTTGCAGATGGCGGCTTTTTCTAAGCTGTACAAATTTCTACAATGTTTCCTCACATCAAAAATACCACAATGCGTTAACAAAGAACATTAACTATTTTATCTAATGACAAGAATGCAGCTTTCTTACCTGCTTTGTAGTAGGATACTGGAAGGGTACAATTCCACTGGACTTGCTTGCCTTGAATGAAATTATGAAGAATAAATATTTGTTTGTAATAACACAGTACCGTAACAGTAAATTAGGATATTATACATTATACTGTATGTGAAAATAATTTGGGTTAAGAAATTGACAATACTGTTTTATAGATGACCTATAAATGAAAAAATGAATATGTGGATCTGAGGTCAAGGGCTGCATTGACCACAGATGTTAGGAAAGATAATTCATATATGGATCTGGGCTTTTTATGCAAGACTATATAAATATGGTAAAAACTGTACAATATCTGCTAACCAACAATATGAGGACCGTGTAACACACACACTCTACTCTGGTTGGGTCATACCATATCGGGACGTCATCTGAAACACATTTACGTCTTGAACAGACTAAGTACCAAATGAGGACTTGACGACTGAACACATTGTCACGAACCGGCTCAAGTTCGTAACAAAAGGGAGACACGTGGAGACAAGGAATACTCAAAGTATATATTTATTAACTAAAGTAAACTAAATCAAATAACAATGGTGTGTGTAATCAGTAATCAGTAGTGTAAGTGAGTGTTTGCATTCATAAATGTAATATGGAAAAGTGTTGAGAGGTGCCAAAGCAAACAACCAAAAAGGCCACAAAAATACCACAACCAAAGTCAAAGTATCTGCCTGGAGAGAGTCTCCTCAATGAATGTGGAAGAGGTCCATTTATGCTGGGACACACCCGGCCCAGGTGTTTCCCATGTAGCGGACAACCCTCCCAACTCCGCCCACCGGTATCCTAATAAGGAAACAAGAGCAAAGAGAGAATACGGCAGACAGAGTGGGAGGGTCGTCACAACATCTAGAGTCAAGGTTCCTGACTTTGAGTTATCCTTTTGTTGTCAAAGAAAGCTCACAACCTTAAAAGTAATGTAAATGGATCAACTGCCATATGAATTAAATCACGCAAATTGATAAGAAATATGTTAAATGGGCAAAAACATTGCCCCAAAAATACAAAAACATAGGCATTAGAGAGAATAAAGATTAATTTTATATTTTGAGGGGCGGTTAGTTCTGTCAAATGGTCGGGCTAATTTTGTTTACGCTATGATATCGAAACAAGTTATGGGAATGTTGATTTTGTGAACATTTTACACAAAAGGTTGGTTGTAATACAGTAAAAAGCCATTTAATTCATATTTTGGAATGAACTGAGACAACAATTTAATTTAAATAGAAAAGATCTACAATAAATGTGTAATAACCTGTTGGAAGGATGAAGTGGATCTCTGTCTCACTTCTGGGTCTGCTGAAGGTTGAGCTGGGATCTTGTCACTTGGTGTCTGCAACGAAATACAACAATAACATGTCAGAAATATAGTGTTTTATAATATAGATCATATCTATTTCGTAAACTAATGATCATACTCAGTTCAGTCACAATATATTCCTACCACCTGTCTATCATAATCGCCTTTGGGGTGAGACTCATTGCTGAGCTCAAGGGCTGCATTGACCACAAATGTTAGGAAAGATAATTCATATGTGGATCTGGGCTTTTTATGCAAGACTCTATAGAAATGGTTAAAACTGTACAATATCTGCTAACCAACAATATGAGGACCGTGTAACACACACACTCTACTCTGGTTGGGTCATACCATATCGGGACGTCATCTGAAACACATTTACGTCTTGAACAGCCTTAGTACCAAATGAGGACTTGACGACTGAACACATCTAGAGTCAAGGTTCCTGACTTTGAGTTATCCTTTTGTTGTCAAAGAAAGCTCACAACCTTAAAAGTAATGTAAATGGATCAACTGCCATATAAATTAAATCACGCAAATTGACAAGAAATATGTTAAATGGGCAAAAACATTGCCCCAAAAATACAAAAAACATAGGCATTAGAGAGAATAAAGATTAATTTTATGTTTTGAGGGGCGGTTAGTTCTGTCAAATGGTCGGGCTAATTTTGTTTACGCTATGATATCGAAACAAGTTATGGGAATGTTGATTTTGTGAACATTTTACACAAAAGGTTGGTTGTAATATAGTAAAAAGCCATGTAATTTATATATATTGGAATGAACTGAGACAACAATTTAATTTAAATAGAAAAGATCTACAATAAATGTGTAATAACCTGTTGGAAGGATGAAGTGGATCTCTGTCTCACTTCTGGGTCTGCTGAAGGTTGAGCTGGGATCTTGTCACTTGGTGTCTGCAACAAAATACAACAATAACATGTCAGAAATATTGTGTTATATAATATAGATCATATCTAATTAGTAAACTAATGATCATACTCAGTTCAGTCACAATATATTCCTACCACCTGTCTATCATAATCGCCTTTGGGGTGAGACTCATTGCTGAGGTCAAGGGCTGCATTGACCACAGATGTTAGGAATGATAATTCATAGGTGGATCTGGGCTTTTTATGCAAGACTCTATAGAAATGGTTAAAACTGTACAATATCTGCTAACCAACAATATGAGGACCGTGTAACACACACACTCTACACTGGTTGGGTCATACCATATCGGGACGTCATCTGAAACACATTTACGTCTTGAACAGACTAAGTACGAAATGATGACATGACGACTGAACACATCTAGAGTCAAGGATCCTGACTTTGAGTTATCCTTTTGTGGTCAAAGAAAGCTCACAACCTGAAAAGTAATGTAAATGGATCTACTGCCATATCAATTAAATCACGCAAATTGATAAGAAGTATGTTAAATGGGCAAAAACATTGCCCAAAAAACAAACAAACATAGGCATTAGAGAGATTAAGATTAATATTATGTTTTGAGGGGCGGTTAGTTCTGTCAAATGGTCGGGCTTATTTTGTTTACGCAATGATATCGAAACAAGTTACGGGATGTTGATATTGTGAACATTTTACACAAAAAGTTGGTTGTAATAGAGTAAAAAGCCATGTAATTTATATATTGGAATGAACTGAGACATCAATTTAATTTAAATAGAAAATATCTACAATAAATGTGTAATAACCTGTTGGAAGGATGAAGTGGATTTCTGTCTCACTTCTGGGTCTGCTGAAGGTTGAGCTGGGATCTTGTCACTTGGTGTCTGCAACAAAATACAACAAAAACATGTCAAAAATATTTTGTTTTATAATATAGATCAAATCTAATTAGTAAACTAATGATCATACTCAGTTCAGTCACAATATATTCCTACCACCTGTCTATCATAATCGCCTTTGGGGTGAGACTCATTGCTGAGGTCAAGGGCTGCACTGACCACAGATGTTAGGAAAGATAATTCATATGTGGATCTGGGCTTTTTATGCAAGACTCTATAGAAATGGTTAAAACTGTACAATATCTGCTAACCAACAATATGAGGACCGTGTAAAACACACACTCTACTCTGGTTGGGTCATACCATATCGGGACGTCATCTGAAACACATTTACGTCTTGAACAGACTAAGTACGAAATGAGGACATGATGACTGAACACTTCTAGAGTCAAGGATCCTGACTTTGAGTTATCCTTTTGTGGTCAAAGAAAGCTCACAACCTGAAAAGTAATGTAAATGGATCTACTGCCATATAAATTAAATCACGCAAATTGATAAGAAGTATGTTAAATGGGCAAAAACATTGCCCAAAAAACAAACAAACATAGGCATTAGAGAGATTAAGATTAATTTTATGTTTTGAGGGGCGGTTAGTTCTGTCAAATGGTCGGGCTTATTTTGTTTACGCAATGATATCGAAACAAGTTACGGGATGTTGATATTGTGAACATTTTACACAAAAAGTTGGTTGTAATAGAGTAAAAAGCCATGTAATTTATATATTGGAATGAACTGAGACATCAATTTAATTTAAATAGAAAATATCTACAATAAATGTGTAATAACCTGTTGGAAGGATGAAGTGGATTTCTGTCTCACTTCTGGGTCTGCTGAAGGTTGAGCTGGGATCTTGTCACTTGGTGTCTGCAACAAAATACAACAAAAACATGTCAAAAATATTTTGTTTTATAATATAGATCAAATCTAATTAGTAAACTAATGATCATACTCAGTTCAGTCACAATATATTCCTACCACCTGTCTATCATAATCACCTTTGGGGTGAGACTCATTGCTGAGGTCAAGGGCTGCACTGACCACAGATGTTAGGAAAGATAATTCATATGTGGATCTGGGCTTTTTATGCAAGACTCTATAGAAATGGTTAAAACTGTACAAATCTGCTAACCAACAATATGAGGACCGTGTAAAACACACACTCTACTCTGGTTGGGTCATACCATATCGGGACGTCATC
This sequence comes from Coregonus lavaretus, assembly GCF_964263955.1. Taxonomy (NCBI): domain Eukaryota; kingdom Metazoa; phylum Chordata; class Actinopteri; order Salmoniformes; family Salmonidae; genus Coregonus; species Coregonus lavaretus. The sequence continues at coordinate 77,362,985 of NC_139989.1, forward strand.
TGAAACACATTTACGTCTTGAACAGACTAAGTACGAAATGAGGACATGACGACTGAACACTTCTAGAGTCAAGGATCCTGACTTTGAGTTATCCTTTTGTGGTCAAAGAAAGCTCACAACCTGAAAAGTAATGTAAATGGATCTACTGCCATATAAATTAAATCACGCAAATTGATAAGAAGTATGTTAAATGGGCAAAAACATTGCCCCCCCCCCAAAAAAAAACAGGCATTAGAGAGAATAAAGATTAATTTTATGTTTTGAGGGGCGGTTAGTTCTGTCAAATGGTCGGGCTAATTTTGTTTACGCAATGATATCGAAACAAGTTACGGGATGTTGATATTGTGAACATTTTACACAAAAAGTTGGTTGTAATACAGTAAAAAGCCATTTAATTTATATATTGGAATGAACTGAGACATCAATTTAATTTAAATAGAAAATATCTACAATAAATGTTTAATAACCTGTTGGAAGGATGAAGTGTATTTCTGTCTCACTTCTGGGTCTGCTGAAGGTTGAGCTGGGATCTTGTCACTTGGTGTCTGCAACGAAATACAACAATAACATGTCAGAAATATTGTGTTATATAATATAGATCATATCTAATTAGTAAACTAATGATTGTACTCAGTTCAGTCACAATATATTCCTACCACCTGTCTATCATAATCGCCTTTGGGGTGAGACTCATTGCCGTGGTCAAGGGCTGCATTGACCACAGATGTTAGGAAAGATAATTCATATGTGGATCTGGGCTTTTTATGCAAGACTCTATAGAAATGGTTAAAACTGTACAATATCTGCTAACCAACAATATGAGGACCGTGTAACACACACACTCTACTCTGGTTGGGTCATACCATATCGGGACGTCATCTGAAACACATTTACGTCTTGAACAGACTAAGTACGAAATGAGGACATGACGACTGAACACATCTAGAGTCAAGGTTCCTGACTTTGAGTTATCCTTTTGTGGTCAAAGAAAGCTCACAACCTTAAAAGTAATGTAAATGGATCTACTGCCATATAAATTAAATCACGCAAATTGATAAGAAGTATGTTAAATGGGCAAAAACATTGCCCAAAAAACAAACAAACATAGGCATTAGAGAGAATAAAGATTAATTTTATGTTTTGAGGGGCGGTTAGTTCTGTCAAATGGTTGGGCTAATTTTGTTTATGCAATGATATCGAAACAAGTTACGGGATGTTGATATTGTGAACATTTTACACAAAAAGTTGGTTGTAATACAGTAAAAAGCCATTTAATTTATATTAAATTGGAATGAACTGAGACATCAATTTAATTTAAATAGAAAATATCTACAATAAATGTTTAATAACCTGTTGGAAGGATGAAGTGGATTTCTGTCTCACTTCTGGGTCTGCTGAAGGTTGAGCTGGGATCTTGTCACTTGGTGTCTGCAACGAAATACAACAATAACATGTCAGAAATATTGTGTTATATAATATAGATCATATCTAATTAGTAAACTAATGATCGTACTCAGTTCAGTCACAATATATTCCTACCACCTGTCTATCATAATCGCCTTTGGGGTGAGACTCATTGCTGAGGTCAAGGGCTGCACTGACCACAGATGTTAGGAAAGATAATTCATATGTGGATCTGGGCTTTTTATGCAAGACTCTATAGAAATGGTTAAAACTGTACAATATCTGCTAACCAACAATATGAGGACCGTGTAAAACACACACTCTACTCTGGTTGGGTCATACCATATCGGGACGTCATCTGAAACACATTTACGTCTTGAACAGACTAAGTACGAAATGAGGACATGACGACTGAACACTTCTGGAGTCAAGGATCCTGACTTTGAGTTATCCTTTTGTGGTCAAAGAAAGCTCACAACCTGAAAAGTAATGTAAATGGATCTACTGCCATATAAATTAAATCACGCAAATTGATAAGAAGTATGTTAAATGGGCAAAAACATTGCCCCACCCCCCCCAAAACAAAAAACAGGCATTAGAGAGAATAAAGATGAATTTTATGTTTTGAGGGGCGGTTAGTTTTGTCAAATGGTCGGGCTAATTTTGTTTACGCAATGATATCGAAACAAGTTACGGGATGTTGATATTGTGAACATTTTACACAAAAAGTTGGTTGTAATACAGTAAAAAGCCATTTAATTTATATATTGGAATGAACTGAGACATCAATTTAATTTAAATAGAAAATATCCACAATAAATGTTTAATAACCTGTTGGAAGGATGAAGTGGATTTCTGTCTCACTTCTGGGTCTGCTGAAGGTTGAGCTGGGATCTTGTCACTTGGTGTCTGCAACAAAATACAACAATAACATGTCAGAAATATTGTGTTATATAATACAGATCATATCTAATTAGTAAACTAATGATCATACTCAGTTCAGTCACAATATATTCCTACCACCTGTCTATCATAATCGCCTTTGGGGTGAGACTCATTGCTGAGGTCAAGGGCTGCATTGACCACAGATGTTAGGAATGATAATTCATAGGTGGATCTGGGCTTTTTATGCAAGACTCTATAGAAATGGTTAAAACTGTACAATATCTGCTAACCAACAATATGAGGACCGTGTAACACACACACTCTACACTGGTTGGGTCATACCATATCGGGACGTCATCTGAAACACATTTACGTCTTGAACAGCCTAATTACCAAATGAGGACTTGACGACTGAACACATCTAGAGTCAAGGTTCCTGACTTTGAGTTATCCTTTTGTGGTCAAATAAAGCTCACAACCTTAAAAGTAATGTAAATGGATCTACTGCCATATAAATTAAATCACACAAATTAATAAGAAGTATGTTAAATGGGCAAAAACATTGCCCAAAAAACAAACAAACATAGGTATTAGAGAGAATAAAGATTAATTTTATGTTTTGAGGGGCGGTTAGTTCTGTCAAATGGTCGGGCTAATTTTGTTTATGCAATGATATCGAAACAAGTTACGGGATGTTAATATTGTGAACATTTTACACAAAAAGTTGGTTGTAATACAGTAAAAAGCCATTTAATTTATATACTGGAATGAACTGAGACATCAATTAAATTTAAATAGAAAATATCTACAATAAATGTGTAATAACCTGTTGGAAGGATGAAGTGGATTTCTGTCTCACTTCTGGGTCTGCTGAAGGTTGAGCTGGGATCTTGTCACTTGGTGTCTGCAACAAAATACAACAATAACATGTCAGAAATATTGTGTTATATAATATAGATCATATCTAATTAGTAAACTAATGATCATACTCAGTTCAGTCACAATATATTCCTACCACCTGTCTATCATAATCGCCTTTGGGGTGAGACTCATTGCTGAGGTCAAGGGCTGCATTGACCACAGATGTTAGGAAAGATCATTCATATGTGGATCTGGGCTTTTTATGCAAGACTCTATAGAAATGGTTAAAACTGTACAATATCTGCTAACCAACAATATGAGGACCGTGTAACACACACACTCTACTCTGGTTGGGTCATACCATATCGGGACGTCATCTGAAACACATTTACGTCTTGAACAGCCTAATTACCAAATGAGGACTTGACGACTGAACACATCTAGAGTCAAGGTTCCTGACTTTGAGTTATCCTTTTGTTGTCAAAGAAAGCTCACAACCTTAAAAGTAATGTAAATGGATCAACTGCCATATAAATTAAATCACGCAAATTGACAAGAAATATGTTAAATGGGCAAAAACATTGCCCCAAAAATACAAAAAACATAGGCATTAGAGAGAATAAAGATTAATTTTATGTTTTGAGGGGCGGTTAGTTCTTTCAAATGGTCGGGCTAATTTTGTTTACGCTATGATATCGAAACAAGTTATGGGAATTTTGATATTGTGAACATTTTACATAAAAGGTTGGTTGTAATACAGTAAAAAGCCATTTAATTCATATATAGGAATGAACTGAGACATCAATTTAATTTAAATAGAAAATATGTACAATAAATGTGTAATAACCTGTTGGATGGATGAAGTGGATCTCTGTCTCACTTCTGGGTCTGCTGAAGGTTGAGCTGGGATCTTGTCACTTGGTGTCTGCAACAAAATACAACAATAACATGTCAGAAATATTGTGTTTTATAATATAGATCATATCTATTTAGTAAACTAATGATCATACTCAGTTCAGTCACAATATATTCCTACCACCTGTCAATCATAATCGCCTTTGGGGTGAGACTCATTGCTGAGGTCAAGGGCTGCATTGACCACAGATGTTAGGAAAGATAATTCATATGTGGTTCTGGGCTTTTTATGCAAGACTCTATAGAAATGGTTAAAGCTGTACAATATCTGCTAACCAACAATATGAGGACCGTGTAACACACACACTCTACTCTGGTTGGGTCATACCATATCGGGACGTCATCTGAAACACATTTACGTCTTGAACAGACTAAGTACGAAATGAGGACATGACGACTGAACACATCTAGAGTCAAGGTTCCTGACTTTGAGTTATCCTTTTGTGGTCAAATAAAGCTCACAACCTTAAAAGTAATGTAAATGGATCTACTGCCATATCAATTAAATCACACAAATTAATAAGAAGTATGTTAAATGGGCAAAAACATTGCCCAAAAAACAAACAAACATAGGCATTAGAGAGAATAAAGATTAATTTTATGTTTTGAGGGGCGGTTAGTTCTGTCAAATGGTCGGGCTAATTTTGTTTACGCTATGATATCGAAACAAGTTATGGGAATTTTGATATTGTGAACATTTTACACAAAAGGTTGGTTGTAATACAGTAAAAAGCCATTTAATTCATATATAGGAATGAACTGAGACATCAATTTAATTTAAATAGAAAAGATGTACAATAAATGTGTAATAACCTGTTGGATGGATGAAGTGGATCTCTGTCTCACTTCTGGGTCTGCTGAAGGTTGAGCTGGGATCTTGTCACTTGGTGTCTGCAACGAAACACAACAATAAATATTCTGTATTATACTCTATTTAATCAGTGTATACAGTTGAAGTCGGAAGTTTACATACACTTAGGTTGGAGTCATTAAAACTCGTTTTTCAACCACTCCACAAATTTCTTGTTAACAAACTATAGTTTTGGCAAGTTGGTTAGGACATCTACTTTGTGCATGATACAAGTAATTTTTCCAACAATTGTTTACAGACAGATTTTTTCACTTATAATTCACTGTATCACAATTCCAGTGGGTCAGAAGTTTACATACACTAAGTTGACTGTGCCTTTAAACAGCTTGGAAAATTCCAGAAAATGATGTCATGGCTTTAGAAGCTTCTGATAGGTTAATTGACATCATTTGAGTCAATTGGAGGTGTACCTGTGGATCTATTTCAAGGCCTACCTTCAAACTCAGTGCCTCTTTGCTTGACATCATGGGAAAATCAAAATAAATCAGCCAAGACCTCAGAAAAAAATGTGTAGACCTCCACAAGTCTGGTTCATCCTTGGGAGCAATTTCCAAACGCCTGAAGGTACCACGTTCATCTGTACAAACAATAGTACGCAAGTATAAACACCATGGGACCACGAAGCCGTCATACCGCTCAGGAAGGAGACGCGTTCTGTCTCCTAGAGATGAATGTACTTTGGTGCGAAAGGTGCAAATCAATCCCAGAACAACAGCAAAGGACCTTGTGATGATGCTGGAGGAAACAGGTACAAAAGTATCTATTTCCACAGTAAAACGAGTCCTATATCGACATAACCTGAAAGGCCGCTCAGCAAGGAAGAAGCCACTGCTTCAAAACCGCCATAAAAAAGCCAGACTGTGGTTTGCAACTGCACATGGGGACAAAGATCGTACTTTTTGGAGAAATGTCCTCTGGTCTGATGAAACAAAAATAGAACTGTTTGGCCTTAATGACCATCAATATGTTTGGAGGAAAAAGGGGGTAGGCTTGCAAGCCGAAGAACACCATCCCAACCGTGAAGCACGGGGGTGGCAGCATCATGCTGTGGGGGTGTTTTGCTGCAGGAGGGACTGGTGCGCTTAACAAAATAGATGGCATCATGAGGAAGGAAAATTATGTGGATATATTGAAGCAACATCTCAAGACATCAGTCAGGAAGTTAAAGCTTGGTCGCAAATGGGTCTTCCAAATGGACAATGACCCCAAGCATACTTCCAAAGTTGTGGCAAAATGGCTTAAGGACAACAAAGTCAAGGTTTTGGAGTGGCCATCAAAAAGCCCTGACCTCAATCCTATAGAAAATGTGTGGGCAGAACTGAAAAAGCGTGTGCGAGCAAGGAGGCCTACAAACCTGACTCAGTTACACCAGCTCTGTCAGGAGGAATCGGCCAAAATTCACCCAACTTATTGTGGGAAGCTTGTGGAAGGCTACCCGAAACGTTTGACCCAAGTTAAACAATTTAAAGGCAATGCTACCAAATACTAATTGAGTGTATGTAAACTTCTGACCCACTGGGAATGTGATGAAAGAAATAAAAGCTGAAATAAATAATTCTCTCTACTATTATTCTGACATTTCACATTCTTAAAATAAAGTGGTGATCCTAACTGACCTAAAACAGGGATTTTTTACTTGGATTAAATGTCAGGAATTGTGAAAAACTGAGTTTAAATGTATTTGGCTAAGGTGTATGTAAACTTCCGACTTCAACTGTATATATATATATAAAGCGGTGACAACATACATGCAAGAAGGGACATGTATTTATATATTTCATAATTCTTTGACAGATCCTATACATTATAATATATCAAAGCAGATTTACTTACCAGAGCACGCCATGGCCACTGAGATTATCCATAATCATAGGTTATTTCACTCTCTGCTTGGATGTTTTCAATAGCAAACAAGCAAAGATGAGGTTTACATTGGACTATCATCTTTTTCATTTTGCAATTTGGGGACCTGTGGGCATCATTTACCAGCCTCCCCAGTGAACCATCTTCGCAGGATGCATCTATGCTAAAATTGAAGAGGGAAACAGATTTACGTTTTCTCCACAAAACATATAAACATATAGAGATTAACTGATGTCTTATAGGGTTTTACTTACCACCATGAGCCATTGTTCCATTCAAAATCAAACAAGAAAGCATTTTGCTTTTCCGTATACTTCCCCTGCCTCTTGTCCCGTTCATATTGCGATATAAACTCCCCACGGTACTCGAGGACAAAGGATCCCTTTTCAATTGGTGCTGAGGCAAATACACCACGTCCTGATGTAACAAAGTTAAGAACTTAGTATCAAGTAATACAGTTCAAATTAGGTTAATGAATTGCAGTTGATCAGACCCATTTAGCCTGCTTATCAATGTGTATGATTTAATATTTAGGGGAAAGATCCATTGCAGGGGTGCAAACTGGTAAGGACCCAAAAAGGTGACATCATTCAAAATAAATTTGGTCTGAAAACTATGAAATCACGAGGAGACGTATTTTATGTTGGATTTAATGACAGATCTACAGCTAAAAACGGAAACGCCGAAACAATGGCGTTAAAGCGGGGCAAAAAGAGATGTGATCCCCGGTCAGGTTCCAGCAGTTATCACCGCTAGACCTGCAGTGACTTGCACCGCTGAGTCTGCCTTTGACTCCTCGCTTTAGACCGCTTTATTGCAGACTTTGTATTTAAGGACATCAGCGTACACAAAAAAATCCCAAATCATAACAGGCAGGGATTACGCACACACCCACTCATGTTGTGAACACTCTGTCGGTAGGCCTACTCGGCGGTGCATTTTCCCTGTTCTGTTAACTTGAATGGTGCCGTATTTGTTCTACGCGCTGATACGCATCATTCACATGTATTGTACATTTTTATCACCCAAATGCTTCTACATTCCGTTTATCGATGGGGTTGTTATGATCAAATGTTAAAAACATTTTTTGAATTTAAATCACATTACCGGCTTTCACACATAGCACGAACGGTCTGCCGACTGGCCAAGGAAATTACCACCAATATCACACATTCTAATAGAAGTTGGGAGGTGTAGTTCATAAATCTTGAATCTTTTTCCCCATCCCCCAACTGCTTGCAAAATAATCACAACATAACTTCTGAAATTGGATGTTAAAGCCGTATGTGTCTAATGCAGCGGTACGCAGTGATTTTTTCACTTGTGTAAGACTTGAATGTGTTTCAAATGACATCCCAATATGGTATGAGTAGCGTGTGTGTATAACATACCTTTATAGTCATTGATCCATTTGACTTTATACAAGGCTTGTCACTTCCAGAAATAATAAAATGAATAGCCTCAGCCTCAGGACTAAGTCTGGCTCTTCGTTTTGACATGCTCTTCAATTGCCCATGTGCTCCTCAACTAGAAAACATCTACATTGGAAGATGACAAAAAGTCAGCGAGACAAATACAGAAAAGACTAATACTTGATTTGAATCGAATAAGGATATATCAAATGGTATTAGTCTGCCTTTAGTCATATCGTGCTCATGTTCTTACTAATGCAGTATCTGGTTAGCTTATTAGGCTAACCGATCAGTGCAAACCTTATGCAACTGCAATCACAATAGCAATATTTTCACAGTAAGCACAGTAAGCAATCTTAACACCTTCAAAGATAAATACTGTTATAAAAGTATAGTACTGTAAACTCTACAAATAACATTATCTGAACTGAACAACCAATTTCATCACTTTGGCTTTAAATGGAAAAACATGATAGTGCTAAGTAACATTTGTGGTCAAGAACACTTAAATGTAAGAACAGCTTAGATAATAACTATCTCTTTAGTTGTAAATGAAGAAAAATAAATGTATTACCTTCATTTCTCTTGCACTTCTTCCAGTTCTGAATTTTCCATGTGGCAAAAGTCCTTTTCATTCCTTTCAGCTAATTTGCTAACATTAGCTTATCTGGCTAATTGATGCTAAATTACGTTTTTATTTGAGGGATTTAGGGGGATTTTATAATAATAAATAAATAATAAATAATAAATAAAAATAATATGCCATTTAGCAGACGCTTTTATCCAAAGCGACTTACAGTCATGCGTGCATACATTTTTTTGTGTATGGGTGGTCCCGGGGATCGAACCCACTACCTTGGCGTTACAAGCGCCGTGCTCTACCAGCTGAGCTACAAATAATATGCCATTTAGCAGACGCTTTTATCCAAAGCTTAGTTATAGTTGACTATGATGACATGTATTATGTGTATTCAAGTAAATCTATCTTGAATAGTTGGAAAATGTGCTCAAACAAAATCAGGATATGTCACGTAACTAAAGTGTGTCACGTGACTAAAGTGTGTCACGTGACTAAAGTGTGTTTAAAGTGTGTTAATGTTCCAAAACTGACCACTAGGTGGCGTATTCACAGGTGAGCAAAAAGCGTAAACACACACACACACTTCAAATCATGAGATTGTGACATTTAAAGACTTTTCAGATTTTTGGTTTAGGGGCATTCTATGGTCGTCTAGAACACTGTAGTGAGCTCGGAAAAATGAGGACTCCAAAAATGTCCTCATATTTCCGAGCGTCCTGACAATGAAGGTGAGATTTCATAAAATTGTCTTCATATGTCACTAAAACGAGTACACACACACACACACACACACACACACACACACACACACACACACACACACACACACACACACACACACAGTCAGTATATACATTTGTGTGTGTGTGTCCAGTGTGTGTGTGTGTGTCCAGTGTTTGTGTGTGTGTGTGTGTGTGTCCGGTGTGTGTGTGTTTGTCCAATGTGTGTGTGTGCGTGTGTGTCCAGTGTGTGTGTGTGTGTGTGTGTGTGTGTGTGTGTTTGTCCAGTGTGTGTGTGTGTGTCCATTGTGTGTGTGTGTCCAGTGTGTGTGTGTGTATGTCTAGTGTGTGTGTGTGTGTGTGTGTGTGTCTAGTGTGTGTGTGTCCAGTGTGAGTGCGTGTGTGTCCAGTGTGTGTGTTTGTCCAGTGTGTGTGTGTGTGTGTGTCCTTTGTGTGTGTGTGTGTCCTTTGTGTGTATGTGTCCAGTGTGTGTGTTTACAGTGTGTGTGTGTGTGTGTGTCCAGTGTGTGTGTGTGTGTCCAGTGTGTATGTGTGTCCAGTGTGTGTGTGTGTCCAGTGTGTGTACTGATACACGTGCACACACACACACACTGGACACACACACACACACACACACACACACACACACACACACTGGACACACACACACACACACACACACACACACACACACACACACTGGACACACACACACACACACACACACACACACACACACACACACACAGTCTTTATATAACTTAGTCCAAGTGGTGGTCAGAATGTTTGTCTTAACTAGCCTGATAACTCCAACATGTCTGATATGAACATTGACATAAACCCTCTACATACTTGAGTTTCTCCAGTCTGCAGTGTGGATCCTCCAGTCCAGCAGAGAGCAGTCTGACTCCTGAGTCTCCTGGGTGATTGTAGCTCAGGTCCAGCTCTCTCAGGTGTGAGGGGTTTGACTTCAGAGCTGAGACCAGAGAAGCACAGCCTTCCTCTGTGACTAGACAGCCTGACAGCCTGCAAAGAGTCAAATCATATTAAAACCACACTGCTATTCTTTGGTGGTGAAAATAGTGGCAGTATAGTTTTTCTACATATTAAGATATATCAGTGTCCTGAAACCTGCCATATCTATTCATAAATGAATGTATCATTATTAACAATGATAAATGATCGAAGTATTGCTTGTAGAGAGAAAAATGTATATTACAAATATTTGAGTAGACTGACCAGAGCAGTTTAAAAAGCAGTATCAGTCAAAAGACAGACAGTGAGGTATCATATTTAGATTGTATTGAGTATACAGTCCACACCATATCTATTTTCACAGTAAAGCTAACATTTTAAATGTGGCTCTATACTCCAACATTTTGGATTTGAGATCAAATGTTTTATATGAGGTGACAGTATATAATATTACCTTTAATTTGAGGGAATTTTTATACATATCTGTTTCACCATTTAGAAAAATACAAGCCCTTTATGTATCTAGTCCCCCTTTTTCAAGAAGTCAAGTATTCTGACCAATTAACTTATAGTGTATTAAAGTAGTCAAAAGTTTAGTATTTGGTCCCATATTCTTTGAATGCAATGACTAAATCAAGCCTGTGACTGCCATGATTGAGAAAGATCATGAATGAATCATGAATAATTATGAGTGAGAAAGTTACAGAGGCTACAACAAAACATGCTAACCTCTCACCATTAACATAAAATAAAAGGTGACATTCTGTACTGTTGCCTAATATTAAACATTCTATCTCAAATCCAAATTGCTGGAGCATAGCACCAAATGTAAAACTGTAAGCTTCACTGTCCGAACACATATAGTGTGGACTATGTGTGCCTGGTAAACACATTTGGATCTGGTGAACAGTTATCACTTGTTGACCAACTACAGGAATACTGACCTCAGAGTCTCCAGTTTACAGTGGGGATTCCCCAGGACAGCAGAGAGCAGCTTCACTCCTGAATCCTTCAGGTCATTGTTACTCAGATCCAGCTCTCTCAGGTGTGAGGGGTTTGACTTCAGAGCTGAGACCAGAGAAGCACAGCCCTCCTCTGTGACTAGACAGCCTGACAGCCTGCAAAGAGTCAAATCATATTAAAACCACACTGTTGTTCTTTGGTGGTGAAAATAGTGACAGTATATTTTTTCTACATGTTGAGATACATCAGTGACATGCTACAACAAATCATGCTAACCTTTCACCATTACCAATAACAGAGGGGGTATGATCCTTGTTCCTCTGTAACTTTCTCATTCATCATCATTCACGATTCATTCATGATTATTCATAATCATGGTAGCATCCACATGAATGTAGAAGTGTTCAGAAACATATTCTATTCTTACTGACAATACAAGTGAAGTAACTCCAAAATGACAGGACATTATTCACCATTCAGTTTCTATTGGGAAAAATATAATGTAAAACACAACTAAAACAAACTGAAAATGTATTCAACAAGTTTGTAGAATCACAGGCTTGATGTAATCACCGTGGGTAAGGAATATGGGACCAAATACTAAACTTATGACTACTTTAATACAATATAAGAGAATATGTCCAAATTATTATGACTTTTTCAAATGGGAGAACTAGATACATAAAGTGCTTTCATTTCTAAACAGTAAAACAGATAGGTATGAAAATATCTGTGCCTGGTAAACACATGTGGATCTGGTGAACAGTTATCACTTGTTGACCAACTACAGGAATACTGACCTCAGAGTCTCCAGTTTACAGTGGGGATTCCCCAGTCCAGCAGAGAGCAGCTTCACTCCTGAATCCTTCAGGTCATTGTTAATCAGATCCAGCTCTCTCAGGTGTGAGGGGTTTGACTTCAGAGCTGAGACCAGAGAAGCACAGCCTTCCTCTGTGACTAGACAGCCTGACAGCCTTCAAAGAGTCAAATCATATTAAAACCACACAGCTATTCTTTGGCGGTGAAAATAGTGGCAGTATATTTTTTCAACATATTCAGATACATCAGTGTCCTGAAACCTGCCATATCTATTCATAAATGAATGTATCATTATTAGAAATTATCAGATTATTGCTTCTAGATAGAACATGTACAGTGAGGGAAAAAAGTATTTGATCCCCTGCTGATTTTGTACGTTTGCCCACTGACAAAGAAATGATCAGTCTATCATTTTAATGGTAGGTTTATTTGAACAGTGAGAGACAGAATAACAACAACAAAATCCAGAAAAACGCATGTCAAAAATGTTATAAATTGATTTGCATTTTAATGAGGGAAATAATTATTTGACCCCCTCTCAATCAGAAAGGTTTCTGGCTCCCAGGTGTCTTTTATACAGGTAACGAGCTGAGATTAGGAGCACACTCTTAAAGGGAGTGCTCCTAATATCAGTACATCATGTCCACAGAAGCAATCAATCAATCAGATTCCAAACTCTCCACCATGGCCAAGACCAAAGAGCTCTCCAAGGATGTCAGGGACAAGATTGTAGACCTACACAAGGCTGGAATGGGCTACAAGACCATCGCCAAACAATTGGTGAGAAGGTGACAACAGTTGGTGCGATTATTCGCAAATGGAAGAAACACAAAATAACTGTCAATCTCCCTCGGCCTGGGGCTCCATGCAAGATATCACCTCGTGGAGTTGCAATGTTTATTTACATTTTAGCAGACGCTCTTATCCGAAGCGACTTACATTTAGTGCATACATTATTTTTTTTATTTTTTTCATACTGGCCCCCTGTGGGAATCGAACCCACAACCCTGGCATTGCAAATGCCATGCTCTACCAACTGAGCTACATCCCTGCCGGCCATACCCTCCCCTACCTGGACCAATTGTGCGCCGCCCCATGGGTCTCCCGGTCGCGGCCGGTTACGACAGAGCCTGGATTCAAACCAGGATCTCTAGTGGCACAGCTATCACTGTGATGCAGTGCCTTAGACCACTGCGCCACTCAGGAGAATTACAGGAATTACAGGAACTACAGGAACTACAGGAATTATGAGAACAGTGAGGAATCAGCCCAGAACTACACGGGAGGATCTTGTCAATGATCCCAAGGCAGCTGGGACCATAGTCACCAAGAAAACAATTGGTAACACACTATGCCAGGGTTCTTCAATTCCGGTCCTGGAGGGCCGAAACACCTCTGTTTTTCATCCTCTCCTTCTAATCAGGGGCTAATTCAGACCTGGGACACCAGGTGAGTGCAATTAACTACCAGGTAGAAATTTAAAAAACACAAGTGTTTCGGCCCTCCAGGACCGGAATTGAAGAACCCTGCACTATGCCGTGAAAGGACTGAAATCCTGCAGCGCCCGCAAGGTCCCCCTGCTCAAGAAAGCACTTATACAGGCCCGTCTGAAGTTTGCCAATGAAAATCTGAATGATTCAGAGGAGAACTGGGTGAAAGTATTGTGGTCAGATGAGACCAAAAACTAGGTCTTTGGCATCAACTCAACTCGCCGTGTTTGGAGGAGGAGGAATGCTGCCTATGACCCCAAGAACACCATCCCCACCGTCAAACATGGAGGTGGAAACATTATGCTTTGGGGGTGTTTTTCTGCTAAGGGAACAGGACAACTTCACCGCATCAAAGGGACGATGGACGGGGCCATGTACCGTCAAATCTTGGATGAGAACCTCCTTCCCTCAGTCAGGGCATTGAAAATGGGTCGTGGATGGGTATTCCAGCATGACAATGACCCAAAACACATGGCCAAGGCAACAAAGGAGTGGCTCAAGAAGAAGCACATTAAGGTCCTGGAGTGGCCAAGCCAGTCTCCAGACCTTAATCCCATAGAAAATCTGTGGAGGGAGCTGAAGGTTCGAGTTGCCAAACGTCAGCCTCAAAACCTTAATGACTTGGAGAAGATCTGCAAAGAGGAGTGGGACAAAATCCCTCCTGAGATGTGTGCAAACCTGCTGGCCAACAACAAGAAACGTCTGACCTCTGATTGCCAACAAGGGTTTTGCCACCAAGTACTAAGTCATGTTTTGCAAAGGGGTCAAATACTTATTTCCCTCATTAAAATGCAAATCAATTTATAACATTTTTGACATGCGTTTTTCTGGATTTCTTTATTGTTATTCTGTCTCTCACTGTTCAAATAAACCTATCATCAAAATTATGGACTGATCATGTCTTTGTCAGTGGGCAAACGTACAAAATCAGCAGGGGATCAAATACTTTTTTCCCTCACTGTATAGTACAAATATTTGAGTAGACTGACCAGAGCAGTTTAAAAAGCATTATCAGTCAAAAGACAGACGGTGAGGTATCAGATTTAGATTGTATGAGTGTACAGTCCACACCATATCTATTTTGACAGAGAAGCTAACATTTCAAATGAAAGCACTTTATGTATCTAGTCCCCCCATTTGAAGAAGTCATAAGTATTCTGACCAATTCACTACAAGTGTATTAAAGTAGTCAAAGGTTTAGTATTTGGTCCCAAACTCGTTGGTTGCATTTGCAGTTTGTTTTGGTTGTGTTTTGGGTTATGTTTTGCCCAATAGTAACTGAATGGTGGATGATGACTGGATTAATCTTCTGTCTAAGTGAGTAGATTAACATGTTTCTAAACACTACTAAATTAATCCTGATAATGCCATGATTAATAAAAATCATGAATGAATCATGAACAATTATGAGTGAGAGAGTTACAGAGGATACAACAAAACATGCTAACCTCTCACCATTAACATCAAATAAAAGGTGACATTCTGTACTGTAACCTAATATGAAACGTTTTATCTCAAATCTAAATTGCTGGAGCATAGCGCCAAATTTAAAACTGTAAGCTTCACTGTCCAAACACATATGGTGTGGACTATGTGTGCCTGGTAAACACATATGGATCTGGTGAACAGTTATCACTTGTTAACCAACTACAGGAATACTGACCTCAGAGTCTCCAGTTTACAGTGGTGATTCCCCAGTCCAGCAGAGAGCAGCTTCACTCCTGAATCCTTCAGGTCATTGTAGCTCAGGTCCAGCTCTCTCAGGTGTGAGGGGTTTGAACTCAGAGCTGAGACCAGAGAAGCACAGCCTTTCTCTGTGACTCCACAGCCTGACAGCCTGACAGATAGATCATCATGATTTCACAAACACACTGTTAATTTAACACCAGTAGTGTAGAAGGACAATGGCAGATGCATTTGGTTTATTCTCTTAAACAACATATAGATTCATCTTCCGTCTCCTAGAATTGTATGGTCATATTGTTATACTAATGTGAACATCAATGCATTGATTCAGTAAGTTTTTCAATGTAATATTATACATTATATACATATTATAATACATATATATTTCTCTAAACTGAATATTTCTTCCTGTTGATTAGTACTTAAATGTCATTTTATGTACTCACAGAGCAGCTCTGGAGGCTTTGACCACTGGCAGCAGCCTCAGAAGACCTTCCTCTGATCTGGAGTATTTCTTCAGGTCAAACACATCCAGCTCATTTTCTGAAGTCAGCAACACAAAGACCAGAGCTGACCACTGTGCAGGTGACAGTTCTTCTTCTGAGAGACTTCCTGATCTCAGATAGCTTTGGATCTCCTCCACTAGAGAATGGTCATTCAGTTCATTCAGACAGTGGAACAGATTGATGCACCTCTCTGGAGAGGGATTCTCCCTGATCTTCTCCTTGATGTACTTGACTGTTTCTTCATGGCTCTGTGAGCTGCTTCTTGTCTTTGTCAGCAGACCTCGTAAGTGCTTCTGATTGGACTCCAGTGAGAGGCCCAGAAGGAAGCGGAGGAACAGGTCCAGGTTTCCTGTCTCACTTTGTAAGGCTTTATCCACAGCACTCTTGAAGACTGTAACTTCAGGCTTGTCTCTTGACAGCGCAAAAAAGTAGCTGAACATTGATTGAGGTTTGGCCATTAGATTCTCATTGTTGATGATGAATGAGAGGAACACATATACAGCAGCCAGAAACTCCTGAATGCTCAGATGCACGAAGCAGTACACCTTGTCCTGGTACAGCCCACATTCCTGTTTAAAGAGCTGTGTGCACAATCCTGAGTACACTGAGGCTTCATTGACATCAATGCCAGCCTCTTTCAGGTCTTCTTCATAGAAAATCAGATTGCCCTTCATAAGC
Source organism: Coregonus lavaretus (assembly GCF_964263955.1). NCBI lineage: Eukaryota > Metazoa > Chordata > Actinopteri > Salmoniformes > Salmonidae > Coregonus > Coregonus lavaretus. The sequence goes on from NC_139989.1 coordinate 77,379,612, forward strand.
TGTTGAAAAGCCAGTTTTCCCAGTGACAGAATGCTCTCTTTATTCCAGTGTGGAACTGTCTCTTCTTTCCCAAGATACTTTTCATTCTTCTGTTTGGTATGAAACACCACAAGGTGTATGAACATCTCAGTGTCACGATCGTCTATAAAGAGAGCAGACCAATACGCAGCGCGTTGAGTGAACATGATGACTTTAATTGATAAAGCACGTAAAACAAAACAAAAGACGATAGTGAAGTCCAACAGTGACTAAGACTGAACCTGGAACAAAAACCCACAACACCCACAGGAAAACACACAGTATAAATATGGCTCCCAATCAGAGATAACGAGCCGACAGCTGACACTCGTTACCTCCGATTGGGAGTCATTGACCAAATAAGGAAACAAACCAAAACCAAACACAACAAATGAACACACCCTATACCCAACAACCAAATGAATACACCCTGGCTCAAACTACACAGTCAAAGGGAGCCAGAGTGTGACAGTACCCCCCCCTAAAGGTGCGAACTCCGGGCGCACCAGCATACAGTCTAGGGGAGGGTCTGGGTGGGCGTCTGTCCACGGTGGCGGTTCTGGCCCTGGTCGTGGTCCCCCCCCCACCTTAGTCACCACCCGCTTCCCTAGCCTCCTCCACATGACCACCCTCCAACTTACCCCACCTGGATTTAGGGGCGGCACCGGACTAAGGGGCAGCACCGGACTAAGGGGCAGCACCGGGCTAAGGGACAGTACCTGACTAAGGGGCAGCACCGGACTAAGGGACAGTACCTGACTAAGGGGCAGCACCGGGCTAAGGGACAGTACCTGACTAAGGGGCAGCACCGGCCTGAGGGGCAGCACCGGACTGAATGGCGGATCCTGGCTGGCTGGCTCTGGCGGATCCTGGCTGGACGGCTCTGGCGGATCCTGGCTGGACGGCTCTGGCGGATCCTGGCTGGCGGAAGGCTCTGGCTGATCCTGTCTGGCAGAAGGCTCTGGCTGATCCTGTCTGGCGGAAGGCTCTGGCTGATCCTGTCTGGCAGAAGGCTCTGGCTGATCCTGTCTGGCGGAAAGCTCTGGCTGATCCTGTCTGGCGGAAGGCTCTGGCTGATCCTGTCTGGCGGAAGGCTCTGGCTGATCCTGTCTGGCGGAAGGCTCTGGCTGCTCCTGTCTGAAGGAAGGCTCTGGCTGCTCCTGTCTGGCGGAAGGCTCTGGCTGATCCTGTCTGGCGGAAGGCTCTGGCTGCTCCTGTCTGGCGGAGAGCTCTAGCGGCTCCGGTCTGGCGGACGGCTCTGAAGGCTCATGGCAGACGGGCGGCTTTGCAGGCTCAGTACAGACGGGCAGTTCCTGCGGCGCTTGGCAGACGGACAGTTCAGACGGCGTTGGGCAGACGGGCAGTTCAGGCGCCGTTGGGCAGACGGGCAGTTCAGCCGGCGTTGGGCAGACGGGCAGTTCAGGCGCCGTAGGGCAGACGGGCAGTTCAGACGGCGTTGGGCAGACGGACAGTTCAGGCCCCGTTGGGCAGACGGCAGACTCTGGCCGTCTGAGGCGCATCGTAGGCCTGGTGCGTGGTGCCGGAACAGGAGGTACCGGGCTGAGGACACGCATCTCAGGGCTAGTGCGGGGAGAAGCAACAGGGCATGCTGGACCCTGGGGACGCACCGTAGGCGTGATGCGTGATGCCGGAACTGGAGGTACCGGGCTGAGGACACGCATCTCAGGGCTAGTGCGGGAAGCAGCAACAGGACGCACAGGACTCTGGGGACACACAGGAGGCTTGGTGCGTGGTGTATGCACTGGTGGTAAAGGGCTGGAGACACGCACCATAGAGCCAGTGCGTGGAGGAGACACAGGGCTCTGAAGACGCACAGGAAACCTGGTGCGTGGTGTAGGTACTGGTGGTACTGGGCTGGAGCGAGGAGGTGGCGCCGGAAATACCGGACCGTGCAGGCGTACTGGCTCCCTTGAGCACTGAGCCTGCCCAACCTTACCTCGGTTGATGCTCCCCGTCGCCCGACCAGTACGGGGAGGTGGAATAACCCGCACCGGCCTATGTGGGCGAACCGGGAACACCATGCGTAAGGCTGGTGCCATGTAAGCCGGCCCGAGGAGACGCACTGGTGACCGGATGCGTGGGGCCGGCCTCATGACATCTGGCTCAATGCTCAGTCTAGCCCGGCCGATACGTGGAGCCGGAATGTACCGAACCGGGCTATGCCTGCGTACAGGAGACACCATGCGCTCAACTGCGTAACACGGTGTCTGCCCGTACTCTCGCTCTCCACGGTCAATCCAGGGAGTAGGCGCAGGTCTCCTACCTGACTTCGCCACACTCCCTCTTAGCCCCCCCCCAAGAAATTCTTGGGTAGTACCCACAGGCTTCCAGTCTTGCCTCCGTGCTGCCTCCTCATATCGCCGCCTCTCGGCTTTAGCTGCCTCCAGCTCTTCACGAGGACGGCGATATTCTCCCGGTTGTGCCCAAGGCCCCTTACCATCCAGAATCTCCTCCCATGTCCATGAATCTTTTATGGGTGGATATAAATCCTGTGTAGGTGGATCCTGTTGCCGCTTGACACGCCGCTTGGTCCTTTTATGGTGGGTTTTTCTGTCACGATCGTCTATAAAGAGAGCAGACCAATACGCAGCGCGTTGAGTGAACATGATGACTTTAATTGATAAAGCACGTAAAACAAAACAAAAGACGATAGTGAAGTCCAACAGTGACTAAGACTGAACCTGGAACAAAAACCCACAACACCCACAGGAAAACACACAGTATAAATATGGCTCCCAATCAGAGATAACGAGCCGACAGCTGACACTCGTTACCTCCGATTGGGAGTCATTGACCAAATAAGGAAACAAACCAAAACCAAACACAACAAATGAACACACCCTATACCCAACAACCAAATGAATACACCCTGGCTCAAACTACACAGTCAAAGGGAGCCAGAGTATGACACTCAGTCAGAGTCTTGGGCATCTCTTCTCTCTGGTCTGTACTCAACATGTGTTCAAGGACTATTGCAGAAATCCAACAGAAGACTGGAATATGGCACATGATGTGGAGGCTCCTTGATGTCTTTATGTGTGCGATGATTCTGCTGGCCAGGTCCTCATCACTGAATCTCTTCCTGAAATACTCCTCCTTCTGTGGGTCATTGAACCCTCGTACATCTGTCACCTGGTCAACACACCCTGAAGGGATCTGATTGGCTGCTGCAGGTCGGGTAGTTATCCAGAGGAGAGCAGAGGGAAGCAGATTTCCCTTGATGAGATTTGTCAGCAGAACATCCACTGAGGTTGACTCTGTGACGTCACAACACATCTTGTTCTTCTGGAAGTCTAGGGGCAGTCGGCACTCATCCAGACCATCAAAGATGAACAGAACTTTGTACTTGTCGTAGTTGGAGATTCTTGATTCTTTGGTTTCCATTGAGAAGTGACTGAGAAGTTCAATGAAAGTGTGTTTGTCCTTTTTCATCAAATTCAGCTCCCGAAAAGGGAATGAAAATACAAATTGGACATCCTGATTTGCTTTTCCTTCAGCCCAGTCCAGAATGAACTTCTGCACAGAGACTGTTTTTCCAATGCCAGCGACTCCCTTTGTCAGCACAGTTCTGATAAGTTTGTCTTGTCCAGTTAAGGGTTTGAAGATGTCGTTACATTTGACTGCAGTCTCTGGTCTTGCTTGTTTCCTGGTTGTTGTCTCAATCTGTCTCAGCTCATGTTCATTATTGACATCTCCTGTTCCACCCTCTGTGATGTAGAGCTCTGTGTAGATCTTATTGAGAAGTGTTGGGTTTCCTGGTTTAGCGATCCCCTCAAATACACATTGAAACTTCTTCTTTAGATTAGATTTGAGTTCACGTTGGCAAATCACAGCAAGCTCATCTGAATCTAGAAATAACACAGAGGATACTAATATTACATCTGTTTTAATGCCTACAGTATTCTAAGACTGTCTTATAAAGTTTAAATTATAATCATTTATTCTCTTGTCTGTATAAATCTGTAAATATGTTCATAATTTATTACACACTGGTTTGACTGATTTATATCATTATTGGTATTATTGATGGCATTAATAATGTTGTCTCTCTCTCTCTCTCTCTCTCCTCTGTCTAAATGAATCCACACAACACATCCCTGCTGCTACTTGATGAGGTCACTAGGTGTTGTGTTAAGGCTGCTACAATATCATTGAGTTACACAGCTACTTTAGCTGTACTTTAGCTACAGCTTTTAAATGTTCTAAAACAGCATTCAACATGAGGCAGACAGCTCTTACTTTTCTCCAGTGTGTCAGCAAGCTCCTTCTGGTTCATTTTCCTCAGGACGTGCAGTGTGATCTTCAGAGCCCCCTCTCTGGCACTGCTCTCCTGCTTCTCATCTTCAGCATCCACCACTTCCTTATCCTGCTTCTGACTCTCAAAGCCTTCTGGGAGTTCTGGACTAAGAATCCTCTTGAACATCTTCAGCTCGTTCTTCACAAATGTCATAATATTCTCTTCAAGCAACTGAAATAAATCAAGTAAATAAGTTAAGCAAGAGACTAAATGCTTTCTCATTAACACATGAATGAATGATTGACAGAACAACTTTACTTGAGGTAAAAAAAAACAAATGTACATAACAGGACCACATACACTGAATATGGAGGCCAGGTCTGTTTGATGACTCTGGGAAGACTGACCACTGAGCATCTCTGACTCTGATCTCTCCTGTTGGTTTCTGTGGACAAAACATGAGATTACATCTCCTCATCCAGGGAGTGCACACACACACACACACACACACACACACACAAACACACACACACACACACACACACACACATACACACAGGGAGGGAATGTTGTGTTAGTTTAATATTGATTCAGGACTATGAAAATGGAAAAAAGAATTAGCCTATGGATTATGAAAACAACAAAAATAAATGGGAAAATGGGAGAGGAGAAATGACTAGAGACAGTGTTGTTTAACTCACTGACCATGACCCATGAGTTCTTCTTACCTTTGTTCACTAGAAAAGTCTCCCTCTCTAAACAGTATAGGTAGATGCATAGACCGGTCACTCTTCATGGACACACAGCTGGGTACAGGGGAGGCTGGTCTCTCCTGCTTGATTGGGCTTCAACACAACAGAGACAAACATTACATCTCTCATCTACTCTGAGCTCAGATGGGGAAACAAGAGTTTCATTCCAAAACGCTATATATCCATTTTCAGAAATGTTCGTAAATTAGCTTTTATTGTTTAAATAAATTATTAAACCACTACAAGGCTTTATAAAGGCTTCTAAAGTGGGTAAATTCCACTTAAAGTTTCGGACTTGATTTGCCCTAATGAAAAATTGATCAGCCTTACAAAAAAATGCCCCTTAATTATAATCCACATAAAAATGCACATTTGCTGTTGCTGCAGGATTATGTTCCTGCTGTGAGAAACAGGGTCAAATTAAGATATTGCATCTGTAAGTGCATTCATCTTAAAATATCTAGGTGAGACAACCGCATATCACAGTCAAACATACAGGATACGAACATTACATTCCAGCTAAACATTGGATAAAATTGGATATAAAGCGTTTTGGGAAAAAACTCATTTTCATGCACATCTAAAATCTAGAACATTATATTGAAGCAATCATTTCTGATGAAAAAACACAAATGTATTATTTTTTTTTTGCATATAGCGTTTTGGAATATAAATTCTTAAACAATATTGTCAACTCACCCAAAGAGACTCATTTTAGAGGCAGGGCCCCCCTCCTCTCTCTCCCCAGAGAGACTCATTTTAGAGGCAGGGCCCCCCTCCTCTCTCTCCACAGAGAGACTCATTTTAGACCACTGACCCCTAAACAGAGATGCAGCATGTTGGTTGTCTTTAACACAGTGACAACTAATTATTGAAGGTCAATTGTTCTATTTTATTCATTATCTCTTAGAAATAAAACAGTTTACTTACAGACACATCCAAACAGTCAGATGATTTAATGCAATGACTTTTTCTAGCCCAATGACTCCGCCAAACCCACCAACAAGACCTGAAAACTAGGCCAAAACATAGACCCTGATAGGCCTACATCTTATTTCAGATAGCCTCCAGTAGCCTGGGCAAGATGTAGGCAAGATGTAAGCTGAATGATTTAGCAGCTTGCTTAGTTCAAGTAGACAGACTAATTTATTTAACATGAATAGCAAGGCGATTTTGAGGTAGGAAGTGCTTCTGTTGCCCAGTAGCCTGCTGGAATAGGCTACTGAGGATGGGGTCGTAATTTCAATCAATGAATCAAATATTAATAATATGGATATGAACTGAATAGGTCCATGCTTGTCAACAACAGCCAGGTTATTTTTATACCTGTAGCCTAATCTGGCTGACTGTTACCTTCAATCTAATGCATTCTAACATCTGATCAGCAATTGCGATATAACTGTGACCATGGTGACACTTTAACTTCCAATTGAATTAACTAAACACAGCCATTATTAATTACATAATAACACAAGGCTACAACAACAATAAACTGAAGTTAAAGGCTATTTATTACATCTGTTTGCCAGCTCCAGGTTGGCTACACAAGTGGCACAAAATGATTTGCAACGACTCCAGTCAATTCAACATATTTATAGTATAAAATGGCAGGCTACAGTAGCCTAGACAGGCATAACAATTAATAGGCTACTTGATGGCCAACAGATCTATCATTCTCCACATTTCATGTCAGTTTCATTGTGGAGTTTTCCTCATAACAGAAGCACATGAGGAAGTTCCATAACTTTCATTTCAAATTTCCACTCGAGAGACCCAACAACTGAGCATGTGTAAAAACCTTCGTATGATATGGTTTTCCATAAGCAAAGTCGACATTAGAATGCAGTTTAAACCACCTCCGACAGAATGTATCTAACGTGCTCTAGAGCGCCTAAAGTAGTTTTCCTGTGCTTTGTCAACTTATTTCTTGATGCGCATCAGTTCTACAGCGTTAATATGTTTTATGGAAAAAGGGTTGTAAAATAGGTGTCTCCTTAATGACAATCTAAATAACATGTAGGCCTACTGATTAGTTTCCACTTTGAAAACTGCTGTCTGTCAGCAACTCAGCTCAAGTGGCAGTTCTGCTAACTAGTAATATCGCATTCCAGGTATTCATTCTCTTACTCTGTCCTTTAAAACAGATTATTGTTCAGAAATACTTAGAAATACTCACTTTATTTTTTAGTTCTCTCCATATAGTGTTTTCTGCTCTGTCGTCTCAAAATGGATCCTGTACAAAAGAACAACTTTACTTTCTGTTTCAGCTCAACCGTCTCCACACCCTGATAATAAAGTGTTTTATTGGTATCTTCCACTAGATGGCAGTAAACACCTGCTGTAACTAGACTTTCCAACAGTAAGTGTTCTGTTTCTTGGTCCTGGTGACTCCTGGGAAGTGTCCCAGAGGAGGAGTGCTGACCCAGGATCAGGTCCCCCTGTCCATGTAATCTGATTCATTATGATTGTTTTGTCTCATGTCTCTTTATATTAATATAGCCTGGGTACCATGTAGCTGGATTGAAATCACCTTGTTTTATAACCTTCTTTGTTGCTCAGTGGTACTTCAATTGGCCGGACCATGCCCAATTCTTTCACACAGTAATGCTCCAGCATCCACTCAGAGCTTATGCATCTAAAGCATTCCTCAAATACTGCAGAGTTGTTAAGCAAGTCCCTGAGATCGTCATGTTCATCCACGTTTATTCGCTTATTTGTAAGATGAAACCTGAGAGGATCACTGTAGTGTGTCATAAATGCATCAAAAATGGTTCTGAGGTCCTCAACAATGCTATTCTGTACCGTAGCTGGAATGCAGTGTTCTTTCCTGATTTCCAAAATCAAAAAATAGATATTCTTTTTGAGACCTTCAATTAGCTGCTCAGTGTTGATCTCTGTGGCTTGAACATATTCAGCCTCTGGCAGACTCTCTACATCGCTCATGTCATCTTCAATGGGATCAGTCCCCGTCTCAAATTCATCATGAGGGCAATTCTCATCTAAGTTGGGGCTTAAAAGCTCTGTGGTTTTGGTAGATGTGTGACCGATAGGCGCTAAAACATATATTTGCTTTCCCACACCCATTAATTCCACAGGTAATTAGAAAATGTGGTTCATGCTGGTGATTGAGGCCAATATGTGTGAGTCGTCTGGACACAAAGACAGTATGCTCGTTGCAAAGTGGACAATTGAAGAGAGTTGGCATTCTTCAGAAAGATTGTGAACCTTGGAATGATGGGATGGAATCATGGAGATCATTGGTACTCAGCCACTTGCAGACATCATCAAGGGACCAGTCTTCCACAGCCACACTCAAATTAAAGTTGATACATGAAGCAAAAGTGAAAAATAAATGTGTCTTTCCAGACAACCACCTTTCCTCCTCATTTGTATTTATGGTTGTTCCATAAAGAAGCAGAGCTTGTCAGGAAAGGTGAAGATGTCTGTCTCTTATTTATCTGACGCCATATTTCTTAGTATGGGACATTATGGGATTCTGCAGCCCCACATTTAAGTGTTGACTCAGATAATATGATGCTCCAAATGGGGCATTAAGTTATTCTTCCACGTCAACCCAAATTGGCCTATTAGAGTTCTCAATAAAGAGCCTATTTGGGCAGTTATAAAGGCTTCTTGCTATAATTACATGTTAGGGAGCTTTAATCCTCCCTTCTAAGTCTTTACCTGTAATCTAGCTTGGTTCATCCTCGCCCTTTTAATAGTCCAAATGAATCATTTTGTCTATGGTGTTAAGGGTGTAGGCAGGTATGGACAGTGGAAACATGCTGATGACGTAATTCCGTTTAGGAGCTTTAACCATCTTCATAACATGTGGTCTACCCCACAATGAGATTTGTAGCTTGTCCCAGTTCTTCAACTGGAGTTGAATTTTGTTCAAACACTGTATTGATTGATTGATTGATGACTCCAAATACATTCATTCACCATTCAGTTAGTGTTGGAAAAGATGAAGGAATGACATAAAACACACAATAATCAAACTGTATTGATTGATTGATTCACTGTAAATACATTCATTCACCATTCAGTTAGTATTGGATAGACAAAGGAGTAACACAGAACACACTATAATCACACTTCAAATACATCCAAATACTTAGAGGCTAACCTGTTAGTAGATCCATAGTGAGCTTTAAACGTTGTCTTGCTTTGGTCTGAAATACAGAGGACAGAACAATCCGCCCCAATACACCAACCTGAAAGACATCAATTAGACACAAACACAACATAAACAACATGAGTATTCAATATCAAATGCATCTAACTAATCTGATCTGCTTTATGTATTCTTCTTTTTGTCAAGTCGAACATAATCTACATTGGGTCATCTGTGTGTGTGTGTGTGTGTGTGTGTGTGTGTGTGTGTGTGTGTGTCTTACCTGTTCGTGGTGGTTGATACATTTCTCTATCAGAGCTCACAGCTCCCAAACTCTCCACCACTTAACTGGACAGGGGCAGGATAAGCCAGGTACTAAAGGGAGGAGGATGGAAGGAGATGGTGAGAAAGTATATCATGGGTTTAAATGACTACAATTCCTCAATATTGAGTCTAGCTAGCTAAAGTTAGCTAACGTTACAGTAACTTTAACTAGCTAGCTACTGTAGCTAACGTTAGCTAAAACGTACCAACATTTATACAACAATTACCAGCTAACATTACAGGCTATGTAGCTTGGAGTACATTACATGATGTATTGTTTTTAAGTTATTTGATAGTAGTTTGATGAATTATTACCTTAGCTAGCGAATAGCTAAGGTTCACTCACCTTTCACGTCAATCCGTTGCAAGTCATCTCTTACTGGTCGCGTCTCTCCAACCATCCGCGCGCTTCCCGCTTCCAGTTGTCTTTTGACCAACGGTCTCAATTTGAATTCTGCGCTCGCGCGCCCTTTACTCACGAGGGCGCTGCTGGTTCCAAACCGAACCCCTCTTTTGAAAAGGCTTCTTCAAAGAACCCCTGAAGTCTACAACGGTTCAACAACGAGCTGATGGCAGAGTATAGGCTTGGGAATTAATCTTAAGGTATATTTTTTAACCTTATATTATCCTAAAGGATCCTACAGGAAGCTTTTCTTTTAAGAGTGTAGTTCACGTTTACTCATTTATCTGCAAAACCATGCCTTCCGAGTTGTAAAGGGGTGGCCAGCCACATGATTAGTTTTAAAAGTCTACCATGACAACAACTATCCCATTGACTATATCCAGTAATAGTTTCTTATTGTTCTAGTTAAAATCTCACAACACAGTTACGCTACTACAATTAAGGCAGAAGACATAAGTATATATCATTAGAAAATGCAGACAAAATTGGCTTGAACTTGTCGTTTAATAACAATTTTGAAAAACACTAAAAAGGCTATTTATTCTCCCAAGGTCAATACTTCAAAAAATAATGAATCATAAAATGTTTGTCCTCTGTAGTTGCGTGTCTTTCTTTTTTTGCTGAAATCCATACTTTTTCATTAAACGTTAATGAAATGCAACCACCAACTTTTTGCTCCTTTTTTTTGCAACTGTATCAATTGAATATCCAATGACTTAGACCAAGGGCTCCAAATACTCGTTGTCCAATCAAATCACACAATCTACAGATGGGCTGTCAACCAATCAACATTTTGCAGATCATTACAGGCGTCAGTAAACACAAAATTGAGCGCATAACTTTATTGACTTGGCACATTTTCTGTCCAGAGACACTGAGAAATAACAACCAGGAAAGATAAATCATAGAAAGATATGTTTATTTTACATATTACAATAATCGTATAGCCTAGGTTTCATTTACAAACAGACACATTCACTACATTTGTTCCATTATTCACTAAATTACTTATTATTTTCAGTAAACTCTTATTCTATAACATTTATTGTTTTAACATTCACACTGCTAGTTTTACACATTATATTTATATATATATACACACTACAGTCATTTATATAAATATAATATATAATTATCAATATATAACCATATAATAGATATATAGCATTTACTATATAGACACACACACACACACACACACACACATACATAGAGTATTGAGAGATAGGGAGAGACAGACAGTTGTGAGGACAATATGTCTGAGAATCAATATGTAGGTTGTAGTTTAGAATGAGTTAAAGGCAGAGGAGGGTACAATAGGACAAGTGTTTTGTCCCTGACCAGTCCTCCTACTGCCAGACCACTGGATCCTGTGTCTCCATCTAAAACCTCATTTCTGTGCCGGCCGTGCTTGGCCACACTAAGAACCAAGACCCAGAAGAAGGGTAAGAAGAGGACATTGGCTGTTACACCAGCTAAGGAGAAGAAGGTGAGATTGGCTGTTACACCAGCTAAGGAGAAGAAGGTGAGATTGGCTGTTACACCAGCTAAGGAGAAGAAGGTGAGATTGGCTGTTACACCAGCTAAGGTGAAGAAGGTGAGATTGGCTGTTACACCAGCTAAGGTGAAGAAGGTGAGATTGGCTGAAACACCAGCTAAGGTGAAGAAGGTGAGATTGTCTGGAAGACCAACAAAGTCCCCTGTCCCCGAGGTGAAGAGGACACATCCAGTCTATGGGTCTGGTCCCCTTGCCAGGGCCAGATATTTCCTGGATTGCCATCAATACCTCCATGCTTTGTTTATGAGGTCACACGTGAAGAGGTACAAAGAGGTCATCATCAAGAGGGAAGGTAGTAGAAGTATGTGATAAGAGTGATTGTTTTTTAGACTTGAGATTATAATTCAGTTGATATGCCATACCATACATCTACAATGTAGGATCATAGGTTTGTGTGATTTCTATGTACTTTCAGAGAAAAGGAGTTAGTGCAGGAAAAAAAATGGTCCCTTGTCCCAACCGGTGGAGACAGAGGTCTTTCAGACCTTTTCCTGGAGTGAGACTCTGGCGTGGGCAGAGGAGAAGGCACCTTTGATGACCACCTGTTAGAGGGCAACCCTTCCCCAGGCCAGAAACCTCAAAGTAGACCTCATCAAAGGAATCACCACAATGTGAGGATTAACCCAATATCATCCAAACACTAGATGTCCAATATCAATCATTTCACAATTGACATGTTGTATATAGTTGTACCGTTTCTACAAGTAACTTAGTAAAGTAAGTACGCCTCTGACATGTAAGCCTTGTCCGAGACAAAAGACTAAACTAAGAGAAGAAACCTTCTAATGTCTCCTCTTTTCAGAGACCTCCTTGACAGAGGGACATGGATGGTGCTGTCAATGGCCTTGTTCACCAGCAGGCAAAATAAAATGAAAAGTTTGTACCAACATGCCTGGAGATGGAGCTGTGGAGGGGAGGATGCTGTGAGAAGATATTCATCACTCTGAACTCCATGGCCATCTGCCTATGTTCTGATGGCACTAGAGGACATGTTAACAGGTTGAGGGTCGGCAATGATACCCAGATCATGAAGTGGAAGAAACAGGCTGAGGTAAGTGTGAGTCTTAAACATATGTAAACACAATCTGATTCAGCCTATTTCATAATTATATTATTTCAAGGTGATTACACAGGCTACCTTATTTATGAGTACAATGACTGGTTATTACGTGTATGTCAGTAATGTCAATGTTAATTCCAGACTAAGATATTTAAGAGGAGACTCGCCTATTCACAGGAGGAAACTGTGATGTACGGAACGTTCTCAATGACCTGGGACAATGTCCATGCATGTCCAAAATGTGTGGTCTAACATTCTATGTATTATTGTGATAGTTCAGTAAAACAAGAATATATATCTTCCAAATGGCATTTCCCATTAACAGTGCATTCGGAAAGTATTCTGACCTCTTCCCTTTTTCCACATTTTGTTACATTACAGCCTTATAAAAAAAAAAAAAAAAAAAATCATCATATATCTACACACAATACCCCATAATGATGAAGCGAAAACAGGTTTTTAGAAATGTTTGCAAATGTATAAAAATAAAAACTGAAATGCCTTATTTACAGATGTATTCAGACCCTTTGCTTTGAGACTGGAAATTGAGCTCATGTGCATCCTGTTTCCATTGATCATCCTAGATAAGTCTTTACAACCTAAACTGAATGGATACGTAATTGTGACGACCCTCCCACTCTGTCTGCCGTATTCTCTCTTTGCTCTTGTTTCCTTATTAGGATGCCGGTGGGCGGAGTTGGGAGGGTCGTCAGCTACATGGGAAACACCTGGGCCGGGTGTGTCCCAGCATAAATGGACCTCTTCCACATTCATTAAGAAAACTCTCTCCAGGCAGATACTTTGATTTTGGTTGTGATATTTTTGTGGCCTTTTTGGGTTGTTTGCTTTTGCACTTCTCAACACTTTTCTATATTACATTTATGCAAGCAAACACTCACTTACACTACTGATTACTGATTACACACCCCATTGTTATTTCAGTTAGTTTACTTTAATTAATAAATATATACTTTGAGTACTCCTTGTCTCCACGTGTCTCCCTTTTGTTACGAACTTGAGCCGGTTCGTGACAAGTGGGGGCTCGTCTGGGATATTGAACTGGTTGTGTTTGGGAGAACGTGGAGTTAATGTCCAATTCTGTAGTTTTTTTTTTGGTAAATTTTGTTAGTTTGGTTGAGTTTGATAGGCCCAGTATTGGTTGTCTTTGGGTTGTGTACTGCGTTGGAGAGAATACATTGGTTAGTTTCCAGTCCCTGCCCAGCTTGGAAACTCTTGCTCTACTCGCTGTTGGGACATCGGGCTGAGGAGGTGAGTACAATCGGCTGTGTACCTCAGTGGGAGATTGGGTAGGGTAGTGACATTTGCTACCCGGAGCTATAGCTTTTCCCCTGATAGGCTTAGTGACGTGTTTTGTTTTGGGATACGTTGGGCATGGTTAAATGTTTGTTATTTTTGTGTGGTGTCTGTGGACTGAGCAGTTGTCTCGGGGGCACATCCGTGGCTTGGGGGAATCTACCAGCGTGCTGGGGGGTTTCATTCCTTGCCAGCGGGCTACAGTGCGTAATTACCCACCGCGAATCTGCACGAAGACTAGGGTTGAGTTATTGTAGGTTTTGGGGAAGCTCCATATCCCAGCTCTCTTCTGTGGTGCTCGGTGTGATTGTCATTTCTCTGGTGTCTGGTGTGTTCAGCAGAGGGGTTGAGCAAAATTACTATGATATATATATATTTATTTATTTTCCTGATTATGGCGTCTAATGTAGACGAGTTCATTCGCTTTCCATCAGAAGAACTGTTAGAATTATGTACTAAAGAACAGCTGTTGAAGGTTGCTGAACACTACAAGGTTGAAATTAGTGATAAACGCCAAAAAAATTATATTAGGTTAATATTGAAGGCCAATTTGATGGAGAGTGGTATTCTGGATGTTACCACTGGGGCAGCCTCTGCTGAGGACACGTTGTCTCCCCGATATGTTACAATGACCGCTCCATCGGTTAGTCATAGTGGTCTTCTTTTTGAACAGCAGAAAGAACTGCTTCTGTTACAGCTAGAGCATGAAAAAAATGGACAAAGAGCTAAAATGGAGCATGATCGTGTAAAATATGAAAGGGAATTGGAATTTAAACAGGATATGGAGCATGCTAAAATCAAGCTGCAACAAGAGCGACTAGAGTTGGTTAGGGAAGGAAAGCTCTCAGGGGAGAGTTTGCTCTGGGAAGGTGACCCAGAGTTACCTAGGGGTCGTTCCTCTTTTGGTCGTAATCCAGACACATTTGATATTGTTGGGAATTTACGGTTGTTGCCCCAGTTTAATGAAAAGGACCCGGAGACATTATTTTCGTTGTTTGAGCGTGTTGCTGACGCTAGGAGTTGGCCTGATTCTGATCGCACTTTGATGTTGCAGTGTGTGCTGACTGGTAAAGCGCAAGAAGCATATTCAGCTCTTAGTGTAGCAGACAGTGTTAGTTATGAGAAGGTTAAAACGGCTGTGTTACAGAGTTACGAATTGGTCCCTGAGGCTTACCGCCAACGATTTAGAACTTTAAAAAGGGATGATCAGCAGACTCATGTTGAGTTTGCGCAAATATTATCTTCACAGTTCAATCGCTGGTGTTCTGCCTCTGCAGTTATGACTTTTCAAGGGCTGTGTGATCTGATTATGTTAGAACAATTTAAGGACACAATCCCTGATCGTATAGCGACGTACATTAACGAACGAAAAATAAAGACTGTTGCTGAAGCTGCGGTTTTGGCAGATGAATATGTGTTGACTCACAAAAATGTTTTTGCAGAACCCCGTATTCGGAGTGAGTGGGGGCGTTCGCAGAGATTTGGGCCTCGCTCGCCGAGATACTTCGGTTCCCGGGCAGAGTTTCATTCAACTAGGGTTGAGCCTGATACCCGTGGTAAAACTGACGTTGGTCAGGAGTGTCACTACTGTCAAGAATTAGGTCATTGGAAAAATGAATGTCCGATTCTTAGGTCTAGGGGTAAATTCAGTACAGGTGCTTATGGTAAATCGAGGCCTGCAGCGTTAGCCGCGCCTGTTCCACATCAGTTCACTCATGACGCATTGTCTCATGCCCGGAGCCAGGTGAAGGGTTATATTGATCCCGACTATTTACCTTTCGTTACGGAGGGTTTTGTGTCTATGGTAGGAAGTAAGAACCTAGTGCCAGTAAAGATCCTAAGAGACACAGGTGCCTCTGAATCATTTGTGTTGGAATCTGTGTTACCCTTCTCTGCGGAGACTGATTCGGGGAATAGTGTTATAATTAGGGGAATAGGTTTGAACACTCTGTCAGTTCCATTGCATAAACTGATGTTGGATTGTGGACTGGTGAAAGGTGAGGTTGTTGTGGGGGTGCGTCCTTCATTGCCTATTGAGGGTATTGACGTGATCCTTGGAAATAACTTGGCTGGGGAGCGTGTGTGGCCTATCGTGTCTCCATCTTTAGTGGTTTCCACTAAGCCGACAATTGTAGGGATTCCTGATGAGAGTGCGCAGAATTTCCCAGAGGTGTTTTCTGCGTGTGCAGTGACGCGTTCTATGATCCATGACGACCTGGTCACGGAGCTGGCTAACGAGAATACCATAAAGAAGTCTGTTACTGTTTTCCCTGTTATCCCGTTATCTGTATCCCGTTCCGATTTAATCGAGGCGCAACGGACTGACCCTACATTAGAAGAGTTGCGGGACCAAATTGTGCCTGTGGAACAGTTGGGAGATGTCGCACAGGGCTATTTTCTCCAAGAGGAGGTCCTGATGAGAAAGTGGATGTCTCAAGGTAGTTGTTTTCTGGGGGAGGCGATTAGTCAGGTTGTGGTACCAGTTAAGCTTCGTGAGTTGGTGCTGACAACTTCTCACAACGACGTTGCTGGGCATATGGGTGTGAGAAAAACCTACAATCGCATATTACGACATTTCTTTTGGCCAAGATTAAAGAGGGATGTTTCTGATTTCATCAAAACTTGTCACACCTGTCAATTAACTGGTAAACCTAATCAAGCTATTAAGCCGGTACCACTGTTCCCTATTCCTGTACTCAGTAAACCTTTTGAGTATCTGATTATTGACTGTGTTGGTCCTCTGCCTCGTTCCAGAAAGGGTAGTAATTATTTGTTGACTGTGATGTGTCAGACCACTAGGTTTCCTGCTGCCTATCCTCTCCGGTCTATCACGACTAAGTCTGTGTTAAAAGCTTTGACTCAGTTTTTCTCACTGTTTGGAATCCCTAAGGTCATTCAAAGTGATCAAGGATCTAATTTCACCTCTAATCTCTTTGGACAGGTTCTCCAACAACTCCATATTAAACACAACTTGTCTAGCGCTTATCATGCCCAAAGTCAAGGAGCACTGGAACGTTTCCATCAAACGCTTAAGTCTTTGTTGAGAGCTTATTGTACTGAGATGGATAAGGATAATACATAAAAATGTACGCAAAAATAAAATGCAAAAATGCAAATGAAATGTTCTCGTTATTTGAAATGGGTAAATTATTGTTATGGTTATCAAAGAGGCCAGAAGGATGGCTGAGCAGTTGATTAAAAACATGTATTATACCCCCTCTAACCCAGGGTCATGTATTATACCCCCTCTAACCCAGGGTCATGTATTATACCCCCTCTAACCCAGGGCCATGTATTATACCCCCTCTAACCCAGGGTCATGTATTATACCCCCTCTAACCCAGGGTCATGTATTATACCCCCTCTAACCCAGGGTCATGTATTATACCCCCTCTAACCCAGGGTCACGTATTATACCCCCTCTAACCCAGGGTCTTTGGGTGGGAAGGAGAGGTTCCAGACAGCTACAGCTGAAGAAACAGGCCGCAGGTTAAACGATGACCAAGTGACCGATTGGCTAGCAGAGCAGGATGCTTACACTTTGCATAAACCTGTGCGAAAAACAATTTTCATCGAAATATAGTTTTTTTCTATTCATCCCTTGTCACAGTTTCAGGCTGATCTATGTGACATGCAGGCACTTGCCGATAAAAATGATGGAGATCGATACATGCTAACGGTTATAGACGTTTTACTCTAAAATAGCTTTTGTAAGGGTCTTAAAAAATAAGAGTGGGGCAGAGGAGACCCGCTTTAATAGGACTTTGAAGGAGAGGATGGGGAAATACTTTACGGCTCACAACACCCGTAGATATGTGGCAATAGTTCAAGATTTAGTAAAGGGGTATAACTACAGCTACCACAAGAGTGTCCGTATGAAGCCCTATGAGGTGTCTTTGGATAACTCTTTTCATGTCTTTAAAAATCTGTATGGGTTGATCCCCTTCACCGTAAGAAAGACATTGATTTTAAAGTTATAGTTGGTGACTTGGTATGTATCTCCAAGTTGAGGGGTGTTTTTAGACAAAACATATGAGCAAGGTTACAGCGATGAGCTGTTCACAGTTACAGAATCTTCACCCCGTATACCTCCTGTCTACAAGTTAAAAGATTATGATGGGGAGCATATAGAGGGGTCCTTTTACGAGAAGGAACTCCAGAAGGTAAAGATGGGTATAGACAAAGTCGTTCATGTGGAGAAGATTCTGGATCAAAAGAGAGAAAAGGGGAAAACATGGGTTTTAGAGGAAGAGGTCGTGGAGGCAGGGGGCGTAAACTTAACCCCTCACGCATGATAAACACACTTCCATTCCAGTGTACACTGGAGTGCATCATGGAGCACAGTGGATTTTACCCGACTCTCCCCAGTAATTCGTCTGCAGATATATATAGGAATAACATAAGTTTGGATTTTACAACCAATTTTCCAAAACCTATCGAGTTATCAGAGGCCTGGGAAGTATGTCTCAGCGAGATTACATACCCCCATAGTTGGTATAATGTCAAGAAAAAAGACTGTGATTTTTATTTTTAAAAGATATCTGAACCCCCAAAAACCTGTTAAGCTTAAAAAAAAGGATTCTGTAGAACTGTAGAGAGGATGGTCTTTGAGATGAACGGCCTCCTAGCCCTGAACCATATGAAAATAGTGTTGACCTACAACCCTATTCAACAACGTGTATAAATCACAGGGGGTGATGAGCTAGCTATACAGACCAGTGGTCATTTATCCTCCATGTTGGGGACGACGCCCAATAAAGGGGTGGCTGGGACAGATAGATTATTCCCATACCCTGTGGATATACATGCAGGGCTTTACACCATGTTGGGGACGACGCCCAATAAAGGGGTGGCTGGGACAGATAGATTATTCCCATACCCTGTGGATATACATGCAGGGCTTTACACCATGTTGGGGACGACGCCCAATAAAGGGGTGGCTGTGACTGATAGATTATTCCCATACCCTGTGGATATACATGCAGGGCTTTACACCATGTTGGGGACGACGCCCAATAAAGGGGTGGCTGGGACAGATAGATTATTCCCATACCCTGTGGATATACATGCAGGGCTTTACACCATGTTGGGGACGACGCCCAATAAAGGGGTGGCTGTGACAGATAGATTATTCCCATACCCTGTGGATATACATGCAGGGCTTTACACCATGTTGGGGACGACGCCCAATAAAGGGGTGGCTGGGACAGATAGATTATTCCCATACCCTGTGGATATACATGCAGGGCTTTACACCATGTTGGGGACGACGCCCAATAAAGGGGTGGCTGTGACAGATAGATTATTCCCATACCCTGTGGATATACATGCAGGGCTTTACACCATGTTTGTGCATACCGACATCATATCCTATCAAAGGGTAGGAGACAGTTATGTACCCCTCCTGAGAACAGTTCATATAGATGGCAAGGATGGGGATGTAGTCAGTGTTAACTATGACAAGCCACACTACGTACCTGTAAGCAAGAAATATATTGAAAACATTCAGCTTGAGATCAAAACGGATCAGAACATTTTACATTACATTTACATTTACATTTTAGTCATTTAGCAGATGCTCTTATCCAGAGCGACTTACAGGAGCAATTAGGGTTAAGTGCCTTGCTCAAGGGCACATTTACGTCATTTAGCAGACGCTCTTATCCAGAGCGACTCACAAATTGGTACATTCACCCTATAGCCAGTGGGAAAACCACTTTACAATTTTGGGGGGGGGGGGGGTAGAAGGATTACTTTATCCTATCCCAGGTAATCCTTAAAGAGGTGGGGTTTCAAATGTCTCCGGAAGGTGGTGAGTGACTCCGCTGTCCTGGCGTCGTGAGGGAACTTGTTCCACCATTGGGGTGCCAGAGCAGCGAACAGTTTTGACTGGGCTGAGCGGGAACTGTGCTTCCGTAGAGGTAGGGGAGCCAGCAGGCCAGAGGTGGATGAACGCAATGCCCTCGTTTGGGTGTAGGGACTGATCAGAGCCCGAAGGTACAGAGGTGCCGTTCCCCTCACTGCTCCATAGGCAAGCACCATGGTCTTATAACGGATGCGAGCTTCAACTGGAAGCCAGTGGAGTGTGCGGAGGAGGGGGGTGACGTGAGAGAACTTGGGAAGGTTGAACACCAGACGGGCTGCGGCATTCTGGATGAGTTGTAGGGGTTTAATGGCACAGGCAGGGAGGCCAGCCAACAGCGAGTTGCAGTAGTCCAGACGGGAGATGACAAGTGCCTGGATTAGGACCTGTGCCGCTTCCTGTGTAAAAATATAGAGTTTACTTCTGGAAAAGTGATTGTAAAACTCCACTTTAGACCTGTCAAAGCTTCTCTACATATCTAATAAAAAACAAAAAGAATAATAATAATAATAATAATAATAAAATATATATATTTCAATACAAAAATAAAATGGTTATGGTAGACAAATACCATCTCGATCCTAACCACTATGTATCATACTATGTTGATCAAGTGGGTAATGGATTTCCTGGTTATTATGGAACCCAGACCATGTATGGTTCGGGGATAGGGGGTATATATCGTAACCTCTTTAGGATGGTTATACCCTTTATGAAGAGAGGCATTAGCATAGCCAAACCTCATTTAAAATCAGCAGCCAAAAACATAGTAAGTGAAGTGGTGGCTAATGCTATGACTAGACGTGGGTCATAAGATCCTGACCATCAAGAAGGCTCAGGCCTCATGCTGTTGTCTCAAAGACCAAAAAAGAGACCTCTGGGTATAAGACGTATGTCCTCCCTTAAAAAGAGGCCTCTGGGTAGAAGACGTATGTCCTCCCTTAAAAAGAGACCTCTGGGTATAAGACGTATGTCCTCCCTTAAAAAGAGACCTCTGGGTATAAGACGTATGTCCTCCCTTAAAAAGAGACCTCTAGGTATAAGACGTATGTCCTCCCTTAAAAAGAGACCTCTGGGTAGAAGACGTATGTCCTCCCTTAAAAAGAGACCTCTGCGTATAAGACGTATGTCCTCCCTTAAAAAGAGACCTCTGGGTATAAGACGTATGGCCTCCCTTAAAAAGAGACCTCTGGGTAGAACATACGTATGGGGTAGAAGACGTATGTCCTCCCTTAAAAAGAGACCTCTGGGTAGAAGACGTATGTCCTCCCTTAAAAAGAGACCTCTGGGCAGAAGACGTATGTGCTCCCTTTAAAAAAAGAGACCTCTGGGTAGAAGACGTATGTCCTCCCTTAAAAAGAGACCTCTGGGTAGAAGACGTATGTGCTCCCTTAAAAAGAGACCTCTGGGTAGAAGACGTATGTCCTCCCTTAAAAAGAGACCTCTGGGTAGAAGACGTATGTCCTCCCTTAAAAAAAGACCTCTGGGTAGAAGACGTATGTCCTCCCTTAAAAAGAGACCTCTGGGTAGAAGACGTATGTCCTCCCTTAAAAAGAGACCTCTGGGTAGAAGACGTATGTCCTCCCTTAAAAAGAGACCTCTGGGTAGAAGACGTATGTCCTCCCTTAAAAAGAGACCTCTGGGTAGAAGACGTATGTCCTCCCTTAAAAAGAGACCTCTGGGTATAAGACGTATGTCCTCCCTTAAAAAGAGACCTCTGGGTAGAAGACGTATGTCCTCCCTTAAAAAGAGACCTCTGGGTAGAAGACGTATGTCCTCCCTTAAAAAGAGACCTCTGGGTATAAGACGTATGTCCTCCCTTAAAAAGAGACCTCTGGGTAGAAGACGTATGTCCTCCCTTAAAAAGCGGAGGTTAACCGCTGGAAGAAAGTCAGTAAGTCAAAGACGACGTAAAGTGAGGAGGTCTCGACCAAAAACTGCTAAAAGAACAATCAACATGTCTCTTTTACACCGCATGTCCTCTGAAGCTCTAAAGACAGAGCTCCATCTTTTCACGGACCCCTTAACCCAGTTTCCAATAGATAGGTCCTGTTATGTGGAGATAGCCCCACTCTCTGCCATTACAGACAATGGACCTATAGAGTTGTCCATCCCAGGCCATGGTGACAACTACCTGGACCTCAACAACACAGACAATGGACCTATAGAGTTGTTCATCCCAGGCCATGGTGACAACTACCTGGACCTCAACAACACAGACAATGGACCTATAGAGTTGTCCATCCCAGGCCATGGTGACAACTACCTGGACCTCAACAACACAGACAATGGACCTATAGAGTTGTCCATCCCAGGCCATGGTGACAACTACCTGGACCTCAACAACACAGACAATGGACCTATAGAGTTGTTCACCCCAGGCCATGGTGACAACTACCTGGACCTCAACAACACAGACAATGGACCTATAGAGTTGTTCACCCCAGGCCATGGTGACAACTACCTGGACCTCAACAACACAGACAATGGACCTATAGAGTTGTTCATCCCAGGCCATGGTGACAACTACCTGGACCTCAACAACACAGACAATGGACCTATAGAGTTGTTCATCCCAGGCCATGGTGACAACTACCTGGACCTCAACAACACAGACAATGGACCTATAGAGTTGTTCATCCCAGGCCATGGTGACAACTACCTGGACCTCAACAACACAGACAATGGACCTATAGAGTTGTTCATCTCAGGCCATGGTGACAACTACCTGGACCTCAACAACACAGACAATGGACCTATAGAGTTGTTCATCTCAGGCCATGGTGACAACTACCTGGACCTCAACAACACAGACAATGGACCTATAGAGTTGTTCATCTCAGGCCATGGTGACAACTACCTGGACCTCAACAACACAGACAACGGACCTATAGAGTTGTTCATCCCAGGCCATGGTGACAACTACCTGGACCTCAACAACACAGACAATGGACCTATAGAGTTGTTCATCCCAGGCCATGGTGACAACTACCTGGACCTCAACAACACAGACAATGGACCTATAGAGTTGTTCATCCCAGGCCATGGTGACAACTACCTGGACCTCAACAACACAGACAATGGACTTATAGAGTTGTTCACCGCAGGCCATGGTGACAACTACCTGGACCTCAACAACACAGACAATGGACCTATAGAGTTGTTCACCCCAGGCCATGGTGACAACTACCTGGACCTCAACAACACAGACAATGGACCTATAGAGTTGTTCATCCCAGGCCATGGTGACAACTACCTGGACCTCAACAACACCTTATTACCTTTGCGTCTCAGAGTGGCCTAAAGAGATGGGACCAATATCGCAAATGATGCCAAGGTGAGCCTCGTTAATTACCCCTTGGCTACCATCTTCTCCCAAGTGGATGTGACTTTGGGTGAACGCCTTATCAGTCAAAGCAGTGCCACCTATCCTTACAGGGCTATCCTGGAATGTTTACTAAACTACTCCGAAGACACTTTGAAGACACAGTTCAGCGCTGGGCTGTTTAGCAAGGATACTGCTGGAGCTTCTATGGAAGACATAGACCCCACGACTGGTGAGTCTTTTATTTTGTTCATAATGTATCTAACATTTCTCCGGTTACGTGCTGGAACATGTGTCAACATGTCATGCAGAACATTATCTTCAACATGTATTTGATCTTCAACCTGTAAGGTCTCCGGTCCAGGCATTACCAGGGCAGGCCTCTCTCTATGCTCTTCCTCCTTTAAGAGTTCCGGTAGGGAAAGCGATAAATGGTTGGTCTCTCTCTCACCATGTTTTACCAAGGCCAAATACCTTTGCAAAGAGGTTTGTGTATTTTTGGACCTTATCATAGGGATTCAATCCTTTTCTGTTCAAAATACACTTATTTTTTAAAGACAGTAAACCAACCCTTGTATTAATGGACCTAACATTGACACAGTAAACCAACCGTCGTATTAAGGGACCTAACATTGAGACAGTAAACCAAACCTTGTATTAATGGACGTAACATTGAGACAGTAAACCAAACCTTGTATTAATGGACGTAACATTGAGACAGTAAACCAACCGTCGTATTAAGGGACCTAACATTGAGACAGTAAACCAACCCTTGTATTAAGGGACCTAACATTGAGACAGTAAACCAACCCTTGTATTAATGGACCTAACATTGAGACAGTAAACCAAACCTTGTATTAATGGACCTAACATTGAGACAGTAAACCAACCGTCGTATTAAGGGACCTAACATTGAGACAGTAAACCAACCCTTGTATTAAGGGACCTAACATTGAGACAGTAAACCAAACCTTGTATTAATGGACCTAACATTGAGACAGTAAACCAACCGTCGTAGTAAGGGACCTAACATTGAGACAGTAAACCAAACCTTGTATTAATGGACCTAACATTGAGACAGTAAACCAACCCTTGTATTAATGGACCTAACATTGAGACAGTAAACCAAACCTTGTATTAATGGACCTAACATTGAGACAGTAAACCAAACCTTGTATTAATGGACCTAACATTGAGACAGTAAACCAAACCTTGTATTAATGGACCTAACATTGAGACAGTAAAGCAAACCTTGTATTAATGGACCTAACATTGAGACAGTAAACCAACCGTCGTAGTAAGCGACTCCGGAGCACGTGCCCTGAGTGCCTGTTCGGTAAAATATACACCACCGTTCAAACGTTTGGGGTCACCTAGGAATTTCCTTGTTTTCGAAAGAAAAGCAATTTTGTTGTCCATTAAAATAACATCAAATTGATCAGAAATACAGTGTAGACATTGTTCATGTTGTAAATGGCTATTGTAGCTGGAAACGGCGGATTTTTTATGGAATATCTACATAGGCGTACAGAGGCCCATTATCAGCAACCATCAGTCCTGTGTTCCAATGGCACGTTGTGTTTGCTAATCCACGTTGATCCTGTTTCCATTTATTATCATTGAGATGTTTTTACAATTTGATTGGAGTCCACCTGTGGTAAATTCAATTGATTGGATATTATTTGGAAAGGCACACACCACTACAGTGAGGGAAAAAAGTATTTGATCCCCTGTTGATTTTGTACGTTTGCCCACTGACAAAGACATGATCAGTCTATAATTTTTATGGTAGGTTTATTTGAACAGTGAGAGACAGAATAACAACAACAAAATCCAGAAAAACGCATGTCAAAAATTGATTTGCATTTTAATGAGGGAAATTTTACTCAGGGAAACTCAGGGACGATTAGTAAAGCTCAAATCAAGTTTATTCACCCATTGGGTCATACAGCTGCATAAGACAAAGAACATATTCACACAAGCACTGGTATTTAACCCTTTCTCCTATGCTGAGCCCCTCCTTCCACATCTGAACAGCCAATACACCTCTGTTGCTATCCAGAAGATTAGTGATATATGTTCTTCCTCACTTCATCTAACCTGACCTCTGCCCAAATTGCTCACTCCTCCCCAACTCACGGCTGTCATGTTGACTTGTACCAGACTGTGTCTCTTCTCCTCCAATAGGATCCCTGATGGCTAACAATAACATATCCTGACAGAATGGAAACGTTATACATTCCCCTCTCTCCCTCAGTGACATGAATAAGTCTATTTCATGTTTAGAAGTCAGAACCCAACAAGCGCTACGCCAAGAGGTCCGAACCTCTCGATGATGTGGCTAGGTGTTGGATTAAGGTCGCTACATTACCCCCTTCCTTGGGGAGAGCATGCCCCCGCACTTCTTTATAGCAAGTCTCTCACCTGTACATGCCTCTTTTATGGCCTCACAGGCACTCTCCCACTTCTGACACCAATGTAACAAATTAAGGGATAGCTCCAACCGGGACTCGAACCCGGGTCCAGCGACTATCAAGCCAACACCTTATCCATTCCACCAAGAGATCAGAAGGTGGTAATTGGTAGGTGTTGGGTTCAGCTTGCTACAGTATATACTTATATAGGGCAATGTGTGATCTGGGAGCGGCAGCACTACCACTAGTGCTCCTGACACAGCCTAACACAATCTTTACCTTCTGAACCTTAAAAACTGACCTAAAGTCAGATACATTTAGACAAACCACCATGTGAGCAGCAAGTGTAGGGTTAATGGAGTGAAGTGGGGGATGGGTAGGACCACCAGTATCAACTATATGTCTGTGAATGCATTACTATTAATGCAGTACTAAAACGGATGGATGCTCTTCATCAACACCATCTCACCTGTGAAACTAGATGTCAGCAATCAATCAACAAGACTAATGAAATGGAGCAAATGAAGACATTAGAACTGCTAAAGGTCAGATATTATATTCTGACACCAATTTCCTACTGGTAGATTTTGTACGTGATCTGTCAATCCTGAGAGCAACGCTCTCTCTCCTCCTCTTCCCCCATCTCTCTTTGCTGGGGTGAAGTTTCCCCTAGATACAGATCTAGGATCAGCTTCCCCTCCCCCAAACCTAACAAGGATCATTAGTGGGGGGAATTTAAACCTGATCCAAAGCCAGTGTCTATTTGGGAAACTTGTCCCCTCCCCCACAACTCTACATGTGGATGCGGCTTCCTCCATCTCACCATGTTCACAAAGAAAACGGCAGTGTATTCCAGCTGTAAGTATTTTGAAGTTACTAGCTATATTATTTGAATTGAATTGACCTAGCTTCATTATTATTCAACAATAACTGGGCCAATGTCGCCGTACCAGCAGTGGTGGTTCTAGAACATTCCCAGTGGGAGGGGCCAGGCTGGGGCCAGTTGTACTGTTAGAGGGGCCAGTTACATCACACATTATTGTTGTCATGTCGTTTTCTTCACTGCATTGCAGACATTAATAGACAAATGACCATGTTTATAATCATTCAACTATTTATTATTTGCATTTACATTACATTTTTTACATTTGCATTACATATTCAGTATCAGTTACATCAACTGTATTCTACGGTTTTTGTGGTTTCTTGCAAAAAGATCCGCAAATTCATCTGGATTCAAGGCCTTTGCCCTCCTTGACTCAATACTTAATACACCTAAATTGCTTAATCTCTCATCTAACATTGTGGACCTAAGATACGTTTTCACCAGCTTTAGAGCAGAAAAACTCTGTTCACAAGAAGCGGTACTAACAGGGATTGAAACAGCTATTTTGCACAGTTTAAAGAGCTGAAAGAAAACGTATTTATAAGGCTGAATGAATAATGCTATCTCTACTACACTGGAGGGTCTCTGCATGCCACTCTGAATTTTCCTTTGTCAAATTCTTCTGAACTGATGTAGTTCATGCCCCAAGTCCTCAATATTGGATTCATACATTCTAGCAAATGGAAACAGGGACTTCTCTTTGAAAAATGCATCACTTTTGGGGTTTAGAGTTTGGACGCCATTCATTATGTCACAGTTTCTGCTAGAGAATCATCTGTTAAGCTCATTGAGCATCTGATCTAAGACAGGGTAGAAAAAGGTTGTACGAAAACTGTCTTTAATCTATTTCTGGATCTGACCTCTGACCTACTGTACTGAGTAGACAGTCTCCATTAAATTGAGAGCTTAGCTTTTTTGGTGGCTTTGCAGGGGGCTGTATTGCAGTATCACATTGCTCAGCTGTGTTCAACACTTCATTACACAGGTCATCAGAAAATGACTCATCCCTGTAGTCATTCAAAGTTTGAACTAAGGCTTCAACTAAATCAACAGCCTTTGACAGGTCAAGTGATGAAGACTGTAGCATATCTGATAGAAATGTTGCTTCTCCAAAAACGTTATGCAGTGGAACAAGGAACACAATGAATTGTAAATCTATCTGTGCAAGCAGACCTCGTGCCTCAACAGATCTGTCACCGTTGTGTTCTTGGACTATGTCTTGCAGGACTCGCTTAACGGCAGGCAATCTATCCATAATAGTATGTAGAGCCATATATCAACAGGCCCAGCGAGTGTCACTTAGTCTCTGAAGCTCTCTAGGTGCACCTGGGTACATCTCTCTCTGAACGCTAAGCCATTTTTGATGCACATGTATGACCCAGATGTGAAGACATACAGTCTTTCTAGTAAGGAGAAGAACTGTCCTACCTCAGTGACAGCTTTGACTGTATCCACTAAAACTAAGTTTAGATAGTGTGAACTCAAATCAAGTCAAATCAAACTTTATTGGCCACATGCGCCGAATACAACAGGTGCAGACGTTACAGTGAAATGCATACTTACAGCCCTTAACCAACAGTGCATTTATTTTTAATAAAAAAGTAAAATAAAACAACAACAACAAAAAAGTGTTGAGAAAAAAAGAGCAGAAGTAAAATAAAATAACAGTAGGGAGGCTATATATACAGGGGGGAACCAGTGCAGAGTCAATGTGCGGGGGCACCGGCTAGTTGAGGTAGTTGAGGTAATATGTACATGTGGGTAGAGTTAAAGTGACTATGCATAAATAATTAACAGAGTAGCAGCAGCGTAAAAGGATGGGGTGGGGGGGCAGTGCAAATAGTCTGGGTAGCCATGATTAGCTGTTAAGGAGTCTTATGGCTTGGGGGTAGAAGCTGTTGAGAAGACTGTCTTGGTGTGTTTGGACCATGATAGTTCGTTGGTGATGTGGACACCAAGGAACTTGAAGCTCTCAACCTGTTCCACTACAGCCCTGTCGATGAGAATGGGGGTGTGCTCAGTCCTCTTTTTTTTCCTGTAGTCCACAATCATCTCCTTTGTCTTGGTCACGTTGAGGGAGAGGTTGTTGTCCTGGCACCACACGGCCAGGTCTCTGACCTCCTCCCTATAGGCTGTCTCATCGTTGTCGGTGATGGGTGAACAGAGAGTACAGGAGGGGACTGAGCACGCACCCCTGAGGGGCCTCCGTGTTGAGGATCAGTGTGGCAGATGTGTTGTTACCTACCCTTACCACCTGAGGGCGGCCCGTCAGGAAGTCCAGGATCCAGTTGCAGAGGGAGGTGTTTAGTCCCAGGATCCTTAGCTTAGTGATGAGCTTAGAGGGCACTATGGTGTTGAATGCTGAGCTGCAGTCAATGAATAGCATTCTCACGTGGATGCTACAGACATCTTACCATGCCCCCACCCCAACGGACGTTTCATGCTGAATAACCACCACTAGTCAGCTTCCTGCTCCCCCTGGCTGTCACAGAAGAGGTAGAGGAAGACCATGAGCTCAGGCCAAAAGACTGTGGATATCATCTTTCTACACTCTTAGAAAAAAAAAGTGCTATCTAGAACCTAAAAGGGTTATTTGGCTGTCCCCATAGGATTTGGGGCGTGTACTATTCTGTGCATTAGCCTACAAAATAGGTAATGGAATGATTACAGTTTTTCTTTCTTGATTATATGAAATAACCCTTTTCAGAAAAATCAGGACATGATTGAACAGTTATTGGTTTAGTAAATAAGAGTTGATATGTTGGAGTAAAACAGTTCATGTTTTCAGTGATCAGACAATGTATTCAGTAAAACAACTGGATGAATTCTGATAGTTTTTATGATTTCAGCTCAACAAACAAATGCTTGGATATGATTCTGAAGACTCAATCAGAAACATAGAAACAACAGAAGATGAATATGTGCCAGGAACAGAACGTGACAACGAGAGCAGTTTAGAGCTTTACTGTATGGAAGAACAAAGGCCTATAAGGGACATAGAAATACTGAGTCTGACACCTCTGTGCAAGAATCCGCAAGTTCACTTGAAGTCATGCACGTTACAAAGACTAAAGATTGATCAAAATATTACTGTCTCTTTTGTGAGAAACCACAATCAAAAATTGCCCGGCATCTGGAAATGATTCATAAAGGTGAAGCTGAAGTGGCAAAAGGCCCATTCTTTCCCAAAGAACTCCAAAGACTGGAAGCTCCCACTGACCATACTGAGACAACGAGGGGACAGAGCACACAACAGGCAAATCATAAGAGAAGGCAAAGGTGTTATAGTTCCTTGTAAACAAAGCAGTTTCCCAAATGGAAATCCGAAAGATTTCTTGCACTGTGCAAACTGTCAAGGACTCTTTAAAAGAACATTCCTATTGTTCAGCATTCACAATGGCATTTTCTGTTGTGACAAGATTGTTATGTTTGGTCTCTCAAGTTTCCACTCTGATGCTGCGTTTGTAACCATGTGGAAGTTGGGAATTTTACCAGTTCTGAAGTCGTAAAAAGCAGTTGGATGCATTCATTTAATTTGAACTCATTGATAAACGGTGGTTGGCTAATGGCCAACAACTTCGTCAACCATGAACTAAAAGTACAGTTATCATGCTTGTAACCAAATTATAGAGTTAAAAAACAGATAGATTTTTTTAAATAATGTTTTGTTGTTGCATTTAACTGCCAAAAATGCTGTTATAGAAACCATTTCCTCAGTAGGTGAGGTCAGAGGTCACCATGTGGGAGAAGTGGGCGCTCAGGATGATAGACCAGTTTCCCACTAGTAATTACCAGTTGGAGGGCTGTTCAATTGGATTTTTCCCAGTGTTATGTAGTAAATTCCCACTTCCCACTTGGTAACAAACGCACCATGACACTGCCTCCTTCAGTGCCTGATGCGTACTTGTGACTCTCATAAAGGGGGCTTGTCTGTAGCACGGTACATCTCCCACTCCAGGTAATGTGAAAGCCTTGCCCCCACTAAGCCACGCCTCCTAAATCATTTCCCAGTGTGTCTTGCCTTTTTATAGTGAACTGTAACGTTACCACTGACTGTACTTGTTAGTGACAGAGACATGGTCGTTGAATTCGTTCATTTTCAGTCCTGTGGCCTTAACCAAGTTAGTTCCTAGGCATAATATTATCATCATAAAGTCTATCATCATAAAGTATTTGACAATACATTACATATCTCTGAAGGTACATTGTGTATTTTGATATTTTTGTACTCCAGGGAACTATACTGTACCCATATTTCTAAGTGTGTGTATACAGTCTTGGTCAAAAGTTTTGAGAATGACACAAATATTCATTTTCACAAAGTCTGCTGCCTCAGTTTTTATGATGGCAATTTGCATATACTCCAGAATGAAGAGTGATCAGATGAATTGCAATTAATTGCAAAGTCCCTCTTTGCCATGAAAATGAACTTAATCCCCCAAAAAACATTTCCACTGCATTTCAGCTCTGCCACAAAAGGACCAGCTGACATCATGTCAGTGATTCTCTCGTTAACACAGGTGAGAGTGTTGACGAGGACAAGGCTGGAGATCACTCTGTCATGCTGATTGAGTTAGAATAACAGACTGGAAGCTTTAAAAAGAGGGGGGTGCTTGAAATCATTGTTCTTCCTCTGTTAACCATGGTTACCTGCAAGGAAACACGTGCCGTCATCATTGCTTTGCACAAAAAGGGCTTCACAGGCAAGGATATTGCTGCTAGTAAGATTGCACCTAAATCAACCATTTATCGGATCAGCAAGAACTTCAAGGAGAGAGGTTCAATTGTTGTGAAGAAGGCGTCAGGGCGCACAAGAAAGTCCAGCAAGCACCAGGACCGTCTCCTAAAGTTGATTCAGCTGTGGGATCGGGGCACCACCAGTGCAGAGCTTGCTCAGGAATGGCAGCAGGCAGTTGTGAGTGCATCTGCACGCACAGTGAGGCAAAGACTTTTGGAGGATGGCTTGGTGTCAAGAAGGGCAGCGAGGAAGCCACTTCTCTCCAGGAAAAACATCAGGGACAGACTGATATTCTGCAAAAGGTACAGGGATTGGACTGCTGAGGACTGGGGTAAAGTCATTTTCTCTGCTGAATCCCCTTTCCGATTGTTTGGGGCTTCCGGAAAAAAGCTTGTCCGGAGAAGACAAGGTGAGCGCTACCATCAGTCCTGTGTCATGCCAACAGTAAAGCATCCTGAGACCATTCATGTGTGGGGTTGCTTCTCAGCCAAGGGAGTGGGCTCACTCACAATTTTGCCTAAGAACACAGCCATGAATAAAGAATGGTACCAACACATCCTCCGACAGCAACTTCTCCCAACCATCCAAGAACAGTTTGGTGACGACCAATGCCTTTTCCAGCATGATGGAGCACCTTGCCATAAGGCAAAAGTGATAACTAAGTGGCTCGTGGAACAAAACATCGAGATTTTGGGTCCATGGACAGGAAACTCGCCAGACCTTAATCCCATTGAGAACTTGTGGTCAATCCTCAAGAGGTGGGTGGACAAAAATAAAATAAAAAATTCTGACAAACAAATTGATTATGCAAGAATGGGCTGCCATCAGTCAGGATGTGGCCCAGAAGTTACAGTTTTTCTCAATTGCTAAAACACTAAAACCCATTGGCTGAACAAAGTTCTCAGTTGCCTGGACTCATTTAGCTAATTATGCAGTCTGTTGTCAATACCTTAAAGCATTTCACATGGTAAAACACAATATGCAGATCTCACTTAGACTTTTCAGCAAAACTCTAAACACATTCTCATTCTCAAAACACATTCTGCACTCTAATGCACATGTCATCCATACTGGTAAACACAAGAGGCAACAATCAAATACAAACAGAGAACACATGTCATTGATTGAACACAACCACTCAAAATGGATTTAACCTGTTTCAAATGATGCGACACAACCAATATAAGGCAGTTCAGAGAGCAAACAGGTTGTTGAAGGTGGGAAGGAGAAAGTCTGAGAATGGATAGAAGAAACAATGTGAGAGGACGAGGACGAGTGCGAATGCCAGGTGGGCGACGAGGAGGAAGAGGAGGAGGAGGAGGGCAAGAAAGAGGAAGAGGAGGATGAAGAGGAAGAGACAATGATGGAAAAACATGACATTTGTTTTGAGATTTAAAATGTACTTCTCCCTGAGAACTGTATGTTTTGAACAATGTGTTTTCTATTTTTCGGTGTATTGTTTACTGACTGCTTGAGAGTGTTTATCATTTTGATCACTTTGTTTATGATTTGAGAGCAGTGTTTGATTTTGAACACAGGTAAAAACTGTTTTGAGGGCGAATGTTTCATTTTGCGAGAGGAGTCAGAGGTTTTGTAAATAGTGCTTGAAGATGAAGTTTTGTGTTTAATGTTTTTAGGAAATGGAGCAAGGTTTCAGAAATTGTGTTTTAGCAATTGCGAACAACTGTAATGCCAAACACCACAGACTACAATTAAAATGTACTTTCCATAAATATGACCATTTACATCACATTAAATTAATCTATTTTTCATATATCACTTCTAAACTGACAAATAAACATCAAATATACCTTTTACAAATACATCAGCACGTTTAATACATTTGTTTCAAGCAATAGAGCATATGCTTTGAATACTGGTCTGTTGGGCAAATATGCAGTTTTGGCCAAATTCTCATATCACTTTGCTCAATTTGTCACATCCAAGGCTTTTGTATGGCTGTTGAAATGTGCAGAACAGTAATCAGCTATGCCTGCCCCATATGTACGGCCCTCTTTGAGTTGTTGCTGGTGCTGCTTTACTTTCTTGACTGTGTCATGTGACCTGCGCCTCCCCTTGTCACACTCCATTGAAGCAGCATCAGGAAGTGCTGTGCGGCACGTGAGGCCTTTTAACCAATCAGGTTGCCGGAAAGTGCCATTAAATGCCAGTAACCAATCAGGTTGCCGGAAAGTGCCATTAAATGTCAGTAACCAATCGGATGTCAGTAAATACCTCCTTTTTATAATAATAATAATAATATGCTATTTAGCAGACGCTTTTATCCAAAGCGACTAACAGTCATATGCGTGCATACATTTTTTGTGTATGGGTGGTCCCGGGGATCGAACCCACTACCTTGGCGTTACAAGCGCCGTGCTCTACCAGCTGAGGTACAGAGCATCACGTCACAAAGGATATAGCCATGTATGGACTAGTAACGATCTGCTCCGGAAAACAAGCTGTTGAATTATATATGATTCAACATGGAGAGTTTGAAAAATAGCTGTTGAATTATATATGATTCAACATGGAGAGTTTGAAAAATAGCGGTTGAAGTTCTACATGAAACATGCTAACAAAAACGACATTTATGCTAGGTGTAGTTGACGGAGTTGGGATAAAATGATACAAATCAAGTATTTATATACATTATTGCCGATGTAATTGTATATTTTACAATTGGTTTCAATGTATAATGTCCGATTATCAAATGGGCATGAACAGGGTCAGGGGATAGTGCTCGACTAGTGAATGGAGGCTGCTTTCCTGCCTGTTCGTTTTTAGTTTTTCAATCATATGCTGTGTATACTCTGGTTATTTCACTCCAAAACCCCACCACTGTTTGAGGAGCATGCAGCCTCTCGCTGCCCGACAGGTGATATTCCGCCCAAACTCTGTATGCCATGGGCTCTCCAACCCTGTTCCTGCAGCTACCCAGTGCTTCATTTGGGAAACCAGGTGGAATCTGTTTTGGATCATCAATAGTAACATGTTTTCACAAGGAAACATATTTCACTAAACTGTTGACAGCCCTTCTCTCTGCGCGCTCGAAAAATGAATGAAGGATAGAGGGGAGGAGATGGAAACGCACGGTGGTGAGATATTCTGTAGCTAAAAGTAATATGTCATCCTATTAATTATGAACATATTTGTTTTCTTCCTATTACTAGACTATATTAAAATCTAATTCTGTAAACCGGAAGGCTAACTCTGTAAGCTGCCCTGCACAATCAATGAACCAACAGCATGGCCCAGGCCTATACGTTCTCTCCCAGACTCATGGATAGGAAGTGTGGAGTGTAACATAAGGTAACCAGTCCATCCAGTATGTATAATAATACAGTCATCACTCAAAGGCCATTACTAGAATGTGTTTAATTGTGGAGTCAAGGCTAGACCAATTATGTACCGAAGACATCTTACATATTTTTTTCTGTTTTTAATGTTTTTCTGCCGTGTGTAATGTGCAGTAGGCTATGTATTGGATAATGGCAAAATCATTATTTTATTCCGAGTTTTTTGGGGGCTTGGTCTCATATATAGCCTGTGTGTATACATAATATACAACATCCACAACAACCATGTTTTTCACTCAGTTTCAACCTGTTGAACTTCTTTCTTCTAATGGATCAATCACAGTGATGTGAGTTTTAAAAGCACAATGCTGTTTTGATAATAGGGGTTAGATGTGATTTTTATTTTATTTTTTGTGTGTGTGTGTGTGTGTGTGAGAGAGAGAGAGAGAGAGAGAGAGAGAGAGAGAGAGAGAGAGAGAGAGAGAGAGAGAACCTGATATGCAAATGTAGATATGCAAATGTGTTCAGCAGTAACTTTCCACCACCGAATGATCATTCTAGACTCTGTTTCTGTTGAGAGAGAAATAAAAGGTAAGATGATGATTGTTATGTGTATTAATATAGTTGATGATATTGTTATGTGTATTAATATAGTTGATGATATTGTTATGTGTATTAATATAGTTGATGATATTGTTATGTGTATTAATATAGTTGATGCTATTGTTATGTGTATTCATATAGTTGATGATATTGTTATGATATTAATATAGTTGATGATATTGTTATGTGTATTAATATAGTTGATGATATTGTTATGTGTAATCATATAGTTGATGATATTGTTATGATATTAATATAGTTGATGATATTGTTATGTGTATTTATATAATTGATGATATTGTTATGTATATTAATATAGTTGATGATATTGTTATGTGTATTAATATAGTTGATGATATTGTTATGTGTATTCATATAGTTGATGATATTGTTATGTGTATTAACATAGTTGATAATATTGTTATGTGTAATAATATAGTTGATGATATTGTTATGTGTATTCATATAGTTAATATTTTTGGTAGACAGAGTGTTATAATTGGCCAACTCTCCTTAAAATTTATTTGAAGTAAATTCGATGCGGAGGGGGGGAGAATTCGTTCAGTGCCCACCTGTGTTCCCCAGGGTGTTCTCCTACTGTATCATAGACCTATAGACTGTGTTCCCCAGGGTGATCTCCTACTGTATCATAGACCTATAGACTGTGTTCCCCAGGGTGATCTCCTACTGTATCATAGACCTATAGACTGTGTTCCCCAGGGTGATCTCCTACTGTATCATAGACCTATAGACTGTGTTCCCCAGGGTGATCTCCTACTGTATCATAGACCTATAGACTGTGTTCCCCAGGGTGATCTCCTACTGTATCATAGACCTATAGACTGTGTTCCCTAGGGTGATCTCCTACTGTATCATAGACCTATAGACTGTGTTCCCCAGGGTGATCTCCTACTGTATCATAGACCTATAGACTGTGTTCCCCAGGGTGATCTCCTACTGTATCATAGACCTATAGACTGTGTTCCCCAGGGTGATCTCCTACTGTATCATAGACCTATAGACTGTGTTCCCTAGGGTGATCTCCTACTGTATCATAGACCTATAGACTGTGTTCCCCAGGGTGATCTCCTACTGTATCATAGACCTATAGACTGTGTTCCCCAGGGTGATCTCCTACTGTATCATAGGTCTATCACTTGTCTTCTCAAAACAGGCTTAAAACACAACAAGCAACAACATTTTCTCTTTCTAATCTACTGTTAACTCTTTTCACTCAGGAAGGTATGTTGTGTGAAAGAGAGACAAATGAATATTGTGGAAAGACTAACAACAACTTGCACTTCCTCAAAACAGGTTGTGTTTATTCATTAGTGCCCACCGTAGCAAAACATTTGGCAACAGAAACTGTTTAGGTCACCTTGTACAGCGTTTGGAGCAAACCGTTTATGCATTGTTGCAAAACTGTTGGCTGTGGTGTAAACTAATGAACACGACCCAGGTTGTAGCCTACAACTCGGCTGTTGATGTCTGCCTGATGCTGTAACCTGAACTTAGCCTGAGGGGTGGACTATGATGCAAGCTAGATATACTGGTTTTCTAAAGTTAGCTTCAGTTAGCTTCACATTCCAGCTCAGGCCTCACCCATTACAATATACAGAGCGCTAGTCATCAGGAAGGTGCTCTCTCAGCAGAACAGTAGATATCTCAATGACTTGACATGTTCTGGTTGTGAATTCAGGCTACAAGGTGAGAATCCTGCCAGGAATGATTGTAAAGTGTGTAGAGAAATTAAATGTAGGGTGTAATTTTATTACGGTGAATGGAAGTAAAACACTCAGACCTAACAGTCTACTTCTACTGAGACAGGTTTGTGTCAGTCTAATCATACAAAATGGAGCTAACTGAACATGGGCAAATCAAATTCAATATATTTCTATATTATAGTTCTACATTTAACATTTGATATGATAACTGTAATTGTATCATAGTTCCACTATAGTGTAGTGATCCTCGCTAAATGAGCCACGTCACAATTCCAACCAAGTAACCCAATTGGCACCAGTGGCGCGATGCGTAGGTTGTTTGCCTTTTTACAAGTGCAACCTGGGTTTGCTTCCCTGCCCCGCTGTTTGCTACATTGGTGTCAGAAGTGGTATGGTGTCTGTGAGGCCATCAGATTGCACGGCCCGGATGTGTGAGGGGTCTGAGTAGTCGAAGCACGAGACTTGCTTTCATAGGGGGCAGTGTGAGACAGGTTACAATTCCCATCGCAGCAATAGGGTTAACCTAGTTTTGCCCAGCGACCTGGGTTCACTGCCCTGCCCCGCTGTTTGATACAATATTAATATCACAGGCTACCCAATGTCCGTTGAACAAAGAGACACAACAATATGAGTGAAAGGATTTTAGGATAATATCAGTAAGTGTTGATTTAAAGTTGTCTTCTGGGTTCAGCCTTCTAGCTTCCTTTATCAATAGGGTGAAATATAACAAATGACATGGTCTCAGAGTTTGGAGATAACCAGGCCCAGTTTAAATCACTATGACAACCATTTCATTATTTCCCCAGAGCAGCAAGGGAATCTAGAGACTCAACCTTTGCAGAATCAGAATCACCTTTATTCGCCAAGTACATTTGCATGTACATATGCAGGATCTTAATTTGAGTCAGTTTGCTACAGCAGGAAAATATTCCTGCAGCAACAGGAAATGTGAATTATAATTAATGGACATTTTTGTAGCGGTTGATACATTTTTAGTAAGGGAAACTCAAGTCTGCCATTTCTAAGTGGAAATTACAAACTTCAGAAGCCTTTTAAAACCTCAAATACACTACACGTTTTACATTTACTGCATTGAGGGAAAGTTATTCTGCAGTGGGGGGTGATCAAATTAAGATCCTACATATGTACACATAATTCTACATGGTGATTTTTTACATTTTAGTCATTTAGCAGACGTTCTTATCCAGAGCGACTTACATACATTGCGAGTGCATACATTTGTATTTTTTATACTGGAATCGAACCCACAACCCTGGCGTTGCAAATGCCATGCTCTACCAACTGAGCTACATCCCTGCCGGCCATTCCCATAATAATTAAAATGTCCTGTTGCTGCAGGATTCTTTTCCTGCTGTAGCAAACTGGCTAAAGTTAAGATCCTACATCTGTAGCAATACACCTCTCTTTGATGTACATGGCTATATCAGGATTGACTTTTGACCATTTGACATCTTTTATTTACTGTTGTTTAGGCTGGTTGAATGAGTGGCCTATAAAAGCTACTTCATCTGCAAGAGAACAGGCGGCTGCACCAGCGACTGTCAGAAGTTATGTGATTTCCTCATATGAACGTGAAAGTAAGTGTGTAGCCTACGGAGTTACACAATGGCTGTTGAAACTGTGGCACATATTTCTCGGTAACATTAGAAGTCGGATAAATGTGTTGATGTGTAGGAAAGACGGGCAGACTCTCATAGGTCTAGGCTAAACTACAAACTATTATAAGGTTAGGTCGACGTCAGACATTCAATAGTCCGAGTAGGTTTGAGCTGTGATCACTTACCATGTTGACAAACCTGATGGTCTCCGTTTGAAATGGTGTGTAAAATACCATGCCTAGGCTACAAGCTCTGTCCTGCTACTGTTAGGTCTGTAACGTTATGGGAACTGATCTGAACAGGTTTAGGCTGGTCATCTAGGATATGTAGGCTATAGCTGAGGTATAGACCTCCATCTGTATCAGGACTAGGCTCCTGCTACTGTTACTGTTATAACGTTATGGGAACTGATCTGAACAGGTTTAGGCTGGTCATCTAGGCTATAGCTGAGGTCAGTGGTGATTTTAGCATGTCAATCTTGGTGGGGCAAAACATAAATAAAGGGGGATGCATGCCAGCAAAGCCACTCCACAACACAACACTAAACAATACATTCATTGCACTATAACGGTGACAAACGGTGCCCACAAACTGTTAGGGCCTACATAAAGCAGAGTCCCAACAGCAGAGTCCCAACAGCAGAGTCCCGACAGCAGAGTCCCAACAGCAGAGTCCCAACAGCAGAGTCCCAACAGCAGAGTCCCGACAGCAGAGTCCCAACAGCAGAGTCCCAACAGCAGAGTCCCAACAGCAGAGTCCCAACAGCAGAGTCCCAACAGCAGAGTCCCAACAGCAGAGTCCCAACAGCAGAGTCCCAACAGCTGTCCTATCATTTCTCTTCATTATTTCTCTTCATATGACAAGGATTAAAAAGGATTTGCCTGTAGATTGTCGACTTGATTCATGATGATGACTGCTGGCTAAGATTTTGAAAGTATGATGTTGACATGATCAGTCCAATCAAAGCTACTGTAGATATAATGTGATTTGATGTCATTTTATCTGTGGCCAATGACCTTCGTGGATGGGCACTTCTAATGTAACTCTGTGGCAGCACCCAAGGGGCTTGAATTTTCTAGCTCTACTCTTAGACTTGGCAGTGACGTAGTGTCCCCATGAGTGACAGAACACTGAGCCAATCACGGCGCAGCGCTCTGTATTTTCTTCTGGCTTGCCCCACCACCACAGAAAGCACTGAGCTAGGCTGAAACACCTGCATTTTGGAGCTGCCTTACTCAAGAAAACAAAAAAGAGACCGTGTCTATATTAACTCAATGATATATATATATTTTTACATTGTTTGCAAACTGATATGTGACACGTATTAATGCCAAAATAACATGCAAAACAGGAAAGGCCACCTGCCCTTAATGACGGGTCGCTGGTTGAGAGAATGCCAAGAGTGTGCAAAGCTGTCATCAAGGAAAAAGGGTGGCTTTTGAAGAATCTCAAATATAAAATACATTTTGATTTGTTTAACACGTTTTTGGTTACTACATGATACCATATGTGTTATTTCATAGTTTTGATGTCTTCACTATTATTCTACAATATAGAAAATAGTACAAAATAAAGAAAAACCCTTGAATGAGTATGTGTTCTAAAACTTTTGACCGGTAGTGTATATATTTTTTACATCGTTAGCACACTGATATGTGACATGTATTAATGCCAAAATAACATGCAAAACAGGAAAGGCCACCTGCCCTGAATGACGGGTCACCACTGGCTGAGGTATAGACCTTGATCTGCTTTACACAAAAAATTACTGGTATACATTATAACCTAGCCTACTTTAAATAATAAAAAATCTCTTAATTGTGGCAAAAAACCTTTCTGTATAGATCACTGATCCCCCCCAGATCAATCAAGCCCGTTTTAGCCCTTCTGTCTACATTCTCAGATACGTTTAGAAAAGAACAGATTTAAAGATAATAATTGGCTGACTTTTAATGAATACAAATAAGTGTGAGACATGGCCTTGTGTTGCTGCACTGTCTATAACTACCTTAACAAACAGTGACTTGTTATTATTATTGACAGTTAACATGGAGAAGAGATGTCACAACCAGATGTTCATTTGATTGCATTAAATAGCCTGACTGTTTCAATATGTCTGTTAGTAAATGTTTTGTAAGAGATAATTAATAAATGATAACAATTCACATTCAAGAATTACTGTGTTAACTACAACCAACATGTTGGATCTCTGTTTAGGGGTCAGTGGTCTAAAATGAGTCTCTCTGGGGAGAGAGAGGAGGGGGGCCCTGCCTCTAAAATGAGTCTCTCTGGGGAACATGACACCAAAGCTAAGAGGTGAGATGACAATTTTGTTTAAGAATTATTAAGAGTTTATTTCCTAAATGCTATTTCCACAATAATCAGAAATGGTTGCTTATGGGTACCTTCAATATTACTGTTCTCAGATGTTTAATTAATAGATTTTAGATGTAGATAATTATTATAATTTTTATTGCAAAACGCTATATATCCATTGTTTAGCTGAATTTGAATGTTCATATCCTGTATATTTGACTGTATTATCTGGTTGTCTCACCTAGCTATCTTAAGATGAATGCACTTACTGTAAATCGCTCTGGGTAAGAGCATCTGCTAAACAGGGGGGCTCTGCCCTGAATGACAGGTCACCACTGCTCCAAAGCAATTACATGTGGCACAGGAACCACTGACTCGCTGCATGTTTCTATTATCAAGACACCTGCTGGTACCTCTTAACTGGTTAGTACAGCTCATGAGGTGTCCTAAATATCTGCCAACTAGGTGGGACGCTTATGAATAAAGAGGCTTCATGCATAGCTTTAATTTATACCCATAAGAGTAGGACTAAAATGGCTTTATTCTCAGCACTTATACGACACATTTTCTACTCTGAGACGCTTTTTGGATATGGGCCCAGATCTCAAAACATTGT
The DNA here is from genome assembly GCF_964263955.1 of Coregonus lavaretus. NCBI lineage: Eukaryota > Metazoa > Chordata > Actinopteri > Salmoniformes > Salmonidae > Coregonus > Coregonus lavaretus. The sequence goes on from NC_139989.1 coordinate 77,420,819, forward strand.
TTTAAAAAACGAATCATTTTGTTTTACATAATAAAAAATGAATATTACTAATGTAAGCCACTGTAAAGACTGGGTTTAGTTTATTATGTGGCTCTGCTCATGTCCGCGTTCTGGAACTGTCCGCGTCCCCGTACGGAACTGTCCGCGTCCACGTACGGTTTGGCGCCAAGCATATTGTCCAGTTACGCGCAGAGTGGGCTGAGGTGATGTTGGGAAATAACGACGGAGTTCGTTACAGTGTTGAGACACCGAAGTTTATTGTTCAATTTGCTTTTTTGCTTAATGGTCAGTGACAGTATGAGTGTAGCCAGATCCTTTTCACTCGCTATCCTTGTTTCATCTTGTGGTTCACCGGATTCGTCATCATCCTCGAGGGACAGACGAACAACCTGCTAGCTATCCAAGCTAGTCGGTACAGCTAGCTAAGCTAGCTACTCTACCAGCAGCATCCTAGTTATCCTAGCTACCACTACATCATCACCGGCTGCCTGCATTTCTTGTGGACCGATGGAGCTCCCGGGTTGTTTCTTCCACCTGTTAAATACCGTGGAGGGCTTCTCCCTCTCTCGTTGACGGATGCTGGCTACCTACCATCCCTCTGTCCGGTTCTCCTCTTCACTAGATGGACGGTAACTTTAGTGTTTAACCCCTCTGTGTCCAAGGACTGAACTTTTTGAGTATTATCTTCGGGGCGCCTCAAGTTACATTTTTTACAACGTTTATTTCTGATAAAATTAGTTCATTGCATCCGCCATGGAGCCCAGTTTCATAATATTACCTTCTGCCCTGGTTATGAAGTAATCGCGAAAAAACAAGCCTTATGTTTGGGTATTTTTCACCCTACCAGCTCCTATTAGTTCTATTGAGCTCCGTGACACCGACTCGCCTTCAGAACGTTCTATTCCCAGTCCATTGTTCTGCGTCACAATGCCAGCTTCTCTATTGTTATCAATGAGACCTGCCTGCGTTAACCCTGTAGGTTTACCTCAGGTAACTTATTATTAACAAGGTTACGGCTACTTGGTGAGCGTTAACCCTGTAGGTTTACCTCAGGTAACTTATTATTAACAAGGTTACGGCTACTTGGTGAGCGTTAACCCTGTAGGTTTACCTCAGGTAACTTATTATTAACAAGGTTACGGCTACTTGGTGAGCGTTAACCCTGTAGGTTTACCTCAGGTAACTTATTATTAACAAGGTTACGGCTACTTGGTGAGCGTTAACCCTGTAGGTTTACCTCAGGTAACTTATTATTAACAAGGTTACGGCTACTTGGTGAGCGTAAACCCTGTAGGTTTACCTCAGGTAACTTATTATTACCAAGGTTACGGCTACTTGGTGAGCGTTAACCCTGTAGGTTTACCTCAGGTAACTGATTATTAACAAGGTTACGGCTACTTGGTGAGCGCGTACTCTGTTCACCTGAGTACATGTTGTGGTCACCAATAGTGAGGTGAGATATAGTTTAAGAGGCGATGGCTGGCGGATAGCCATCAAACATTAAACATTTTCTGGTCATGGTTAAACATATTTGTTTTAAGAGAAAAGTGTACAATCTAAACAAAACACTGATTTGTAGATCTGACCAGTTGCTACCTCAGATTATGAGCCTAGCAAGTGTCATGAATGTATTATATAGTACCCACATACGGCCACAAGGAGGAGCAAGAGTGCCATAAACCCATACTGTTTTTTGCCATATAAACCCTAAACCCAACAATCAATCAAATATATTTATAAAGCCCATTTTACACCAGCAGATGTCACAAAGTGCTATACAGAAACTCTTACCCTAAGGTAGCCTAGAACACTTTTAGAAACTATTTTAGTAATAATATTATCTTAGTAAATACAATTATAGTATTAAATTGCGTTTTGATTATTTTGTTGTTATTTTATTATATGTATAATTGCAAGACAGAACACTTGATAAATAAGACACATTTGTTTTATTTTTCAAATGTGGTTTGAATTGGGTGACCTAATAACCTCTGTGTGAAAGTCCAGCAATTGGCGTGGGGCAGGATTGAGACTGATCTAATACACTTTATTTCTCAGCTACCTCACCAATGTCTGTACGTGAATTAATAACTTTTAATAGCTAAATATTTCCAATAGATGGCAGCATAAGACCACGAAGTATCAGTTATAGGCTACAAGCAGCAATATGATTGACATAAAATAGGATGCAACCAAATACTATATATCCCATGATTTTCTAAAATGGTCACTCATTACTTTAGTTAGCTATATATTTCGTATTAAGCCTGCGATGCTTTTGGAAGAGCAATTAAATAGTGACTATAGCAGGTGTTGAAATCCGGGTAAATAATCACTAGTCAGATGCTCCAACCTCAACCCTAGTATACATGCATTTTTAAATATCTAATATTACGATTAAACAACCTCGTAATAGATAAGACAAGAGTGCGTCTTCCAGCCCGCCAATAAATTAGATCGTGCAACCCTCGCGGTTAGCAAATGTACCTCAACATGCCCCTCAATTGTGCTAGAAGGCAGAGTGCTCGCTGCTGGTTGATGAATCTGACAATGAATGTACTAGGATAATACGTTTTTCTCAACCAGAGGTGACTAAATTAATGTTCAGGCTTATTGATAATCGTTATAGTAATTAAGTATAATTTCAAAACATGAGCATAGAAGCAGCTAATAATAAACATGAATCATCATTATATTATTTCACAGTAATCTGTTAAATGCTTTTTCAGTCGTTCCTCTTTTATTTTTATTTTATTTATTTCACCTTTATTTAACCAGGTAAACCAGTTGAGAACAAGTTCTCATTTACAACTGCGACCTGGCCAAGATAAAGCATAGCAGTGCGATAAAAACAACAACACAGAGTTACATATGGGGTAAAATAAAACAAAAATCAAAAAAATACAACAGAAATACAATTAATATACAGTGTGCAAATTTAGCAAGTTATGGAGGTAAGGCAATAAAATAGGCTATAGTGCAAAATAATTACAATTTAGTATTAACACTGGAATGATGTGCAAGAGATGATGTGCAAATAGAGATACTGGGGTACAGATGAGCAAAATAAATAACAATATAGGGATGAGGTAGTTGGGCGGGCTAATTTCAGATTGGCTGTGTACAGGTGCAGTGATCGGTAAGGTGCTCTGACAACTGATGCTTAAAGTTAGTGAGGGAGATAAGCGTCTCCAGCTTCAGAGATTTTTGCAATTTGTTCCAGTCATTGGCAGCAGAGAACTGGAAGGAATTGCGGCCAAAGGAGGTGTTGGCTTTGGGGATGACCAGTGAGATATACCCGCTGGAGCGCAGACTACGGGTGGGTGTTGCTATGGTGACCAGTGAGCTAAGATAAGGCGGGGATTTGCCTAGCAGTGATTTATAGATGGCCTGGAGCCAGTGGGTTTGGCGACGAATATGTAGTGAGGACCAGCCAACAAGAGCGTACAGGTCACAGTGGTGGGTATTATATGGGGCTTTGGAGACAAAACGGATGGCACTGTGATAGACAACATCCAATTTGCTGAGTAGAGTGTTGGAGGCTATTTTGTAAATGACATCGCCGAAGTCAAGGATCGGTAGGATAGTCAGTTTTACAAGGGCATGTTTGGCAGCATGAGTGAAGGAGGCTTTGTTGCGAAATAGGAAACCGATTCTAGATTTAACTTTGGATTGGAGATTATTAATGTGAGTCTGGAAGGAGAGTTTACAGTCTAACCAGACACCTAGATATTTGTAGTTGTCCACGTACTCTAGGTCAGACCCGTCTAGAGTAGTGATTCTAGTCGGGTGGGCGGGTGCAAGCAGCGTTCGGTTGAAGAGCATGCATTTTGTTTTACTAGTGTTTAAGAGCAGTTGGAGGCTACTGAAGGAGTGTTGTATGGAATTGAAGCTCGTTTGGAGGTTTGTTAACACAGTGTCCAATGAAGGGCCAGATGTATACAAAATGGTGTCGTCTGCGTAGAGGTGGATCTGAGAGTCACCAGCAGCAAGAGCGACGTCATTGATATACACAGAGAAAAGAGTTGGCCCAAGAATTGAACCCTGTGGCACCCCCATAGAGACTGCCATAGGTCCAGACAACAGGCCCTCCGATTTGACACATTGAACTCTATCTGAGAAGTAGTTGGTGAACCAGGCGAGGCAGTCATTAGAGAAACCAAGGCTATTTAGTCTGCCAATAAGAATGCGGTGGTTGACAGAGTCGAAAGCCTTGGCCAGGTCAATGAAAACGGCTGCACAGTACTGTCTATTATCGATCGCGGTTATAATATCATTTAGGACCTTGAGCGTGGCTGAAGTGCACCCATGACCAGCTCGGAAACCGGATTGCATAGCGGAGAAGGTACGGTGGGATTCGAAATGGTTGGTGATCTGTTTGTTGACTTGGCTTTCAAAAACTTTTGAAAGGCAGGGCAGGATGGATATGGGTCTGTAACAGTTTGGATCTAGAGTGTCACCCCCTTTGAAGAGGGGGATGACCGCGGCAGCTTTCCAATCTCTGGGGATCTCAGACGTTATGAAAGAGAGGTTGAACAGACTAGTAATAGGGGTTGCGACAATTTCGGCGGCTAGTTTTAGAAAGAAAGGGTCCAGATTGTCTAGCCCAGCTGATTTGTAGGGGTCCAGATTTTGCAGCGCTTTCAAAACGTCAGCTGTCTGAATTTGTGTGAAGGAGAAGCGGGGGGGGGGGCATGGGCAAGTTGCAGCAGAGGGTGCAGAGTTGGTGGCCGGGGTAGTGGTAGCCAGATGGAAAGCATGGCCAGCTGTAGCAAAATGCTTGTTGAAATTCTCGATTATTGTAGATTTATCGGTGGTGATAGTGTTTCCTAGCCTCAGTGCAGTGGGCAGCTGGGAGGAAGTGCTCTTATTCTCCATGGACTTTACAGTGTCGCAAAACTTTTTGGAGTTATAGCGTTTTGGAATGAAACTCTTGTTATGTTTCCCCATCTGAGCTCAGAGTAGATGAGAGATGTAATGTTTGTCTCTGTTGTGTTGAAGTCCAATCAAGCAGGAGAGACCAGCCTCCCCTGTACCCAGCTGTGTGTCCATGAAGAGTGACCAGTCTATGGGTCCTCCTATAAACTTCAGAGAGGGAGACTTTTCTAGTGAACAAAGGTAAGAAGAACTCATGGGTCATGGTCAGTGAGTTAAACAACACTGTCTCTAGTCATTTCTCCTCTCCCATTTTACTATTTATTTTTGTTGTTTTCATAATCCATAGGCTAAACCTTTTTTCCATTTTCATAGTCCTGAAACAATATTAAACAAACACAACATTCCCTCCCTGTGTGTGTGTGTGTGTGTGTGTGTGTGTGTGTGTGTGTGTGTGTGTGTGTGTGTGTGTGTGTGTGTGTGTGTGTGTGTGTGTGTGTGCGCACTCCCTGGATGAGGAGATGTAATCTCATGTTTTGTCCCCAGAATCCAACAGGAGAGATCAGAGTCAGAGATTCTCAGTGGTCAGTCTTCCCAGTGTCATCAAACAGACCTGGCCTCCATATTCAGTGTATGTGGTCCTGTTATGTACTTTTGTTTACCTCAAGTAAAGTTGATCTGTCAATCATTCATTCATGTGTTAATGAGAAAGCATTTTTTTATTTTTTTTATTTTTTTATTTCACCTTTATTTAACCAGGTAAGTCAGTTGAGAACAGGTTCTCATTTACAACTGCGACCTGGCCGAGACAAAGCAAAGTAGTGCAACAAAAACAACACAGAGTTACATATGGGGTAAAAAAAACATAAAGTCAGAGATACAACAGAAAATATATATACAGTGTGTGCAAATGTAGCAAGTTATGGAGGTAAGGCAATAAATAGGCTATAGTGCAGAATAATTACAATAGTATTAACACTGGAATGCTAGATGTGCAAGAGATTATGTGCAAATAGAGATACTGGGGTGCAAAAGAGCAAATTAAATAACAATATAGGGATGAGGTAGTTGGGTGGGCTAATTTCAGATGGGCTGTGTACAGGTGCAGTGATCGGTAAGGTGCTCTGACAACTGATGCTTAAAGTTATTGAGGGAGATAAGAGTCTCCAGCTTCAGAGATTTTTGCAATTCGTTCCAGTCATTGGCAGCAGAGAACTGGAAGGAATGGCGGCCAAAGGAGGTGTTGGCTTTGGGAATGACCAGTGAGATATACCTGCTGGAGCGCAGACTACGGGTGGGTGCTGCTATGGTGACCAATGAGCTAAGATAAGGCGGGGATTTGCCTAGCAGTGATTTATAGATGGCCTGGAGCCAGTGGGTTTGACGACGAACATGTAGTGAGGACCAGCCAACAAGAGCGTACAGGTCACAGTGGTGGGTAGTGTATGGGGCTTTGGAGACAAAACGGATGGCACTGTGATAGACTACATCCAATTTGCTGAGTAGAGTGTTGGAGGCTATTTTATAAATGACATCGCCGAAGTCAAGGATCGGTAGGATAGTCAGTTTTACGAGGGCATGTTTGGCAGCATGAGTGAAGGAGGCTTTGTTGCGAAATAGGAAGCCGATTCTAGATTTAACTTTGGATTGGAGATTCTTTATGTGAGTCTGGAAGTTGAGTTTACAGTCTAACCAGACACCTAGATATTTGTAGTTGTCCACATACTCTAGGTCAGACCCGTCGAGAGTGGTGGTTCTAGTCGGGTGGGCGGGTGCTAGCAGCGTTCGATTGAAAAGCATGCATTTAGTTTTACTAGTGTTTAAGAGCAGTTGAAGGCTACTGAAGGATTGTTGTATGGCATTGAAGCTCGTTTGGAGGTTTGTTAACACAGTGTCCAATGAAGGGCCAGATGTATACAAAATGGTGTCGTCTGCGTAGAGGTGGATCTGAGAGTCACCAGCAGCAAGAGCGACATCATTGATATACACGGAGAAAAGTGTCGGCCCAAGAATTTAACCCTGTGGCACCCCCATAGAGACTGCCATAGGTCCAGACAACAGGCCCTCCGATTGGAGGTCTCTTGCTTAACTTATTTACTTGATTTATTTCAGTTGCTTGAAGAGAATATTATGACATTTGTGAAGAACGAGCTGAAGATGTTCAAGAGGATTCTTAGTCCAGAACTCCCAGAAGGCTTTGAGAGTCAGAAGCAGGATAAGGAAGTGGTGGATGCTGAAGATGAGAAGCAGGAGAGCAGTGCCAGAGAGGGGGCTCTGGTAGCAGCAGGGATGTGTTGTGGTGATTAATTTAGAGAGAGAGAGAGAGAACCAATAATACTATAATCAGTCACACCAGTCTGTAATGCATTATGAAAACATTTATACAGTCAGTTAAGAGAATAAAGTATTATAATTTAAAATGTTATAACAGTCCTAGAATACTGTAGGCATTAAAACATACGTAATATTAATATCCTCTGTGTTATTTCTAGATTCAGATGAGCTTGCTGTGATTTGCCAACGTGAACTCAAATCTAATCTAAAGAAGAAGTTTCAATGTGTATTTGAGGGGATCGCTAAACAAGGAAACCCAACACTTCTCAATAAGATCTACACAGAGCTCTACATCACAGAGGGTGGAACAGGAGAGGTCAATAATGAACATGAGCTGAGACAGATTGAGACAACAACCAGGAAACAAGCAAGACCAGAGACTGCAGTCAAATGTAACGACATCTTCAGACCCTTAACTGGACAAGACAAACTTATCAGAACTGTGCTGACAAAGGGAGTCGCTGGCATTGGAAAAACAGTCTCTGTGCAGAAGTTCATTCTGGACTGGGCTGAAGGAAAAGCAAATCAGGATGTCCAATTTGTATTTTCATTCCCTTTTCGGGAGCTGAATTTGATGAAAATGGAAAAACACACTTTGATTGAACTTCTCAATCACTTCTCAATGGAAACCAAAGAATCAGGAATCTCCAACTTCGACAAGTACAAAGTTCTGTTCATCTTTGATGGTCTGGATGAGTGCCGACTGCCCCTAGACTTCCAGAAGAACAAGATCTGTTGTGACGTCACAGAGACAACCTCGGTGGATGTTCTGCTGACAAATCTCATCAAGGGAAATCTGCTTCCCTCTGCTCTCCTCTGGATAACTACCCGACCTGCAGCAGCCAATAAGATCCCTTCAGTGTGTGTTGACCAGGTGACAGAGGTACGAGGGTTCAATGACCCACAGAAGGAGGAGTACTTCAGGAAGAAATTCAGTGATGAGGACCTGGCCAGCAGAATCATCTCACACATAAAGACATCAAGGAGCCTCCACATCATGTGCCACATTCCAGTCTTCTGTTGGATTTCTGCAATCGTCCTTGAACACATGCTGAAACATAAGAGAGAAGAGATGCCAAATACTCTGACTGAGATGTACTCACACCTTGTGGTGTTTCATACCAAACAGAAGAATGAAAAGTATATTGGGAAAGAAGAGACAGGTCCACCCTGGAATAAAGAGACTATTCTGTCACTGGGAAAACTGGCTTTTCAACAGCTTGTGAATGGCAATCTGATTTTCTATGAAGAAGACCTGAAAGAGGCTGGCATTGATGTCAATGAAGCCTCAGTGTACTCAGGATTGTGCACACAGCTCTTTAAAGAGGAATGTGGGCTGTACCAGGACAAGGTGTACTGCTTCGTGCATCTGAGCATTCAGGAGTTTCTGGCTGCTGTATATGTGTTCCTCTCATTCATCAACAACAATGAGAATCTAATGGCAAATCCTCAATCAACCAGGAACGTTTTTGCACTGTTCAGAGACAAGCCTGAAGTTACTTTCTAGAAGAGTGCTGTGGATAAAGCCTTACAAAGTGAGACGGGAAACCTGGACCTTTTCCTCCGCTTCCTACTGGGCCTCTCACTGGAGTCCAATCAGAAGCACTTACGAGGTCTACTGACAAAGACAAGAAGCAGCTCACAGAGCCATGAAGAAACAGTCAAGTACATCAAGGAGAAGATATGGGAGAATCCCTCTCCAGAGAGCTGCATCAATCTGTTCCACTGTCTGAATGAACTGAAGGACCATTCTCTAGTGGAGGAGATCCAAAGCTACCTGAGATCAGGAAGTCTCTCAGAAGAAGAACTGTCACCTGCACAGTGGTCAGCTCTGGTCTTTGTGTTGCTGACTTCAGAAAAGGAGCTGGATGTGTTTGACCTGAAGAAATACTCCAGATCAGAGGAAGGTCTTCTGAGGCTGCTGCCAGTGGTCAAAGCCTCCAGAGCTGCTCTGTGAGTACATAAAATGACATATAAGAACTAATCATCAGGAATAAATATGAAGTTTAGAGAAATATATGTATTATAATATGTATATAATATATAATATTACATTGAAAACTTACTGAATCAATGCATTGATGTTCATATTATTATAACAATATGACCATACAATTCTAGGAGACGGAAGATGTATCTATATGTTGTTTAAGGGAATAAACCAAATGCATCTGTCACTGTCCTTCTACACTACTGGTGTTAAATTAACAGTGTGTTTGTGAAATCATGATGATCTCTTTTCAGGCTGTCAGGCTGTGGAGTCACAGAGAAAGGCTGTGCTTCTCTGGTCTCAGCTCTGAAGTCAAACCCCTCACACCTGAGAGAGCTGGACCTGAGTAACAATGACCTGAAGGATTCAGGAGTGAAGCTGCTCTCTGCTGGACTGGGGAATCCCCACTGTAAACTGGAGACTCTGAGGTCAGTATTCCTGTAGTTGGTCAACAAGTGATAACTGTTCACCAGATCCACATATGTTTACCAGGCACACATAGTCCACACCATATGTGTTTGGACAGTGAAGTTTACAGTTTTAAATTTGGTGCTATGCTCCAGCATTTTGGATTTGAGATAGAATGTTTCATATTAGGCAACAGTACAGAATGTCACCTTTTATTTGAGGATATTTTCATACATATCTGTGTTACTGTTTAGAAATGAAAGCACTTTATGTGTCTAGTTCTCCCATTTGAAAAAGTCGTAATAATTTGGACATATTCACTTATATTGTATTAAAGTAGTCATAAGTTTAGTATTTGGTCCCATAGTCCTTACGCACAGTGATTACATCAAGCTTGTGATTCTATAAACTTGTTGAATGCATTTGCAGTTTGTTTTGGTTCACACACACTGGACACACTCACACACTGGACACACACTGGACACACACACACTGGACACACACACACACACACACACACACACACACACACACACACACTTGACACACACTGGACACACACGCACACACATTTGACACACACACACACTGGACACTCACACAACCTGGACACACACACACACACACACTGGACACACACACACTAGGATTAGTTTAGTCAAACGTTTAGTATTTGGTCCCATATTCCTTACCTGCAGTGATTACATCAAGCTTGTGATTCTACAAACTTGTTGAATACATTTGCAGTTTGTCTTGGTTGTGTTTTGGATGATGTTTTTCCCAATAGAAACTGAATGGTGAATAATGTCCTGTCATTTTGGAGTCACTTCACTTGTATTGTCAGTAAGAATAGAAGATGTTTCTGAACACTTCTACATTCATGTGGATGCTACCATGATTATGAATAATCATGAATGAAAAGTGAATGATGATGAATGAGAAAGTTACAGAGGAACAAGGATCATACCCCCTCTGTTATTGGTAATGGTGAGAGGTTAGCATGTTTTGTTGTAGCCTCTGTAACTTTCTCACTCATAATTGTTCATGATTCATTCATTATTTTTATTAATCATGCGATCATCAGGATTCATTCAGTAGTGTTTAGAAACATGTTATCTACTCACTTAGACAGAAAATTACTCCAGTCATCATCCTCCATTCAGTTACTATTGGACAAAACATAACCCAAAACACAACCAAAACAAACTGCAAATGCAACAAACGAGTTTGAGACCAAATACTCAACTTTTGACTACTTTAATACACTATAAGTGAATTGGTCAGAATACTTATGATTTCTTCAAATAGGGGGACTAGATACATAAAGTGCTTTCATTTATAAACGGTGAAACAGATATGTATTAAAATATCCTCAATTAAAAGGTGACATTATATACTGTCACCTCATATGAAACATTTGATCTCAAATCCAAAATGTTGGAGTAAAGAGCCACATTTAAAATGTTATCTTCACTGTCAAACTAGATATGGTGTGGACTGTATACTCAATACAATCTAAATCTGATACCTCACTGTCTGTCTTTTGACTGATACTGCTTTTTAAACTGCTCTGGTCAGTCTACTCAAATATTTGTAATATGCATTTTTCTCTCTACAAGCAGTACTTTGATAATTTGTCATTTCTAATAATGATACATTCATTTATGAATATATATCACAGGTTTCAGGACACTGATATATCTGAATATGTTGAAAAAATATACTGCCACTATTTTCACCACCAAAGCAGTGTGATTTTAATATGATTTGACTCTTTGCAGGCTGTCAGGCTGTCTAGTCACAGAGGAAGGCTGTGCTTCTCTGGTCTCAGCTCTGAAGTCAAACCCCTCACACCTGAGAGAGCTGGACCTGAGCTACAATCACCCAGGAGACTCAGGAGTCAGACTGCTCTCTGCTGGACTGGAGGATCCACACTGCAGACTGGAGAAACTCAAGTATGTAGAGGGTTTATGTCAATGTTCATATCAGACATGTTGGAGTTATCAGGCTAGTTAAGACAAACATTCTGACCACCACTTGGAATAAGTTATATAAAGACTGTGTGTGTGTGTGTGTGTGTGTGTCCAGTGTGTGTGTGTATGTGTGTGTGTGTGTGTGTGTGTGTGTGTGTGTGTGTGTGTCCAGTGTGTGTGTGTGTCCAGTGTGTGTGTGTGTCCAGTGTGTGTGTGTGTCCAGTGTGTGTGTGTGTCCCCGGTGTGTGTGTGTTTGTCCAGTGTGTGTGTGTGTGTGTGTGTGTGTGTGTGTGTGTGTGTGTGTGTGTCCAGTGTGTGTGTGTGTGTGTGTATGTCTAGTGTGTGTGTGTGTGTGTCTAGTGTGTGTGTGTCCAGTGTGTGTGTTTGTGTGTGTGTGTGTGTGTGTGTGTGTGTGTGTGTGTGTGTGTGTGTGTGTGTGTGTGTGTGTGTGTGTGTGTGTGTGTGTGTGTGTGTGTGTGTGTGTGTGTGTGAGTTCAGGTGTATCCCTCAATGACTGTCTGTTCTTCTGCTTACCGCTACAGTGTGGAACATGGTGGAGAGAACAAAATGAAACCTGGACTTAGTAAATGTGAGTGTTGACTGCTTTGAAGAATATGACTAAGAATAAGTCTTAATTCAAGTGAAGTCAAAGTCAAAGACCACCATCATTACTTACTTGGTCATATTAAATATCAGCTGTAGTTCTACAGAAGCACAAATCAGGAACACCAAAGTTTACAAAGAGTTGCTTTGACAATGTGTGTGTCTGTGTGGTCATATTAAAAAATGCTTGCATGAAGGTGTGTTTGTGTCCAGTGTGTGTGTTTGTTCTGGATGTGTGTGTGTGTGTGTGTGTGTGTTCAGTGTAATTGTGTGTGTGTGTGTGTGTTCAGGATGTTTATGTTTGTGTGTGTGTGTGTTTGTGTGTGTGTGTGTGTGTGTGTGTGTGTGTGTGTGTGTGTGTGTGTGTGTGTGTGTGTTCAGGATGTGTGTGTGTGTCTGTGTGTGTGTGTGTAGTTAATGGGAATAAGTGTGTTTTATATTACCATACAGTATAACATATTATCATTCAACAAATCTCAAGTTACCTTAACTTCTCCTTTTGATACCTAGAAACATCTACATTAAATGAATTAGTTAAAAGTGTGAATTCTAATGTGAATGATGATGATTTCTAATATTGTGCCTGGTTTCATCCATCAGATGTCTGTGATCTCACACTGGACCTAAACACAGTAAACAGACACCTCTCTCTGTCTAAGAAGAACAGAAAGGTGACATGGAGGAGAGAGAAGCAGCCGTATCCTGATCACCCAGAGAGATTTGAATACTATAGACAGGTGCTGTGTAGAGAGGGTCTGACTGGGCGCTGTTACTGGGAGGTAGAGTGGAGTGGGAGAGGGGCTGTTATAGGAGTGACATATAAAGGAATCAGCAGGAGAGGAAGTGGTTATGACTGTGGGCTTGGACACAATGACAAGTCCTGGAGTATGTTCTGCTCTGACAACAGTTACTCTGCCTGTCACAATGATAATATCACTACCATAGACGTCCCCTCCTCCAGCTCCCACAGAGTAGGAGTGTATCTGGACTGGCCAGCCGGCACTCTGTCCTTCTATAGCGTCTCCTCTGACACACTGACCCACCTGAACACATTCCACTCCACATTCACTGAGCCCCTCTATCCAGGGTTTAATGTTTGGTATGACTCCTCTTCAGTGTCCCTGTGTCAGGTGGTCTCTGTGTCAAACACAACATGAGGTTTCACTCTAATCATGGTCATGTTCAGTAAGACACACTGGAGCAACAATGTAGAATATCTCTCTAGTGTGTAAACATATGATTGTAAATATTCATGAATACACACCACTGAAGTTGACAGACATTGTCAACTAGAGTAATTCATTAATAGAATGAATCACCGCACTGTGTTGTAAAAACTGGTTTCATTTAGAAATCATTGATCTTGTTGTTATTGGGCTTCTTGGAGTTTGTAAATATTGTTGTCTGTATAATGTTTATTTGTCAAATTCTTGACACAACAATCTTGTTTCTATATGAACTCAATTCCACTGAATGAAATGTACATGTGACAGATTTGTCTAATAAAGGTTCATCAAACAGATGAAAGAAGAGGTTGAAATGTTGTAATATTGATCAGAATATGGCAGTACAGGAAATGGAATACAGTACTAGGGGTTGTGTTCAATACATAGAAATGGGTCTTATTCAGTTGAAATTAAGCTATCATGATCACACAGGACAGGACAATGGATGCATCTCAATACTCTAAAATTGGCCTCCTCTCCTTATCTCCTCTCCTTTCACTTGACTCATCTGAAAACACAAGATAGGTCAAAGTAATATGTTGGCTGTCTACCGGACATTGATTTCACCTGTCCAGTTCTCTCATGTCAGTTGAGATGAAGGAAGTTAGACAGAAAATCCACTGGAACGCCCCTCCTACTGGTTATTAGTGGGAGACTCATCTACCAATCCACTGGAACGCCCCTCCTACTGGTTATTGGTGGGAAACTCATCTATCAATCCACTGGAACACCCCTCCTACTGGTTATTAGTGGGAGACTCATCTATCAATCCACTGGAACGCCCCTCCTACTGGTTATTAGTGGGAAACTCATCTATCAATCCACTGAAACGCCCCTCCTACTGGTTATTAGTGGGAAACTCATCTATCAATCCACTGGAACGCCCCTCCTACTGGTTATTAGTGGGAAACTCATCTATCAATCCACTGGAACGCCCCTCCTACTGGTTATTAGTGGGAGACTCATCTATCAATCCACTGGAACGCACCTCCTACTGGTTATTAGGGGAAACTCATCTATCAATCCACTGGAACGCCCCTCCTACTGGTTATTAGTGGGAAACCCATCTACCAATCCACTGGAACGCCCCTCCTACTGGTTATTAGTGGGAAACTCATCTATCAATCCACTGGAACGCCCCTCCTACTGGTTATTAGTGGGAAACTCATCTATCAATCCACTGGAATGCCCCTCCTACTGGTTATTAGTGGGAAACTCATCTATCAATCCACTGGAACGCCCCTCCTACTGGTTATTAGTGGGAAACTCATCTATCAATCCACTGGAATGCCCCTCCTACTGGTTATTAGTGGGAAACTCATCTATCAATCTACTGGAACGCCCCTCCTACTGGTTATTAGTGGGAAACTCATCTATCAATCAACTGGAACGCCCCTCCTACTGGTTATTAGGGGGAAACCCATCTATCAATCCACTGGAACGCCCCTCCTACTGGTTATTAGTGGGAAACCCATCTATCAATCCACTGGAACGCCCCTCCTACTGGTTATTAGTGGGAGACTCATCTATCAATCCACTGGAACGCCCCTCCTACTGGTTATTAGTGGGAAACTCATCTATCAATCCACTGGAACGCCCCTCCTACTGGTTATTAGTGGGAGACTCATATATCAATCCACTGGAACGCCCCTCCTACTGGTTATTAGTGGGAAACTCATCTATCAATCCACTGGAACGCCCCTCGTACTGGTTATTAGTGGGAAACTCATCTATCAATCCACTGGAACGCCCCTCCTACTGGTTATTAGTGGGAAACTCATCTATCAATCCACTGGAACGCCCCTCCTACTGGTTATTAGTGGGAGACTAATCTATCAATCCACTGGAACGCCCCTCCTACTGGTTATTAGGGGAAACTCATCTATCAATCCACTGGAACTCCCCTCCTACTGGTTATTAGTGGGAAACCCATCTACCAATCCACTGGAACGCCCCTCCTACTGGTTATTAGTGGGAAACTCATCTATCAATCCACTGGAACGCCCCTCCTACTGGTTATTAGTGGGAAACTCATCTATCAATCCACTGGAACGCCCCTCCTACTGGTTATTAGTGGGAAACTCATCTATCAATCCACTGGAACGCCCCTCCTACTGGTTATTAGTGGGAAACTCATCTATCAATCCACTGGAATTCCCCTCCTACTGGTTATTAGTGGGAAACTCATCTATCAATCCACTGGAACGCCCTTCCTACTGGTTATTAGTGGGATACTCATCTATCAATCCACTGGAACGCCCCTCCTACTGGTTATTAGTGGGAAACTCATCTATCAATCAACTGGAACGCCCCTCCTACTGGTTATTAGGGGGAAACCCATCTATCAATCCACTGGAACGCCCCTCCTACTGGTTATTAGTGGGAAACCCATCTATCAATCCACTGGAACGCCCCTCCTACTGGTTATTAGTGGGAGACTCATCTATCAATCCACTGGAACGCCCCTCCCACTGGTTATTAGTGGGAAACTCATCTATCAATCCACTGGAACGCCCCTCCTACTGGTTATTAGTGGGAAACTCATCTATCAATCCACTGGAACGCCCCTCGTACTGGTTATTAGTGGGAAACTCATCTATCAATCCACTGGAACGCCCCTCCTACTGGTTATTAGTGGGAAACTCATCTATCAATCCACTGGAACACCCCTCCTACTGGTTATTAGTGGGAAACTCATCTATCAATCCACTGGAACGCCCCTCCTACTGGTTATTAGTGGGAAACTCATCTATCAATCCACTGGAACGCCCCTCCTACTGGTTATTAGTGGGAGACTCATCTATCAATCCACTGGAACGCCCCTCCTACTGGTTATTAGTGGGAAACTCATCTATCAATCCACTGGAACGCCCCTCCTACTGGTTATTAGTGGGAAACTCATCTATCAATCCACTGGAACGCCCCTCCTACTGGTTATTAGTGGGAAACTTGTCTATCATCTCTGAGCTCTGACTCCTCCCACATGCTGAACTCTGACTTCACATTCTAAAGAAAATACCTCCATAACAGCATTTTCAGCAGTTAAATAAAACCACAAAACATTATTTATAAAAACAATCTATTCATATCGTTTTTGAACACTATAATTTGTTAACCAGCATGACAGCTGTACTTCCAGTTTATGGTTGATGCAGCTTGTTTTCCATTAGCCAATCAGTGTTCTAAACTAGTTCAAAACACATGAAAGCACACAACTCGTTGCTCCCAGTTTACAAGTAGTATTTTCTGAGCTTCCTACATGTTATGAACGTAGCATCAGTAACATGTTGGGTGAGTTGCTCTGCTCAGACGCTGCTGACTCCTGCCAGATCTTCCAACTCCTGGACAGGTGTTTTACATCAGTAACATGTTGGGGTGAGTTGCTCTGCTCAGACGCTGCTGACTGCTGCCAGATCTTCCAACTCCTGGACAGGTGTTTTACATCAGTAACATGTTGGGTGAGTTGCTCTGCTCAGACGCTGCTGACTCCTGCCAGATCTTCCAACTCCTGGACAGGTGTTTTACATCAGTAACATGTTGGGTGAGTTGCTCTGCTCAGACGCTGCTGACTCCTGCCAGATCTTCCAACTCCTGGACAGGTGTTTTACATCAGTAACAGGTTGGGGTGAGTTGCTCTGCTCAGACGTTGCTGACTCCTGCCAGATCTTCCAACTCCTGGACAGGTGTTGTACGTATTATCTTACCACATCAGATGCTATTGAAATCTGGTGCCTGACAGCAAAGTCCACCACGTGGCACGGAACCATTGCTTCATGCATGCAACGTCTGAGCAGGGGAACGCAACCGTTAACTTTCCTAACAGTGCGTGTTCAATCAAAGATGGTGGATGAACGAAGACGTCGCACTCAGGCCCGTTTACCATTGAAACAATTTGTCACAGTTCCGGTCTACTTTCATTGGCAATCAGCAGTTGCTACATCCATTAATGATGTGTCCCCATTGATTCTTGAAGAATGTAACTCATAAATGCATCATGAGCTTAGTTGAACTGTTATACCCAATCAGAAGCCAGAATATAAGCCTGTTTTACTCCAATGTTTGTAAACAAAGAAAATGTAAATAAACACTATATAGCCTCAAAACATGGTTAAAACTATCATGTTTATATAATGGATGATCAGTCCTCGCATCCCTTAGCTCTGTCTATGAATTAGAGAGAACCCTATCCCTCAGCTGTTTACTGAATTAGGGGCGGGGCTCATCCCTCAGCTGTTTACTGAATTAGGGGCTGGGCTCCTCCCTCAGCTGTTTACTGAATTAGGGGCGGGGCTCATCCCTCAGCTGTTTACTGAATTAGGGGCGGGGCTCCATCCCTCAGCTGTTTACTGAATTAGGGGCGGGGCTCCCACTTTGTTATTGTTTCTGCTGCTGATTGACGCTTTAAAGGGTGGCTCTCTGTTAGTGCTATCTGGGATCCTTGGGACGTCCCGGCCCTAAACCCTAACATTAACCCTTACCCTAACCTTAACCCCTACCCTAACCCTTACCCTAACCTTAACCCCTACCCTAACCATAACCCTTAAAAGGGAAAGACTGGGACAGAGCTGCTGCTGTCTCCAAGTCCCAAACCAGACCTACGGTAGCTTGCAAAACGTCAATTTACGGATGACATCTTCTATACACCTTCTTCTAGGCTCGCTGTGTTGTAGACAACAGATTTCATTGTGGCCATGAAAGATTGACCTCTAAACCAATTGGGGGCTTGCTTCACAAGAGTTGTTGCAGCACAGTTTCACACTCAATACGTGCAATATTATTTACAAAAAGTATTGCAGAAGATTTTGTGCAACTTCCTTCGAGGGAAAAGACACGTTTCTATGCGACTTCGTTCATAGGAAACTTTTAGCAAACTTCAGAACAATCATTTGAAAGTTGAAGCAATGCTTGATGGACAGTGGTGTTCTAAACTGCCTTGTTCTGTGTCCTATGTTTCTGTCAAAAAACAAACGTGTTAACCCAATATTGTCCATCATATAGGTAATGCATTTTATACAAGGCTACATCGGAGATCGGTGTCTCATCTTGAGTGTTGCCAGATTGTAGAAAAACACCAGACTGTTTCTTTGTTGTTGATGTTGGTATAAATGATAAGGAGTCTACGGTCAATTGGGCCTAAGCCTTATCAACACTCAGTTCCTGTAATAACATGCAAAAAGTATCGTAGCAGATTTTGTGAATTTTTGTGTCCCAACAGAAGGGTGTGGATCAACGTGTGTCCAGCCCCTATACCCATTCCCTATGTACCTTGAGTCATGCCACGTTCACCTGCTGGTCAGAACTAGGAAACTGAGATTTTGGACTTGCTAACTGGTAGCAGTTATACACGACAGCAGAAGGGTGTAACCTCCCGAGTGGCACAGTGGTCTAAGGCACTGCATCGCAGTGCTAGCTGTGCCACTAGAGATCCTGGTTCGAATCCAGGCTCTGTCGTAGCCGGCCGCGACCGGGAAACCCATGGGGCGGCGCACAATTGGCCCAGGGTAGGGGAGGGAATGGCCGGCAGGGATGTAGCTCAGTTGGTAGAGCATGGCCTTTGCACCGCCAGGGTTGTGGGTTCGATTCCCACGTGTGGCCAGTATGAAAAATTAATAATGTATGCACTCACTAACTGTAAGTTGCTCTGGATAAGAGCATCTGCTAAATGACTAAAATGTAAAATGTGTGGGTCAACGTGTGTTCAGCCCCTATACCCATTCCCTATGTACCTTGAGTCATGCCACGTTCACCTGCTGGTCAGAACTAGGAAACTGAGATTTTGGACTTGCTAACTGGTAGTACTTATACACGACAACAAAAGGGTGTGGGTCAACGTGTGTTCAGCCCCTATACCCATTCCCTATGTACCCTGAGTCATGCCACGTTCACCTGCTGGTCAGAACTAGGACACTCTGAGCTTTTGGACTTGCTAACTGGTAGTAGTTATACACGACAACAGAAGGGTGTGGGTCAACGTGTGTCCAGCTCCTATACGTGCTACAGTGGGGAAAAAAAGTATTTAGTCAGCCACCAATTGTGCAAGTTCTCCCACTTAAAAAGATGAGAGAGGCCTGTAATTTTCATCATAGGTACACGTCAACTATGACAGACAAAATGAGAAAAAAAAATCCAGAAAATCACATTGTAAGATTTTTAATGAATTTATTTGCAAATGATGGTGGAAAATACGTATTTGGTCAATAACAAAAGTTTCTCAATACTTTGTTATATACCCTTTGTTGGCAATGACACAGGACAAATGTTTTCTGTAAGTCTTCACAAGGTTTTCACACACTGTTGCTGGTATTTTGGCCCATTCCTCCATGCAGATCTCCTCTAGAGCAGTGATGTTTTGGGGCTGTCGCTGGGCAACACGGACTTTCAACTCCCTCCAAAGATTTTCTATGGGGTTGAGATCTGGAGACTGGCTAGGCCACTCCAGGACCTTGAAATGCTTCTTACGAAGCCACTCCTTCGTTGCCCGGGCGGTGTGTTTGGGATCATTGTCATGCTGAAAGACCCAGCCACATTTCATCTTCAATGCCCTTGCTGATGGAAGGAGGTTTTCACTCAAAATCTCACGATACATGGCCCCATTCATTCTTTCCTTTACACGGAACAGTCGTCCTGGTCCCTTTGCAGAAAAACAGCCCCAAAAAATGATGTTTCCACCCCCATGCTTCACAGTAGGTATGGTGTTCTTTGGATGCAACTCAGCATTCTTTGTCCTCCAAACACGACGAGTTGAGTTTTTACCAAAAAGTTCCATTTTGGTTTCATCTGACCATATGACATTCTCCCAATCCTCTTCTGGATCATCCAAATGCACTCTAGCAAACTTCAGACGGGCCTGGACATGTACTGGCTTAAGCAGGGGGACACGTCTGGCACTGCAGGATTTGAGTCCCTGGCGGCGTAGTGTGTTACTGATGGTAGGCTTTGTTACTTTGGTCCCAGCTCTCTGCAGGTCAATCACTAGGTCCCCCCATGTGGTTCTGGGATTTTTGCTCACCGTTCTTGTGATCATTTTGACCCCACGGGGTGAGATCTTGCGTGGAGCCCCAGATCGAGGGAGATTATCAGTGGTCTTGTATGTCTTCCATTTCCTAATAATTGCTCCCACAGTTGATTTCTTCAAACCAAGCTGCTTACCTATTGCAGATGCAGTCTTCCCAGCCTGGTGCAGGTCTACAATTTTGTTTCTGGTGTCCTTTGACAGCTCTTTGGTCTTGGCCATAGTGGAGTTTGGAGTGTGACTGTTTGAGGTTGTGGACAGGTGTCTTTTATTACTGATAACAAGTTCAAACAGGTGCAATTAATACAGGTAACGAGTGGAGGACAGAGGATCCTCTTAAAGAAGAAGTTACAGGTCTGTGAGAGCCAGAAATCTTGCTTGTTTGTAGGTGACCAAATACTTATTTTCCACCATAATTTGCAAATAAATTCATAAAAAATCCAACAATGTGATTTTCTGGATTTTTTTCTCTCAATTTGTCTGTCATAGTTGAAGTGTACCTATGATGAAAATTACAGGCCTCTCTCATCTTTTTAAGTGGGAGAACTTGCACAATTGGTGGCTGACTAAATACTTTTTTCCCCACTGTATGTGCAGTCTACTAGTATAATGTCACGGTCGTGTTGACGAGAAGGAGTAGACCAAGGCGCAGCGTGTGAAATGAACATGACTAATAGTTAAAGCACAAAATACAAAACAAAACACGATCGAGAAGTCCACAGTACACTGACTGAACACGGAACAAAAACCCACAAACACAAGGTGAACACAGACAGTTTAAATATGGCTCCCAATCAGAGATAACGAGCCGACAGCTGACACTCGTTACCTCCGATTGGGAGTCACTTGACCAAACACGGAAAACACAACCAATGACAACCCAACCACACAAAACACAACCAAACGAACACACCCTGGCTCAAAATACAAAGTCCCGGAGCCAGAGTGTGACAGTACCCCCCCCCTAAATGCGCGGACTGCGACCGCGCCTAAAAAACCCCAAACAGGGGAGGGCTGGGTGGGCATTACTCCTCGGAGGCGGCTCCGGCTCCGGGCTTGACCACCACCCTTCTTCAATCCCCCCGTAGCGCCCCCGGTCCGATCTGACCCAGCTGGTAGGATCTGGACTGACGACGCGCACCCCTGGCTTGGCGCGTGAGGCAGGAACGGACCGGACCTGGCTGACGATACGCACCCTAGGCTTGATGCGTGGAGCCGGAACGGGCCTCACCAGGCTGACGACTCGCATCCCTGGCTTGGTGCGAGTAGCAGGAATGGGCTGGATCAGGCTGACGGCTCGCACCCTTGGCTTGGTGCGAGTAGCAGGGACGAGCTGAACCAGGCTGACGACTCGCACCCTTGGCTTGGTGCGAGTAGCAGGAACGGGCTGGACCAGGCCGACGACTCGTACCCCTGGCTTGGTGCGAGTAGCAGAAACGGGCTGGACCAGGCTGACGACTCGCACCCTTGGCTTGGTGCGAGTAGCAGGAACGGGCTGGACCAGGCCGACGACTCGTACCCCTGGCTTGGTGCGAGTAGCAGGAACGGGCTGGACCAGGCTGACGACTCGTACCCTTGGCTTGGTGCGAGTAGCAGGAACGGGCTGGACCAGGCTGACGACTCGCACCCTTGGTTTGGTGCGAGTGGCAGGAACAGGCCGGGCCGGGCTGGCGACGCGCACCGTAGGTTTGGTGCGAGTGGCAGGAACAGGCCGGGCCGGGCTGGCGACGCGCACCGTAGGTTTGGTGCGAGTGGCAGGAACAGGCCTGGCCGGGCTGGCGACGCGCACCGTAGGTTTGGTGCGAGTGGCAGGAACAGGCCGGGCCGGGCTGGCGACGCGCACCGTAGGTTTGGTGCGAGTGGCAGGGACAGGCCGGGCTGGGCTGGCGACGCACACCGTAGGCTTTGTGCGTAGAGCAGGGACAGGCCGGGCTGGGCTGGCAACGCACCCCGTAGGCTTGGTGCGTGGAGCAGGGATAGGCCGGGCTGGGCTGGCAACGCACCCCGTAGGCTTTGTGCGTGGAGCAGGAACAGGCCGGGCTGGGCTGGCGACGCACCCCGTAGGCTTGGTGCGTGGAGCAGGGATAGGCCGGGCTGGGCTGGCGACGCGCACCATTAACTTAGTGCGTGGAGCAGGGACAGGCCTCACCGGACTGTGGAGACGGATAGGAGACCTGGAATGAAGAGCGGCCACAACCCGTCCCGGCTGAATGCCTACCTTCACACACTCTGTGTGAGGCATCCGCACAGGACGTACAGGGCTGTGTACCCGTACCGACATGACAGCACGTGATACTGGAGCAGGATATCCGGGACCGCGGAGAGGCATAGGACACCACGAGCGTTGAGCCGGCACACTCCGTCCTGGCTGCATACCCCCCTTCGCACGACACGTGCGGGGTGCTCGCACAGGACGTACAGGACTGTGCCGGACCACTCGTGGCACCGTACGCTGCTCCGCATACCGCGGAACCTGCCCCGTCCCATGCTGCCATGCCTGAGTACGGGAAGTTGGTTCCGCTCTCCATCCCCGCCTCGCCAACCTGCCTTCTGGCCCCCAAAACCCGGTGGCCTCCTCTCCAAATTGCCCTGTGGCAGCCTCCTGCTGCCCAGCTGCCCAAGCCATGTGCCCCCCCCAAAAAATGTCTTGGGGTTGCCTCTCGTCCTTCCGACGATGGCCCTGCTGACGCCGTTGCTCCTCTCTCGCCAGGGCCTTGATCCTACCCCAAGGTCCCTTGCCCCCGAGCATGTCCTCCCAGGACCACGATTTGCCCACCTGGGCCATCGCCAGCCTCTCTATCTCCTTACCCGGCGCTTCCTCCCATGTCCAGTCTCCTTGCTCCTGGACACGCTGCTTGGTCCTTTTTCGGTGGGTTTTTCTGTAACGGTCGTGTTGACGAGAAGGAGTAGACCAAGGCGCAGCGTGTGAAATGAACATGACTTTAATAGTTAAAGCACAAAATACAAAACAAAACACGATCGAGAAGTCCACAGTAACACTGACTGAACACGGAACAAAAACCCACAAACACAAGGTGAACACAGACAGTTTAAATATGGCTCCCAATCAGAGATAACGAGCCGACAGCTGACACTCGTTACCTCCGATTGGGAGTCACTTGACCAAACACGGAAAACACAACCAATGACAACCCAACCACACAAAACACAACCAAACGAACACACCCTGGCTCAAAATACAAAGTCCCGGAGCCAGAGTGTGACATATAAGTAGTGCTTGTGAAGTAAGTATGGTGATTATTATTAAGGTGCTGGTCATCTGAGATAACAACAAGTATACAACAAACAAGATAACTATAGAATTAAGAAACTAAAGTAAATAAATTAATAATTAAAACAATACTAAAAATACATGCAGAAAATGTAATATCAAATTATCATATGTTTGGTTGCTTTGAGACTAATGAGTCTTATGTATTCACAATATTATTTACAAGGAGTGTTTCCCATCTTATTTCACATACATCTGTCTGCAGTTTTATTTTATGGGTGATCTTTTCCATTAAATACATTTATTTCACTCTACAAATCCACTCTTCCATAGTTGGTATGTCACCATTTAACCAACTCTCTGTACTACGTCTTAGCTGCAGACAAGGATATTCAACAGGTTGGCATTTTGTAATCGTTCAGGCATTACTCCAGGGAACATCTGAATACATTGTTTACAAAGTCCAAAACATTCCAGAATGTCATTTTTGCAGGACAAGACCAAGCAATCTGTAGGTAGTTTGAGGCCAAAACATTCCAGAATGTCATTATTGCAGGACAAGACCAAACAATCTGTAGGTAGTTTGAGGCCAATTCCCCACATTCTCTCCAGCATTCACTTGTTGTTTCTGGTCTCATCTTCCCCATTTTGCCTGGGGTTAGAAAGTACCTGATGATTTTCCATTGATACTCTTTCCATATGTTTGAGGGGTAATGGTGTCAGCATTCCTACAGCTCACCTCCCACTTCCCACATTTACATATTTTAAAAAACAAACCTGTAAACCCAATATTGTTAATCAACCAGTTTGTCATCGAAATAATTATAATAGAGTAGCCTTATGTTAAAAAGAAAATCAATGCTGTTTTCTATGCTTGATAAAGGATTATGGATATACTGACTAAATACAGGTCTCTCCGCCCTAAAAATGGGCGTCGTCAAAGCAGCACTGTGGGCCGTCTAGCTCCCATCTATCCTTTCTTTGGATTGGTGGATACATCCCATTATTGTAATCGTTGTTTGCATATTCGATAAGGGTTGATGACATCAACAGCCTGTATTCAATGGAGAGAGATGCTACTCTGATGGTTGGCTTCCAAAATGTTGCATTATCGCCCCCCACTGGACTATAGTATATATCCATGATCCTTTATGATGCAAAAATAATACTACTATAAAAACATTAAACAATAAACACCCTTCCAACTAACCCTAAACTCATTAAAGCCGACGACCCCATTCTACTACGTTGACCCCATCTGCTGCGGCACCATGGCAACGGTCTGGGAGGATGGGGCACCACCACTCAACACACCCTGGAACTCTTCTGAATGCTAAGAAGACAAACTGACTTAAGCAATAAGGCCCTAGGTGGTGTGGTATATGGCCAATATACCACGGCTAAGGGCTGTTCTTACGCACGACGCAACGCGGATATTGGCAATATACCACAAACCCCCGAGGTGACTTATTGCTATTATAAACTGGTTACCAACGTAATTGGAGCAGTAAAAATAAATGTTTTGTCATACCCGTGGTATGATTGGCTTTCAGCCAATCAGCATTCAGGGCTCGAACCACCCAGTTTATAATGAAGCATATATCACTCGTCAGCCTATCCCTCTGTGCTGGCACAGATCTACTCCTTACAGGAATCCTCTCAGGATGCCTCACCCTTGACCCTTGACCCATCTTCCTCTACTCTCTTCACTGCCTCAGCATACGACACCTTCTGCACTACTCTGACTCTGGCCACCTCAACCTGCCTCTATCGCACCGGACACTTCCAATCCCCAGCAACATGGGCACCCCTACAGTTGGCACACACAACGTTATCCACCAAACTACACAATCCTCTGTCCCATGCCCTCCTGCACACTTCCCACGTCTTGGAATCTCCCTCCTACACCCTGCTGTGACATGCCCATAACCGTTGCACCTGAAACAGGGCAGTGGATTCGGCACAAAAGCTCTAACAGGATAACTTCTATATCCTAACATGACTTTGTCGGGTAAAGACACTGACTCAAAACTCAAAAGGACTGACAGTGACTCCTCTGTTTCACCACGCTCACCACCGGGTCTGCGTCGCACCAGACGGCAGGCAATACAAACACCAGGAATCTTCAACTTCAATTGCTCCACTTCCACACTTAACACTACCCCAGAAATCACTCCTTTCAATGGTGTCCTGTTCCTAAGAGCAAAGCAAGAAACGGATCTTAACCCAAGTTGCGTGACACTGAGTGCCCGCTCCCTCTGGTCTGAAGAAACACAAACAACTATCACAAGTCCACTATGGGTTTCCCTCACTGATTCAACTATCACAAGTCCACTATGGGTTTCCCTCACTGATTCAACTATCACAAGTCCACTATGGGTTTCCCTCACTGATTCAACTATCACAAGTCCACTATGGGTTTCCCTCACTGATTCAACTATCACAAGTCCACTATGGGTTTCCCTCACTGATTCAACTGCACCCAACTCCTTTCCCACCCTGAAACTACAACTGGTCACATTTGCTACCCATTTCTTGTGTTCTGACAAACCAAACCAGGTTGTAAAATACAAACCAACTGAAGGAGACTATCCCTAAAACTGTATTTTTAAAAAAGTAACCAAATCCCACTGGCCTGGGTACTGTTTCATCTGTCTATATATATATATAAGAAAAAAAAGAAAAAAATACACTGTTGTTAAATTACGAGCCTAGTTGGTTTAGCCTTGGAAAAAGACAGGAACCTTCCCGCTAGCCATGATTGGCTGAGATAATGGCTGGGCTGGACATGCCGAGAGATGAGTTTGGATTGGTCTGCCATGTAGCACGGCTCTCTCTATAACATGAGCTGGTCAGTATGTGTAGGTAATCCTTTCTAACGTGGCTTTTAAAAATATATATATTTACAGTGGGGGAAAAAAGTATTTAGTCAGCTACCAATTGTGCAAGTTCTCCCACTTAAAAAGATGAGAGAGGCCTGTAATTTTCATCATAGGTACACGTCAACTATGACAGACAAATTGAGAAAAAAAATCCAGAAAATCACATTGTAGGATTTTTAATGAATTTATTTACAAATTATGGTGGAAAATAAGTATTTGGTCACCTACAAACTAGCAAGATTTCTGGCTCTCACAGACCTGTAACTTCTTCTTTAAGAGGCTCCTCTGTCCTCCACTCGTTACCTGTATTAATGGCACCTGTTTGAACTTGTTATCAGTATAAAATACACCTGTCCACAACCTCAAACAGTCACACTCCAAACTCCACTATGGCCAAGACCAAAGAGCTGTCAAAGGACACCAGAAACAAAATTGTAGACCTGCACCAGGCTGGGAAGACTGAATCTGCAATATGTAAGCAGCTTGGTTTGAAGAAATCAACTGTGGGAGCAATTATTAGTAAATGGAAGACATACAAGACCACTGATAATCTCCCTCGATCTGTGGCTCCACGCAAGATCTCACCCCGTGGGGTCAAAATGATCACAAGAACAGTGAGCAAAAATCCCAGAACCACACGGGGGGACCTAGTGAATGACCTGCAGAGAGCTGGGACCAAAGTAACAAAGCCTACCATCAGTAACACACTACGCCGCCAGGGACTGAAATCCTGCAGTGCAAGACGTGTCCCCGTGTTTAAGCCAGTACATGTCCAGGCCCGTCTGAAGTTTGCTAGAGTGCATTTGGATGACCCAGAAGAGGATTGGGAGAATGTCATATGGTCAGATGAAACCAAAATGGAACTTTTTGGTAAAAACTCAACTCGTCGTGTTTGGAGGACAAAGAATGCTGAGTTGCATCCAAAGAACACCATACCTACTGTGAAGCATGGGGGTGGAAACATCATGCTTTGGGGCTGTTTTTCTGCAAAGGGACCAGGACGACTGATCCGTGTAAAGGAAAGAATGAATGGGGCCATGTATCGTGAGATTTTGAGTGAAAACCTCCTTCCATCAGCAAGGGCATTGAAGATGAAACGTGGCTGGGTCTTTCAGCATGACAATGATCCCAAACACACCGCCCGGGCAACGAAGGAGTGGCTTCGTAAGAAGCATTTCAAGGTCCTGGAGTGTCCTAGCCAGTCTCCAGATCTCAACCCCATAGAAAATCTTTGGAGGGAGTTGAAGGTCCGTGTTGCCCAGCGACAGCCCCAAAACATCATTGCTCTAGAGGAGATCTGCATGGAGGAATGGGCCAAAATACCAGCAACATGGTGTGAAAACCTTGTTAAGACTTACAGAAAACTTTTGACCTGTGTCATTGCCAACAAAGGGTATATAACAAAGTATTGCGAAACTTTTGTTATTGACCAAATACTTATTTTCCACCATAATTTGCAAATAAATTCATAAAAAATCCTACAATGTGATTTTCTGGATTAAAAATTCTCAATTTGTCTGTCATAGTTGACGTGTACCTATGATGAAAATTACAGGCCTCTCTCATCTTTTTAAGTGGGAGAACTTGCACAATTGGTGGCTGACTAAATACTTTTTTTCCCCACTGTATATATCACGTAGAACTGCAACTTGTTGCTCTCCACTTTCTGGAGGAACACGTTTTGAAATCAGTGGAATGCTCGGTGGAAGCAGCAGATTATGATAGCTAAGGAGATGGAGAAAATTCTGGCTTTTGATTGCAAATATGCAGAGGAACTTGAAAAGAGAACACAGAAGGCTGTTGTATGAAACACCTGTCTCCGGATTACGTCTTCAAACTAAGGGCAACCATGGCATCCGTGACAGAGAGGGAGAAGCGTTCATCTATGTATACGGGTATGAGATTCTAGCTAGCTACATTTTCAGATATTATATACTTTTCTAATTTAGTCAGAAAGTCGTATTCATTGCAAGTTAAAGCGTACTATTAGCTAGCTAACGTTAGCTTGCTGGCTCGCTAGCTAACGTTGCGTGTATGATTTGTTTAGTAATAGAATGTGTATATCAGAGCCATTTGCATTGCTAGTTATAGCCTAATGTTAGCTAGCTAACATTGAACCTGGTTGGTTAGCTACCCGCAGATTCATGCAGGGTAGTAACGTTACGATTTGGGATTATGGTTCATTGTTTAGCTAGCTAGCTAGCTAGCTAGCTACATGTCTAAACAAAAGACTCCACTATGCAAGAAACCATTTCAGTGTACCGTTTACACCTTATTCATCCTGTTCATGTGACACATAAACTTAGATTTTGTTTGATATAGTGTGTGTGTTTACCAGAGACGGTAATGTGAAGAACAACATGACCTGCACCAAAGTCAAATTAGGATATAATGTTAGGCCAACGAGACAGTGTCCAAGTTACAAAATCCTCTGCTAGAATGCCCTGCTTTTATTTCGTCACACTCACAACCGTGAGCTATTTTCTGTAATTAGCTCACCATTAACTTGTAAAATAATGATATTGTTGTGAGTTTATTTTCCTGTAATAAGGAATATAAATGAGTTAAAGGGAAGACGTTGTCAGATATATGATGTGGTCATTATTGGAACTGGCTAGCCAGCTAACTTAACGTTAGTTAGCCAGCTAACAAGCTAGAAACGAACCAAAACATTGTTTAGAAAGTTGCTTTTAGTCAACTGGTTTGCTAGATTGACATTCATTTTTTAACAGGTGGGTTTATTGGTGTTAAAGAACACTAGTTATGCTATTTTGGACCACCAGGCTCCTGATGACCAGGAAACCAGATACACCCCCATCATCAACCAGGTTGAACCCTGATAACCCCACAGGAGACCAGATACACCCCCATCATCAACCAGGTTGAACCCTGATAGCCCCCAACCCCCAGGAGACCAGATACACCCCCATCATCAACCAGGTTGAACCCTGATAGCCCCCCAGGAGACCAGATACACCCCCATTATCAACCAGGTTGAACCCTGATAACCCCCCAGGAGACCAGATACACCACCATCATCAACCAGGTTGAACCCTTATAGCCCCCACCCCCGAGGAGACCAGATACACCCCCATCATCAACCAGGTTGAACCCTGATAGCCCCCCAGGAGACCAGATACACCCCCATTATCAACCAGGTTGAACCCTGATAACCCCCAACCCCCAGGAGACCAGATACACCACCATCATCAACCAGGTTGAACCCTTATAGCCCCCACCCCCGAGGAGACCAGATACACCCCCATCATCAACCAGGTTGAACCCTGATAGCCCCCCAGGAGACCAGATACACCCCCATCATCAACCAGGTTGAACCCTGATAGCCCCCCAGGAGACCAG
Organism: Coregonus lavaretus; assembly: GCF_964263955.1. Lineage (NCBI taxonomy): Eukaryota > Metazoa > Chordata > Actinopteri > Salmoniformes > Salmonidae > Coregonus > Coregonus lavaretus. Next base: position 77,450,714 of record NC_139989.1, read on the forward strand.
ATACACCCCCATCATCAACCAGGTTAAACCTTGATAACCCCCAACCCCCAGGAGACCAGATACACCACCATCATCAACCAGGTTGAACCCTGATAACCCCCACTCCCCAGGAGACCAGATACACCCCCATCATCAACCAGGTTGAACCCTGATAGCCCCCCAGGAGACCAGATACACCCCCATCATCAACCAGGTTGAACCCCGCATAACGCACTCCCCAGGAGACTAGATACACACCCATCATCAACCAGGTTGAACCCCTCATAACCTACTCCCTAGGAGACCAGATACACCCCCATCATCAACCAGGTTGAACCCTGATAACCCCCAACCCCCAGGAGACCAGATACACCCCCATCATCAACCAGGTTGAACCCTGATAACCTACTCCCCAGGAGACAAGATACACCACCATCATCAACCAGGTTGAACCCTGATAACCTACTCCCCAGGACACCAGATACACCCCCATCATCAAGCAGGTTGAACACTGATAACCTACTCCCCATGAGACCAGATACACCCCTATCATCAACCAGGTTGAACCCTGATAACTCCCACTCCCCAGGAGACCAGATACACCCCCATCATCAACCAGGTTGAACCCATTATAACCTACTCCCCAGGAGACCAGATACACCCCCATCATCAACCAGGTTGAACCCTGATAACCTACTCCCCAGGAGACCAGATACACCCCCAGTGTGTGTGTGTGTGTGTGTGTGTGTGTGTGAGTTCAGGTGTATCCCTCAATGACTGTCTGTTCTTCTGCTTACCGCTACAGTGTGGAACATGGTGGAGAGAACACAATGAAACCTGGACTTAGAAAATGTGAGTGTTGACTGCTGTGAAGAATATGACTAAGAATAAGTCTTAATTCAAGTGAAGTCAAAGTCAAAGACCACCATCATTACTTACTTGGTCATATTAAATATCAGCTGTAGTTCTACAGAAGCACAAATCAGGGACACCAAAGTTTACAAAGAGTTGCTTTGACAATGTGTGTGTCTGTGTGTGGTGTGTTCCTGTTACAAATTAAATATGCGTGCATGAAGGTGTGTGTGTGTCCAGTGTGTGTGTTTGTTCTGGATGTGTGTGTGTGTGTGTGTGTGTGTGTGTTCAGTGTAATTGTGTGTGTGTGTGTGTTCAGGATGTGTGTGTGTGTGTGTGTGTGTGTGTGTGTGTGTGTGTGTGTGTGTGTGTGTGTGTGTTCAGGATGTGTGTGTGTGTCCAGTGTGTGTGTGTGTGTTCAGTGTAAGTGTGTGTGTGTGTGTGTGTGTGTGTGTGTGTGTGTGTGTGTTCAGGGTGTGTGTGTGTAATTAATGGGAATAAGTGTGTTATATATTACCATACAGTATAACATATGATCATTCAACAAGTCTCAAGTTACCTTAACGTCTCCTTTTGATACCTAGAAACATCTACATTAAATGAATTAGTGAAAAGTGAGTTAACATTCTAATGTGAATGATGATGATTTCTAATATTGTGTCTGGTTTCATCCATCAGATGTCTGTGATCTCACACTGGACCTAAACACAGTAAACAGACTCCTCTCTCTGTCTGAGGAGAACAGAAAGGTGACATGGAGGAGAGAGGAGCAGCCGTATCCTGATCACCCAGAGAGATTTGAGGTCTATAGACAGGTGCTGTGTAGAGAGGGTCTGACTGGGCGCTGTTACTGGGAGGTAGAGTGGCGTGGGAGTGGGGCTGTTATAGGAGTGGCATATAAAGGAATAAGCAGGAGAGGAAGGGGTAGTGACTGTAAGCTTGGATACAATGACAAGTCCTGGAGTCTGATCTGCTCTGACAACCGTTACTCTGCCTGGCACAATAATAATCCCACTACCATAGACGTCCCCCCCTCCAGCTCCCACAGAGTAGGAGTGTATCTGGACTGGCCAGCCGGCACTCTGTCCTTCTACAGAGTCTCCTCTGACACACTGACCCACCTGAACACATTCCACTCCACATTCACTGAGCCCCTCTATCCAGGGTTTCATGTTTTGTATGTTGACTCCTCAGTGTCCCTGTAAATAATAACCATGGTAACACTGACACACACACACACACTGGAGACACACACACACACACACTGGACACACACACACACACTGGACACACAAACACACACACACACACACACACACACACACACACACACTGGACAAACACACACACACACACACATACACTTGGGACACAGATACACACACTACACACACACACACACACACACACACACACACACAGTGGATACACACACCCAAATTGGACACACACACACACACACTGAACACACACACACACACACACACACACACACACACACACACTGGACACACACACACACTGGACACACACTGGACACACACTAGACACACACACACACTGGACATACACACACACACTGGACACACACACACACACACACTGGATACACACACACACTGGACACACACACACACACACTGGACACATTTCCATGTGTTGTATTTTGATTAAAGGAAATCCCATATAGCCTACTGGACAGGACTTTGCTATGGCATCTTCTGTTTGGGTTTCTCAGGTCAGGTCTGAGCCATGATCAGAATGTGTCTCTGTGTCTATTTCCAGCCCTGCCATTTCTACCTGTCCTGATCTAGTGTTTCACCCCTGACCTCCTCACACCGTCTCACTGTCCATGTCTGCTTTTAGCTCCCACCTCTACTTCACTGTGTTATAATGGACCTTATGCTTGTTATGTCACCTCTGTAACCAGTTATCAAACATACGGACCTTTCTGACCCTATCCCATGGCCCTACTTTCTACAAATGAACATTTAAATTCCTCTGAGTTTTGTTTCATGTCCATTTACTTATCTATGTATTTGTTGTATATTGGGGTTGTGCTGCAGAGCATCATGGGGGTTTGTATGTGTTGAGATGATCACGTTCCAGATAAATGGTTGAACTGATTCCTGTCTCCTGTCTCATCATTATTGAATTGTTATACAGACGTGGTTATGAAACCCACGAGACATAACAACAGATTGGTGATGAGTAAGTCTGAATCTACAGGAACTATTCTGTCTGTAAGAAGTGGGTTTTTACAACTGTTTAAAACTGTTATTTTCTGTGGTCCAGAAAAGGCTAATGTTAGCACAGTGTATTGATAGCAGAGGCAGGTGCATAGTCTAGCTAGCTAAGAAAGAGAGTTAACATCGTCATGGACGGCAGAAAAGGACTGGAGACGGACGTCGGAGTGGGAAAACAAAATGATTAAAAGGGAGGAATATACAGTGATTAAAGGAAAGGACATTTATTCAACTGTGAAGACAAACCTTTTATTTAAAACTGCTAAATGAGCGAAATTAGGAGGAAACGTCAGTGAGTGAAGTGAATGAAGATCATTCTGGGAGGGGGGGGGGGGCAGTGCCCCTGTGACAACAAGCTTGGACCCCCTTGTGGCCCCTCTAAATGCATTAATAATATAATAATAATAATGTCGTTCAAGCAAGAAGAAGGAAATAAAGAGAGGTTAGCAACATGTTGAATATGTTGTATTTGTAACATCGTTAACTATTAAATGCATTACAGAAGTGTAACGTTAGATCAGCTAATGTTAACCTGTCCGTTTGTTACTTTCTTTGTGAATTAATGAAGGAATTGGCTTGAATCCTGGGCTATGTATTCATTTGCATTGTTTTTGTTTTAGCTTTGTAGCTAATTCTAACAGTCAGGCATCGAAAATGTATGGCAATATGAAAAAGGATATAATATTTGATCAAAAACGCATGTTGCTGAGTGCTTTTACTTAAACCACACTCAGTAAACGCATTGTACCGTTAAAAGGTTAGACATGAAAGATAGCTACCTAGCGAGTCAGTTATTTTCAGTAAATGAATGAATAAGCTTGGTCCCCATTGCTTTTGCTCTATAGTTGTCACCAACATGAAGAGAAAAAAGGACTTCATGTTTCTTCCAAAGAAAAGACAAGGCAGAAAGTCAGACAGAGCCAGAGGGTTCAGGTGTGGAGAGAGCAAGAGAGAGCAGAGAGAGACAGCAGGAAGACCATTGGAGAGACTGAGAGTGATGTCAGCCAATCCCGGGAGGAGCCACCGGTGCAGCCAGTGATGAACATGGACCCAAGAACTATGATGGGGGACAGGAGGAGGAGCTTCAAGGCGGCCTGGTACCACATCCACCCCTGGCTTCAATATTCAAACAAATCAGACTCTTGTGTTTTGTTACGCCTGTCTCAGAGACTGGATTGGATTCAAAATGGTGTTTTAACAACTGGAAGAAGGCAACTTACAAAGACGGGGGGATTTGCAATTCATGCAAGGTCTGAGCGGCACAAACAAGCAATGATTACATGGAGAGTCTATCAGAAAGCTGTAAAAAGTAATGCAACACTGGTAAATGCCCTAAACAAGGAACACAACAAACAGGTTCAAGAAAATGGGGACTATATTAAAACAATAGGAGAAGTACTAGTACTACTACTTACAGCCACACAAAACATTGCACAAAGAGGACACGATGAGTCTGCAGAGTCTGATAATAAAGGGAACTTCATGGCAATCCTAGAAACAATAGCTAAGCATGACACAACTGTGGAAAAAAGGTTGACTTCCATTCATAATGCAAAATACACAAGCAAAGGGATTCAGAATGAGGTTCTGAGTTGTTTGGCAGACATGGTTCCAACAGAGATTATAGAAGAAGTGGAAGACAGTGAGGTCTTCAGCATAATGGCAGACGGAAAACAAAAGATGTTAAAACAAAAGGAGCAGATATCTCTAGTACTCAGGTACTATTTCAGTGGAAGTTTTTGGAGAAGCAACATTTCTATCAGATATGCTACAGTCTTCATCACTTGACCTGTCAAAGGCTGTTGATTTAGTTGAAGCCTTAGTTCAAACTTTGAATGACTGCAGGGATGAGTCATTTTCTGATGACCTATGGAATGAAGTGTTGAACACAGCTGAGCAATGTGATACTGCAATACAGCCCCCTGCAAAACCACCAAAAAAGCTAAGCTCTCAATTTAATGGAGACTGTCTACTCAGTACAGTAGGTCAGAGGTCAGATCCAGAAATAGATTAAAGACAGTTTTCGTACAACCTTTTTCTACCCTGTTTTAGGTCAGATGCTCAATGAGCTCAACAGATGATTCTCTAGCAAAAACTGTGACATAATGAATGGCATCCAAACTCTAAACCCCAAAAGTGATGCATTTCTCAAAGAGAAGTCCCTGTTTCCATTTGCTAGAATGTATGAATCAAATATTGAGGACTTGGGGCATGAACTACATCAGTTCAGAAGAATGTGACAAAGGAAAATCCAGAGTGGCATGCAGAGACCCTCCAGTGTAGTAGAGATAGCATTATTCATTCAGCCTTATAAAGAAGTTTTCTTTCAGCTCTTTAAACTGTGCAAAATATCTGTTTCAATCCCTGTTAGTACCGCTTCTTGTGAACAGAGTTTTTCTGCACTAAAGCTGGTGAAAACGTATCTTAGGTCCATAATGTCAGATGAGAGATGGAGCAATTTAGGTGTATTAAGGTTTGAGTCAAGGAGGGCAAAGGCCTTAAATCCAGATGCATTTGCGGATCTTTTTGCAAGAAACCACAAAAAACGTAGAATACAGTTGATGTTACTGATAGTGAATATGTAATGCAAATGTCAAAATGTAAATGCAAATAATAAATAGTTGAATGATTATAAACATGGTCATTTGTCTATTGATGCCTGCAATGCAGTGAAGAAAACGACATGACAACAATAATGTGTGATGTAACTGGCCCCTCTAACAGTACAACTGGCCCCAGCCTGGCCCCTCCCACTGGGAATGTTCTAGAACCACCACTGCTGCTACGGGTACATTGGCCCAGTTATTGTTGAATAATAATGAAGCTAGGTCGATTCAATTCAAATAATATAGCTAGTAACTTCAAAATACTTACAGCTGAAATACACTGCCGTTTTCTTTGTGAACATGGTGAGATGGAGGAAGCCGCATCCACATGTAGAGTTGTGGGGGAGGGGACAAGTTTCCCAAATAGACACTGGCTTTGGATCAGGTTTAAATTCCCCCCACTAATGATCCTTGTTAGGTTTGGGGGAGGGGAAGCTGATCCTAGATCTGTATCTAGGGGAAACTTCACCCCAGCAAAGAGAGATGGGGGAAGAGGAGGAGAGAGAGCGTTGCTCTCAGGATTGACAGATCATGTACAAAATCTACCAGTAGGAAAATGGTGTCAGAATATAACATCTGACCTTTAGCAGTTCTAATGTCTTCATTTGCTCCATTTCATTAGTCTTGTTGATTGATTGCTAACATCTAGTTTCACAGGTGAGATGGTGTTGATGAAGAGCATCCATCCGTTTTAGTACTGCATTAATAGTAATGCATTCATAGACATATAGTTGATACTGGTGGTCCTACCCATCCCCCACTTCACTACATTAACCCTACACTTGCTGCTCACATGGTGGTTTGTCTAAATGTATCTGACTTTAGGTCCGTTTTTAAGGTTCAGAAGGTAAAGATTGTGGTTCTGAGCATAACTATGCTAAAGGATCTTCTGATTCAACAACCTTTATCAAAAGGAAGCACTACACTGAGAAGGCTGGTGGAGCCATCTCCACTGCTGAGGGTGATGCTAACAAAGATGGAGGACATCATTGACGAGGCTGGTGGAGCCATCTCCACTACTGAGGGTGATGCTAACAAAGATGGAGGACATAATTGACAAAAACCTTAGCAGACTCTGTGCACAAACTGGCATTGTGTCAAGACTAAGAGTCATCTTACTTAGATCTAGTGCCTTTGATTGGATCCTGGAAGGCCATGTCCAGCATGCCTAGCATGCCTACTCCCTGGAAGGCCATGTCCAGCATGCCTACTCCCTGGAAGGCCATGTCCAGCATGCCTACTCCCTGGAAGGCCATGTCCAGCATGCCTACTCCCTGGAAGGCCATGTCCAGCATGCCTACTCCCTGGAAGGCCATGTCCAGCATGCCTACTCCCTGGAAGGCCATGTCCAGCATGCCTACTTCCTGGAAGGCCATGTCCAGCATGCCTACTCCCTGGAAGGCCATGTCCAGCATGCCTACTCCCTGGAAGGCCATGTCCAGCATGCCTACTCCCTGGAAGGCCATGTCCAGCATGCCTACTCCCTGGAAGGCCATGTCCAGCATGCCTACTCCCTGGAAGGCCATGTCCAGCATACCTACTCCCTGGAAGGCCATGTCCAGCATGCCTACTCCCTGGAAGGCCATGTCCAGCATGCCTACTCCCTGGAAGGCCATGTCCAGCATGCCTACTCCCTGGAAGGCCATGTCCAGCATGCCTACTCCCTGGAACGCCATGTCCAGCATGCCTACTCCCTGGAAGGCCATGTCCAGCATGCCTACTCCCTGGAAGGCCATGTCCAGCATGCCTACTCCCTGGAAGGCCATGTCCAGCATGCCTACTCCCTGGAAGGCCATGTCAAGCATGCCTACTCCCTGGAAGGCCATGTCCAGCATGCCTACTCCCTGGAAGGCCATGTCCAGCATGCCTACTCCCTGGAAGGCCATGTCCAGCATGCCTACTCCCTGGAAGGCCATGTCCAGCATGCCTACTCCCTGGAAGGCCATGTCCAGCATGCCTACTCCCTGGAAGGCCATGTCCAGCATGCCTACTCCCTGGAAGGCCATGTCCAGCATGCCTACTCCCTGGAAGGCCATGTCCAGCATGCCTACTCCCTGGAAGGCCATGTCCAGCATGCCTACTCCCTGGAAGGCCATGTCCAGCATGCCTACTCCCTGGAAGGCCATGTCCAGCATGCCTACTCCCTGGAAGGCCATGTCCAGCATGCCTACTCCCTCATAGAAAGAATGATAAATAAATACACCATGTGTAGAATGAGACCACAGCTTAGAACAATACATGGTGAAGTTAATGAACCAGAAACCACAGCCCAGTAAACTGGATTGTTTCACCGGATAATAATTATTTGGGTGCCTGGAATCCCCCCCCCCCCCCCCCCCCCCTTTATCCCAGGGACCATCAACTAGATTCAGCCCTTTATCCCAGGGATCATCCACTAGATTCAGCCCTTTATCCCAGGGATCATCCACTAGATTCAGCCCTTTATCCCAGGGATCATCAACTAGATTCAGCCCTTTATCCCAGGGATCATCCACTAGATTCAGCCCTTTATCCCATGGATCATCCACTAGATTCAGCCCTTTATCTCAGGGATCATCCACTAGATTCAGCCCTTTATCCCAGGGATCATCCACTAGATTCAGCCCTTTATCCCAGGGATCATCCACTAGATTCAGCCCTTTATCCCAGGGATCATCCACTAGATTCAGCCCTTTATCCCAGGGATCATCAACTAGATTCAGCCCTTTATCCCAGGGATCATCCACTAGATTCAGCCCTTTATCCCAGGGATCATCCACTAGATTCAGCCCTTTATCCCAGGGATCATCCACTAGATTCAGCCCTTTATCCCAGGGATCATCCACTAGATTCAGCCCTTTATCCCAGGGATCATCCACTAGATTCAGCCCTTTATCCCAGGGATCATCCACTAGATTCAGCCCTTTATCCCAGGGATCATCAACTAGATTCAGCCCTTTATACCAGGGATCATCCACTAGATTCAGCCCTTTATCCCAGGGATCATCCACTAGATTCAGCCCTTTATCCCAGGGATCATCAACTAGATTCAGCCCTTTATCCCAGGGATCATCCACTAGATTCAGCCCTTTATCCCAGGGATCATCAACTAGATTCAGCCCTTTATCCCAGGGATCATCCACTAGATTCAGCCCTTTATCCCAGGGATCATCCACTAGATTCAGCCGCGTGAAGATTTTCTCTTGAGCGGATAGTTGGGGGGCCGGAATATAACTGCAAATGGACTGCAAGAAGCCCAAACAGATATAATGTTTGACTAAAATATAATCACTCAAACCTTGATTATGATCAGGTACCTCTATTATGCATGGGGATACTTGAGCTGATTTCTTAAATAAAATTAATTGAATTAAATAAATAAAAATGGGGTGGTGGGGGGGGGGGGGGAATAGAACCACCCATGGGCCAAATACGCCCCGCAAGTAGGGGGAACCCTGCTTTGTCCTCACTGTCACTCAGAAACTAATTCCAATGTTGCCTGGTAATGGTTCTCCTCACTGTCACTCAGAAACTAATTCCAATGTTGCCTGGTAATGGTTCTCCTCCCTGTCACTCAGAAACTAATTCCAATGTTGCCTGGTAATGGTTCTCCTCCCTGTCACTCAGAAACTAATCCCAATGTTGCCTGGTAATGGTTCTCCTCACTGTCACTCAGAAACTAATTCCAATGTTGCCTGGTAATTCCTGAGGTTTTCCTCATATGAAAGTGAAAGTAAGTTTGTAGCCTACGCAGTTACAATATGGCTGTTGAAACTGTGGCGCACATTTCTCGGCAACATTAGACGTAGGATAGATGTGTTGATTTGAAGGAAAGACGGGCAGACTGGTAAGTCTAGGCTACACAGAACTATTATAAAGTTAAGTCGTCGTCAGACATTCAATAGACAGAGCAGGCTTGAGATATGATTCTTTATCATGCTGACCAACCTGGGCCTGGTTTCCGCGATGGGATTTAGGCTTAATGCTGGGTACGCATAAAAAGTGGGAAACGAGACTGAACAAAATACAAAGTTGAGTAAACGCTATTTTGCAAAGAAAAAGGTGTGTGAGAGAGTTTACCCTCCTTTACAACCCTGTTGATGTGGTGTGCAGCATAGAGTGTATAGTCCTTTAGTCTCTATGGACCAGATGGTAGTGTACAGTTCAGAGATGGCTTGATGTGGTGAGCAGCATAGAGTGTATAGTCCTTTAGTCTCTATGGGCCAGATGGTAGTGTACAGTTCAGAGATGGCTTGATGTGGTGAGCAGCGTAGAGGGCATAGTCCTTTAGTCTCTATGGGCCAGATGGTAATGTACAGTTCAGAGATGGCTTGATATGGTGTGCAGCATAGAGTGTATAGTCCTTTAGTCTCTATGGGCCAGATGGTAGTGTACAGTTCAGAGATGGCTTGATATGGTGTGCAGCATAGAGTGTATAGTCCTTTAGTCTCTATGGGCCAGATGGTAGTGTACAGTTCAGAGATGGCTTGATGTGGTGAGCAGCATAGAGTGTATAGTCCTTTAGTCTCTATGGGCCAGATGGTAGTGTACAGTTCAGAGATGGCTTGATGTGGTGAGCAGCATAGAGTGTATAGTCCTTTAGTCTCTATGGGCCAGATGGTAGTGTACAGTTCAGAGATGGCTTGATGTGGTGAGCAGCATAGAGTGTATAGTCCTTTAGTCTCTATGGGCCAGATGGTAGTGTACAGTTCAGAGATGGCTTGATGTGGTGAGCAGCATAGAGTGTATAGTCCTTTAGTCTCTATGGGCCAGATGGTAGTGTACAGTTCAGAGATGGCTTGATGTGGTGTGCAGCATAGAGTGTATAGTCCTTTAGTCTCTATGGACCAGATGGTAGTGTACAGTTCAGAGATGGCTTGATGTGGTGAGCAGCATAGAGTGTATAGTCCTTTAGTCTCTATGGGCCAATGGCCAGTTGGTGAGGGCTACAGCATGGGGAAAGAAACTGGGTTGGGGGTCTATAACATCCAATCACATAGGTTTACAGCAGCTGACAGATGCAAATTCATCGCTACTAACTCAAACTTCCTTGGTTTAAATACAATTTCTGTAAAGATAAAAAAATATATATAATTTATAAATCATGAGCCTCATCTTGAGGAGTCACCTGTGACAGTATTCATAAAGAGTAGGAGTACTGATCTGGGATCAGTTTTGCCTTTTAGATCATAATGAAACAGATTAAATGGACAGGGGGGACCTGGTCCTAGATCAGCACTCCTCCTCTGGGACACTGCCTTTATGAATAAGGTCCCAGGAGTCAGCAGGACCAACTGGAAGTCTCTCTCGATAAGAGCTTCTGCTAAATGACTAAAATGTAAATGTAGTATGAGTCAGCAGGACCATGAAACCAAACACATGGTGTTGTAAAGTCTAGTTACAGCAGGGGTTCACTGCCCTCTAGTGGAAGATACCAATAAAACACATGGTGTTGTAAAGTCTAGTTACAGCAGTGGTTTACTGCCCTCTAGTGGAAGATACCAATAAAATACTTTATTATCAGGGTGGGGAGGGGGCTGAGCTGAAACAGAAAGTAAATGTTTCTTTTGTACAGGATCCATTTTGAGACGACCGCGCAGAAAACACTATATGGAGAGAACTGAAAAATAAAGTAAGTATTTCTGAACAATAATCTATTCTAAAGGACAGAGTAAGAGAATGAATACCTGGAATGAGATAGTACTAGTTAGTAGAACTGCTACTTGAGCTTAGTTGCTGACAGACAGCAGTTTTCAAAATGGAAACTAATCAGTAGGCCTACATGTTGTCAGCAAAACGTCTGGTGAAGATGGTGCAGGAGCTTTTCAATGATATGGTTTGATGTTTATCTCAGGGTTTCTCAATCCTTTTGTTCTTGGCCAGCATATACCCACATGATTCAACTAATCATCAAATATTTTAAGACAGTTTATTTGAGGACTGTTAACAATTATTATAGGCCTACAGTAAATCGTTTTTTGGAGAGAAAAAAACAGCTAAATCTGTAAATTATAAGTTTAGCTAAAATAATGTAAGAGATGTCTTGAAGAAGCACTATAAAAAAAATAGAATCAAGATTTGGCACAATGTCAGGAGTTACTGCAATCACATGCAACTGACTGTTAGCGCCACCCTCTGGTTACTATTGGTATATAAAGGGGTGTGGCCATGACTGCAGTTGAAACTGAAAATAACAAAATATCTGTACAGGGGCCATTTTGAGATGACAGAGCAGCTCATAGTTTAATCTCTAAACTGCAACGCAGTTTCAAAGTAAAGTGAGTATTTCAGGTTAATAATCTAGAATAAAGGGAACATTTGGAATTCACCAAACTAGTGTTGGAGTGCTGCTGGGCCATTCCTACCATGCAGAGCCTTTTCTGGCCCCAGGAAATATCACTTCTTATTTAGTGGAAAATGTGGATTCCAAAAGGCTTTAAATATAAAGTCAGGTGTCCTTTACCTTAAACTGGAGGCAAAAGAAACACACACCTGTTTAGGAGAGGTGCTGGCTAACAGAGTAGAACACCTGTTTAGGAGAGGTGCTGGCTAACAGAGTAGAACACCTGTTTAGGAGAGGTGCTGGCTAACAGAGGAGAACACCTGTTTAGGAGAAGTGCTGGGTAGCAGAGTAGAACACCTGTTTAGGAGAGGTGCTGGCTAACAGAGTAGAACACCTGTTTAGGAGATGTGCTGGGTAGCAGAGGAGAACACCTGTTTAGGAGAAGTGCTGGGTAGCAGAGTAGAACACCTGTTTAGGAGAGGTGCTGGCTAACAGAGTAGAACACCTGTTTAGGAGAGGTGCTGGCTAGCAGAGGAGAACACCTGTTTAGGAGAGGTGCTGGCTAACAGAGGAGAACACCTGTTTAGGAGAGGTGCTGGGTAGCAGAGGAGAACACCTGTTTAGGAGAGGTGCTGGCTAACAGAGTAGAACACCTGTTTAGGAGAGGTGCTGGCTAACAGAGTAGAACACCTGTTTAGGAGAGGTGCTGGGAAGCAGAGTAGAACACCTGTTTAGGAGAGGTGCTGGCTAACAGAGTAGGGAGAGGTGTTTAGGAGAGGTGCTGGGTAGCAGAGGAGAACACCTGTTTAGGAGAGGTGCTGGCTAACAGAGGAGAACACTTGTAAAATAAAAGGAGAGTCTCACTCTATGAGCTCAGATGAAATAATGTAATAACCTGATAACCAATGTTTCGATAGACAGCGGTCTTCATCATTTACCTTAAAAATACAAAAATATGGATCCTGAAAGGGAATTTGATGCATTTTCATATGGGTTAATGTCGACTTTGCTTATGGAAAACCATATCATGCGAAGGTTTTTAAACTCAGTTCTTGGGTTTCGCTAGGGGAAATTTGACATTTTGAAAATGGAAGTTATGGAACTCCATCATGTGCTTCTGTTATGAGAAAAACTCCTCAATGAAACAGACATTAAATGTGGAGAATGATAGATCTGTTGGCCATTAAATAGCCTATTAATTTATACAGTGAGGGAAAAAAGTATTTGATCCCCTGCTGATTTTGTACGTTTGCCCACTGACAAAGAAATGATCAGTCTATAATTTTAATGGTAGGTTTATTTGAACAGTGAGAGACAGAATAACAACAAAAAAATCCAGAAAAAACGCATGTCAAAAATGTTATAAATTGATTTGCATTTTAATGAGGGAAATAAGTATTTGACCCCCTCTCAATTAGAAAGATTTCTGGCTCCCAGGTGTCTTTTATCAATCAATTTTCAATCAATTTTATTTTATATAGCCCTTCTTACATCAGCTAATATCTCGAAGTGCTGTACAGAAACCCAGCCTAAAACCCCAAACAGCTAGTAATGCAGGTGTAGAAGCACGGTGGCTAGGAAAAACTCCCTAGAAAGGCAAAACCTAGGAAGAAACCTAGAGAGGAACCAGGCTATGAGGGGTGGCCAGTCCTCTTCTGGCTGTGCCGGGTGGAGATTATAACAGAACCATGCCAAGATGTTCAAAAATGTTCATAAGTGACAAGCATGGTCAAATAATAATCAGGAATAAATCTCAGTTGGCTTTTCATAGCCGATCATTAAGAGTTTAAAACAGCAGGTCTGGGACAGGTAGGGGTTCCATAACCGCAGGCAGAACAGTTTAAACTGGAATAGCAGCAAGGCCAGGCGGACTGGGGACAGCAAGGAGTCACCACGGCCGGTAGTCCCGACGTATGGTCCTAGGGCTCAGGTCTCTCAGTTGGCTTTTCATAGCCGATCATTAGGAGTTGAAAACAGCAGGTCTGGGACAGGTAGGGGTTTCGTAGCCGCAGGCAGAACAGTTGAAACTGGAATAGCAGCAAGGCCAGGCGGACTGGGGACAGCAAGGTGTCATCATGCCCGGTAGTCCTGACGTATGGTCCTAGGGCTCAGGTTCTCAGAGAGAAAGAGAGAACGAGAGAATTAGAGAGAGCATACTTAAATTCACACAGGACACTGGATAAGACAGGAGAAGTACTCCAGGTATAACCAACTAACCCCAGCCCCCCGACACATAAACTACTGCAGCATAAATACTGGAGGCTGAGACAGGAGCGGTCCGGAGACACTGTGGCCCCATCCGAAGAAACCCCCGGACAGGGCCAAACAGGAAGGATATAACCCCACCCACTCCGCCAAAGCACAGCCCCCGCACCACTAGAGGGATATCCCCAACCACCAACTTACAATCCTGAGACAAGGCCGAGTATAGCCCACAGAGGTCTCCACCACAGCACAAACCACACTCTTAAAGGGAGTGCTCCTAATCTCAGTTTGTTACCTGTATAAAAGACACCTGTCCACAGAAGAAATCAATCAATCAGATTCCAAACTCTCCACCATGGCCAAGACCAAAGAGCTCTCCAAGGATGTCAGGGACAAGATTGTAGACCTACACAAGGCAGGAATGGGCTACAAGACCATCGCCAAGCAGCTTGGTAAGAAGGTGACAACAGTTGGTGCGATTATTCGCAAATGGAAGAAACACAAAATAACTGTAAATCTCCCTCGGCCTGGGGCTCCATGCAAGATCTCACCTTGTGGAGTTGCAATGCGGTGAGGAATCAGCCCAGAACTACACGGGAGGATCTTGTCAATGATCTCAAAGCAGCTGGGACCATAGTCACCAAGAAAACAATTTTTAACACACTACGCCGTGAAGGACTGAAATCCTGCAGCGCCCGCAAGGTCCCCCTGCCCAAGAAAGCACATATACAGGCCCGTCTGAAGTTTGCCAATGAACATATGAATGATTCAGAGTAGAACTGGGTGATAGTGTTGTGGTCAGATGAGACCAAAATCGAGCTCTTTGGCATCAACTGCCTATGACCGTAAGAACACCATCCCCACCGTCAAACATGGAGGTGGAAACATTATGCTTTTGGGGGTGTTTTTCTGCTAAGGGGACAGGACAACGTCACCACATCAAAGGGACGATGGACGGGGCCATGTA
The DNA here is from genome assembly GCF_964263955.1 of Coregonus lavaretus. NCBI lineage: Eukaryota > Metazoa > Chordata > Actinopteri > Salmoniformes > Salmonidae > Coregonus > Coregonus lavaretus. The sequence continues at coordinate 77,465,831 of NC_139989.1, forward strand.
CCATCAAATCTTGGGTGAGAACCTCCTTCCCTCAGCCAGGGCATTGAAAATGGGCCGTGGATGGGTATTCCAGCATGACAATGACCCAAAACACACGGCCAAGGCAACAAAGGAGTGGCTCAAGAAGAAGCACATTAAGTTCCTGGAGTGGCCTAGCCAGTCTCCAGACCTTAATCCCATAGAAAATCAGTGGAGGGAGCTGAAGGTTCGAGTTGCCAAATGTCAGCCTCGAAACCTTAATGACTTGGAGAAGATCTGCAAAGAGGAGTGGGACAAAATCCCTCCTGAGATGTGAGCAAACCTGGTGGCCAACTACAAGAAACGTCTGACCTCTGTGATTGCCAACAAGGGTTTTGCCTACCAAGTACTAAGTCATGTTTTGCAGAGGGGTCAAATACTTATTTCCCTCATTAAAATGCAAATCAATTTATAACATTTTTGACATGTGTTTTTCTGGATTATTTTGTTGTTATTCTGTCTCTCACTGTTCAAATAAACCTACTATTAAAATTATAGACTGATCATGTCTTTGTCAGTGGGAAAACGTACAAAATCAGCAGGGGATCAAATACTTTTTTCCCTCACTGTATGCCTGTCTAGGCTACTGTAGTCTACCATTTTATACTATAAATATGTTGAAATGACTGGAGTCGTTGCATATCATTTTGTGCCACTTGTGTAGCCAACCTGGAGCTGGCAAACAGATGTAATAAATAGCCTTTAACTTCAGTTTATTGTTGTTGTAGCCTTGTGTTATTATGTAATTATTAATGGCCGTGTTTAGTTAATTCAATTGGAAGTTATCAAGTGTCACCATGGTCACAGTTCTATCGCAATTGCTGATCAGATGTTAGAATGCATTAGATTGAAGGTAACAGTCAGCCAGATTAGACGACAGGTATAAAAATAACCTGGCTGTTGTTGACAAGCATGGACCTATTCAGTTCATATCCATATTATTAATATTTGATTCATTGATTGAAATTACGACCCCATCCTCAGTAGCCTATTCCAGCAGGCTACTGGGCAACAGAAGCACTTCCTACCTCAACATCGCCTTGCTGTTCATGTCAAATAAATTAGTCTGTCTACTTGAACTAAGCAAGCTGCTAAATCATTCAGCTTACATCTTGCCTACATGTTGCCCAGGCTACTGGAGGCTGTCTGAAATAAGATGTAGGCCTATCAGGGGCTATGTTTTGGCCTAGTTTTCAGGCCTGGTGGAGTAGTCATTGGGCTAGAAAAAGCAATTGCATTAAATAACCTGACTGTTTGGATGTGTCTGTTAGTAAACTATTTTATTTCTAAGAGATCATGAGTAAAAGAGAATAATGTACGTTCAATAATTAGTTGTCACTGTGTTCACCATAACCAGCATGCTGCATCTCTGTTTAGGGGTCAGTGCTCTAAAATGAGTCTCTCTGGGGAGAGAGAGGAGTGGGGCCCTGCCTCTAAAATGAGTCTCTCTGGGGAGAGAGAGGAGGGGGGCCCTGCCTCTAAAATGAGTCTCTCTGGGGAGAGAGAGGAGGGGAGCCCTGCCTCTAAAATTAGTCTCTCTGGGGAGAGAGAGGAGGGGGGCCCTGCCTCTAAAATGAGTCTCTCTGGGGAACATGACACCAAAGCTAAGAGGTGAGCTGACAATATTGTTTAAGAATTTATATTACAAAATGCTATATAGGAGAAAAGAAAATCACATTTGTGTTTTTTTATCAGAAATGATTACTAATGGGTACCTTCAATATAACTATTGTAGATTTGAGATGTGATTTAAAACCATTGTTTAGCTGGAATGTATTGTTCGTATCCTGTATATTTGACTGTGATACGTAGTCTCACCTAGCTACCTTAAGATGAATGCATTTACAGATGCCATATCTTAATTTGACCCTCTTTCTCACAGCAGGAACATAATCCTGCAGCAATAGCAAATGTGTATTTTTAGGTGGATTATAATTAAGGGATATTTTCTGTAGGGGTTGATACATTTTTCCTCAGGGAAAATCAAGTCTGACATTTTAAAGTGGAAATTACACACTTTAGACGCCTTTATAAAGCCTTGTAGTGGTTTAATCATTTCTTTAAACAATAAAAGCTAATTTACCAACATTTCTGAAAATGGATATATAGCGTTTTGGAATGAAACTTGTTTCCCCATCTGAGCTCAGAGTAGATGAGAGACGTAATGTTTGTCTCTGTTGTGTCGAAGCCCAATCAAGCAGGAGAGACCAGCCTCCCCTGTACCCAGCTGTGTGTCCATGAAGAGTGACCGGTCTATGGAACAACCTCTAAAGTTTAGAGAGGGAGATTTTTCTAGTGAACAAAGGTAAGATGAACTCATGGGTCATGGTCAGTGAGTTAAACAACACTGTCTCTAGTCATTTCTCCTCTCCCATTTTCCCATTTCTTTTTATTGTTTTCATAATCCATAGGCTAATCCTTTTTTTCCATTTTCATAGTCCTGAAACAATATTAAACTAACACAGCATTCCCTCCCTGTGTGTGTGTGTGTGTGTGTGTGTGTGTGTGTGTGTGTGTGTGTGTGTGTGTGTGTGTGTGTGTGTGTGTGTGTGTGTGTGTGTGTGTGAGCACTCCCTGGATGAGGAGATGTAATCTCTATCCTGATTTCCTAGTCACTTTTAACCCTACCTACATGTACATATTACCTCAATTACCTCAACTACCTGGTACCCCTGCACATTGACTCAGTACTGGTACACCTTGTATATAGTCTAGTTATTACCTCAACTACCTGGTACCCCTGTACATTGACTCAGTACTGGTACTCCTTGTATATAGTCTAGTTATTACCTCAACTACCTGGTACCCTTGCACATTGACTCAGTACTGGTACTCCTTGTATATAGTCTAGTTATTACCTCAACTACCTGGTACCCCTGCACATTGACTCAGTACTGGTACTCCTTGTATATAGTCTAGTTATTACCTCAACTACCTGGTACCCCTGGACATTGACTCAGTACTGGTACTCCTTGTATATAGTCTAGTTATTACCTCAACTACCTGGTACCCCTGCACATTGACTCAGTACTGGTACTCCTTATATATAGTCTAGTTATTACCTCAACTACCTGGTACCCCTGGACATTGACTCAGTACTGGTACTCCTTGGATATAGACTAGTTATTACCTCAACTACCTGGTACCCCTGCACATTGACTCAGTACTGGTACTCCTTGTATATAGTCTAGTTATTTCCTCAACTACCTGGTACCCCTGGACATTGACTCAGTACTGGTACTCCTTGTATATAGTCTAGTTATTACCTCAACTACCTGGTACCCCTGCACATTGACTCAGTACTGGTACTCCTTATATATAGTCTAGTTATTACCTCAACTACCTGGTACCCCTGCACATTGACTCAGTACTGGTACTCCTTATATATAGTCTAGTTATTACCTCAACTACCTGGTACCCTGCACATTGACTCAGTACTGGTACTCCTTGTATATAGTCTAGTTATTACCTCAACTACCTGGTACCCCTGCACATTGACTCAGTACTGGTACTCCTTGTATATAGTCTAGTTATTACCTCAACTACCTGGTACCCCTGCACATTGACTCAGTACTGGTACTCCTTATAGCTTCATTATTGTTATTTCATTGTGTTACTATTTCCTTTTTTTATTTAGCTAATTTTTCTTACTTTTTAACTGCATTGTTGGGAAAGGGCTCGTTAGTAAGCATTTCACGGTAAAGTGTACACCTGTTGTATTCAGCGCATGTGAGAAATATAATTTGATTTGAAGGTCATTGGCAGAAACACGTCATTGGCTCTAACGGTCGTCTCGTGCCGAACAGCGCATGTTCGGATGTTGAAGCACTGTGGCTAGGAAAAACTCCCTAGAAAGGCAGGAACCTAGGAAGAAACCTAGAGAGGAACCAGGCTCTGAGGGGAGGCCAGTCCTCTTCTGGCTGTGCTGGGGGGAGATTATAACAGTACATGGCCATTAAGGCCTGATCATTCTTCAAGATGTTCAAATGTTCATAGATGACCAGCAGGGTCAAATAATAATCACAGTGGTTATAGTGATTGCAACAGGTCAGCATCTCAGGAGTAAATGTCCGTTGCCTTTTCATAGTCGAGCATTCAGATGTCGAGACAGCAGGTGTGGCAGAGAGAGAGATAGAGAGAGAGGGAGATTGAGAGAGAGAGAGAGAGAGAGAGAGAGAGAGAGAGAGAGAGAGAGAGGGGAGAGAGAGAGAGAGAGAGAGAGAGAGAGAGAGAGAGAGAGAGAAAGAGAGAGAGAGAGAGAGAGAGAGAGAGAGAGAGAGAGAGATTAAGAGAGAGAGAGGGAGAGAGCTACAGGTAAAATAAAATAACCTGGCTGATGTTGACAAGCATATGCCTATTTAGTTCATATCCAATTTATTAATATTTGATTCATTGATTGAAATTACGACCCCATCCTCAGTAGCCTATTCCAGCAGGCTACTGGGCAACAGAAGCACTTCCTACCTCAACATCGTCTTGCTATTCATGTTAAATAAATGAATCTGTCAATTTGAACTAAGCAAGCTGCTAAATCATTCAGTTTACATCTTGCTTACATGTTTTTTTCATTAAACCCCTACAACTCATCCAGAACGCCGCAGCCCGTCTGGTGTTCAACCTTCCCAAGTTCTCTCACGTCACCCCCCTCCTCCGCACACTCCACTGGCTTCCAGTTGAAGCTCGCATCCGCTACAAGACCATGGTGCTTGCCTATGGAGCAGTGAGGGGAACGGCACCTCTGTACCTTCAGGCTCTGATCAGTCCCTACACCCAAACGAGGGCATTGCGTTCATCCACCTCTGGCCTGCTGGCTCCCCTTCCTCTGCGGAAGCATAGCTCCCGCTCAGCCCAGTCAAAACTGTTCGCTGCTCTGGCACCCCAATGGTGGAACAAGCTCCCTCACGACGCCAGGACAGCGGAGTCACTCACCACCTTCCGGAGACACTTGAAACCCCACCTCTTTAAGGAATACCTGGGATAGGATAAAGTATTCCTTCTAACCCCCCCCCCCCCAAAATTGTAAAGTGGTTATCCCACTGGCTATAGGGTGAACGCACCAATTTGTGAGCCGCTCTGGCTAAGAGCGTCTGCTAAATGACGATAATGTGCCCTTGAGCAAGGCACTTAACCCTAATTGCTCCTGTAAGTCGCTCTGGATAAGAGCGTCTGCTAAATGACTAAAATGTAAATGTAAAATGTATGTTGCCCAGGCTACTGGAGGCTATCTGAAATAAGATGTAGGCCTATCAGGGGCTATGTTTTGGCATAGTTTTCAGGCCTTGTGGGTGGGTTTTGAGTAGTCATTGGGCTAGAAAAGTAATTGCATTAAATCACCTGACTGTTTGGATGTGTCTGTTAGTAAATGTTTTATTTCTAAGAGATCATGAGTAAAAGAGAATAATGTACGTTCAATAATTAGTTGTCACTGTGTTCACCATAATCAACATGCTGCATCTCTGTTTAGGGGTCAGTGGTCTAAAATGAGTCTCTCTGGGGAACATGACACCAAAGCTAAGAGGTGAGCAGACAATATTGTTTAAGAATTTATATTACAAAATGCTATATAGGAGAAAAGAAAATCACGTGTGTTTTTTCATCAGAAATGATTACTAATGGGTACCTTCAATATAACTATTGTAGATTTGAGATGTGATTTAAAACCATTGTTTAGCTGGAATGTAATGTTCGTATCCTGTATATTTGACTGTGATACGTGGTTGTCTCACCTAGCTACCTTAAGATGAATGCATTTACAGATGCCATATCTTAATTTGACCCTGTTTCTCACAGCAGGAACATAATCCTGCAGCAATAGCAAATGTGTATTTTTAGGTGGATTATAATTAAGGGATATTTTCTGTAGGGGTTCATACATTTTTCATCAGGGAAAATCAAGTCTGACATTTTAAAGTGGAAATTACCCACTTTAGACACCTTTATAAAGCCTTGTAGTGGTTTAATAATTTCTTTAAACATTAAAAGCTAATTTACCAACATTTCTGAAAATGGATATATAGCGTTTTGGAATGAAACTCTTGTTTCCCCATCTGAGCTCAGAGTAGATGAGAGATGTAATGTTTGTCTCTGTTGTGTTGAAGCCCAATCAAGCAGGAGAGACCAGCCTCCCCTGTACCCAGCTGTGTGTCCATGAATAGTGACAACTCTATGCATCCACCTCTAAACTTTAGAGAGGGAGACTTTTCTAGTGAACAAAGGTAAGAAGAACTCATGGGTCATGATCAGTGAGTTAAACAAAACTGTCTCTAGTCATTTCTCCTCTCCCATTTTCCCATTTCTTTTTGTTGTTTTCATAATGCATAGGCTAATCCTTTTTTCCATTTTCATAGTCCTGAAACAATATTAAACAAACACAACATTCCCTCCCTGTGTGTGTGTGTGTGTCTGTGTGTGTGTGTATGTGTGTGTGTGTGTGTGTGTGTGCACTCCCTGGATGAGGAGATGTAATCTCTATCCTGATTGCCTAGTCACTTTTACCCCTACCTACATGTACATATTACCTCAACTACCTGGTACCCCTGCACGTTGACTCAGTACTGGTACTCCTTGTATATAGTCTAGTTATTACCTCAACTACCTGGTACCCCTGCACGTTGACTCAGTACTGGTACTCCTTATAGGCTCATTACTACCTCAACTACCTGGTACCCTGCACATTGACTCAGTACTGGTACTCCTTATAGGCTCATTATTATTATTTTATTATGTTACTATTTTCTTTTTTTATTTAGCTAATTTTTGTTACTTTTTAACTAAATTGTTGGGAAAGGGCTCGTAAGTAAGCATTTCACGGTAAAGTGTACCACTGTTGTATTCGGCGCATGTGACATACAATTTCATTTAATTTAATTTGAAGGTCATGCGTAAAAACATGTCATCAGGTCGAGCAGTCGTCTCACGCCGAACGGTCGTCTCACGCCGAACTGCACATGTGCAGGCCGTCAAATCAAAGGCACTCCATCCATATAAAGTTGTTTTTGACTAACATGAAAACGTGTCAGTTTGTCACTTTCACGAGGTTGAAGCAATAATGTGTTCGACTACTAAAGACAGAACATTTATAAAATGAACAAATCAATCAATCCAAATTAGATTTGTCACATGCTCCTAATACAACAGGTGTGGACCTTACTGTGAAATGCTTACTTACGAGCCCTTAACCAACAATGCTGAGTTAAAATTTATTTTACTAACAACTAAGGAAGTCATTTTTACTTCTTTGACTTCTCAAACCCTAAACCCTGGCCTGGTCTGCTTCATATGAGTACCACAATTATAGTTGTCACAAAGTGCTTATATAGAAACCCATTTTAAAACCCCAAAGAGCAAGCAATGCAGATGTAGAAGCACGGTGGCTAGGAGAAACTCCCTAGAAAGGCAGGAACCTAGGAAGAAACCTAGAGAGGAACCAGGCTCTGAGGGGTGGCCAGTCCTCTTCTGGCTGTGCTGGGGGAGGTTATAAGAGGATATGGCCATTAAGTTCAGATCTTTTTTCAAGATTTTCAAATGTTCATGACCAGCAGCGTCAAATAATAATCACTGTGGTTATAGAGGGTGCAACACGTCAGCACCTCAGGAGTAACTGTCAGTTGGCTGTTCATAGCCAAGCATTCAGAGGTCGAGACAGCAGGTGTGGTAGAGAGAGAGAGGGAGACAGAAGGAGAGGGAGAGAGAAGGAGAGGGAGAGAGAGAGAGAGAGAGAGAGAGAGAGAGAGAGAGAGAGGGTCGAAAAAGCAGGTTCGGGACAAGGTCTCACGTCCGGTGAACAGGTCAGAGTTCCATATCCGCAGGCAGACCAGTAGAAACTGGATCAGCAGCACGACAAGGTATCACGTCCGGTGGAGCATGTATCGATACTGATAGGATCGAAAGAAGGGGAGTGCTGCTCTCAGATCAGTTTTCTCCATTAAAATCTTTCCTTATAATTATTTCACAATACTGACATCAGATCAGCTTCTAGAAAGATATTACTACCTACGGCTGCAAATATTGAGGTAGTTTATTCTAATGCTTACACATCATTGCGCACATGTTAGGCTACATATCATTAAATATATTGAGACAAATTACAGACCGTAGCCCACAAGTAGTAAAATAAAACTAAATATATTGAACATTGAATATATTCCAATATGATTGAAATAGGCCTATAGCCTACTGTTTATTGTCACGATCGTCTTGAAAAGTAGCGGGCCAAGGCGCAGCGTGAGATGCGTACATATTATTTTTATTGTACACCACAGCGAAACAAAACACCAAACGAAACGTGAAGTCCTTCGACACATACACAAATCAAAAGGAACAAGAAACCACAAACACAAAGTGAAAACAGACAGTTTAAATATGGCTCCCAATCAGAGACAACCAGCACACAGCTGACACTCGTTGCCTCTGATTGGGAGTCACTTAGGCCAACACAGAAAACAACAACCTAGAATACCCAACATAGAAACAACCCACACAGAACGAACACACCCTAGCTCAACATACAGAGTCCCGGAGCCAGAGCGTGACAGTACCCCCCCCTAAAGGCGCGGACTGCGACCGCGCCTCAAAAATAGCAAAACAGGGGAGGGCTGGGTGGGCATACTTCCTCGGTGGCGGTTCCGGCTCCGGGCTTGACCACCACCCCTCCATGATCCCCCCGTAGTGTCCCTGGTCCGGTCTGACCCCGCTGGCTGGATCTGGACTGGACATCGACGGAGCAGATTGCTTAAGCTCCGTTGTGGAGCAGCACCGGACTGACGACGCGCACCCCTGGCTTGGCGCGTGAGGCAGGAACGGACCGGACCTGGCTGACGATGCGCACCCCTGGCTTGGTGCGTGGAGCAGCAACGGACCGGACCGGGCTGACGGTACGCACCCCTGGCTTGGTGCGTGGAGCCGGAACGGGCCTCACCGGACTGACTACTCGCATCCCTGGCTTGGTGCGAGTAGCAGGAACAGGCCGGGTCGGGCTGGCGACGCGCACCGTAGGTTTGGTGCGAGTGGCAGGAACAGGCCGGACCGGGCTGGCGACGCGCACCGTAGGTTTGGTGCGAGTGGCAGGAACAGGCCGGACCGGGCTGGCGACGCGCACCGTAGGTTTGGTGCGAGTGGCAGGAACAGGCCGGGTCGGGCTGGCGACGCGCACCGTAGGTTTGGTGCGAGTGGCAGGAACAGGCCGGGTCGGGCTGGCGACGCGCACCGTAAACTTGGTGCGGGTGACAGGAACAGGCCGGACCGGGCTGGTGACGCACACCGTAGGCTTGGTGCGTGGAAAAGGAACAGGCCGGGCCGGGCTGGCGACGCACACCGTGGGCTTGGTACGGGGAGCAGGAACAGGCCGGGCCGGGCTGACGACACGTACCACAGGCTCGATGCGAGGAACAGGAACAGGCCGGACCGTACTGGGGACACACACCACTGGCCCTACGCAGGGATCAGGAACGGGCCGGACCGGACTGGTAACACACCCCAGTACCTCTCGTCGTGCCTCCACACTTTCCCTCTCCTCTGTGACCGGTGGCCCCCTTAACCTGGCGGCCCTCTCTGCCAACCTTCTGCACCACTCTATCCCGTACTCCTGCTGCCCCGTCGTCCACGGCGTGAGCCCCCCCCTAAAAATGTTCTGGGCTTGTCTCTCCCCCGTGGACCAGGCCTCCATGGTTCTCGTCCAATTCTCTCTCCACTTCTCGTAATTCCAGCCTTTCTCCTCATCACGCTGCTTGACCCAGTCGTGGTGGTTTCTTCTGTCACGATCGTCTTGAAAAGTAGCGGGCCAAGGCGCAGCGTGAGATGCGTACATATTATTTTTATTGTACACCACAGCGAAACAAAACACCAAACGAAACGTGAAGTCCTTCGACACATACACAAATCAAAAGGAACAAGAAACCACAAACACAAAGTGAAAACAGACAGTTTAAATATGGCTCCCAATCAGAGACAACCAGCACACAGCTGACACTCGTTGCCTCTGATTGGGAGTCACTTAGGCCAACACAGAAAACAACAACCTAGAATACCCAACATAGAAACAACCCACACAGAACGAACACACCCTGGCTCAACATACAGAGTCCCGGAGCCAGAGCGTGACATTTATATTGTAATGCAATCATCTCTGTTTTCATTTGAAGCAAATTTGTGTACTTCCCTTGTTTGAATCAATTGCAAAGACATTGGCAACTTTGTATTTGTAGTCAACTTTGTTCTGAATTTATCTGCGGTCACAGAGAGACGGATAAACCATGTGATTCTATGTTTAGCGGAGATCTTCTGTGTATAAAGTGACGCGGGAGGGCAAAAAAGCTAACAACGCACTTGGCTGTTCTACAAGTGGTCTGAGGCAGGTGTTAGAATATGAGTGTTTTCAAATGCAACGTTAATAACGATGGTTTGGGAAACAGCTCAGAGATTTAACAATGCTCCTACGAAGGTTCTAATGATGAACTTGGCCTTAAAATGCTTTTGGGAATCCGTACCCTGAATAAAAAACATCTTCTAAATGTTAAATGACTAAATGACTAAAAAATGTAATGTAAATGTTTTACATACAGATCTCATATTACTGTATTTATTATTCTTTTTAAAATATATTTAAATATTGATGTCACAAGTGTATCATTTCTACAGTTCTTTATTAAAAATGTAGTTATTTGTTACATTTAACTGTGTTAAATCTATTAGTACTACTTATTTATCTGAGAGTGAGGCAGATATAGCATTTTGCAAAAAAAAAAACATTTGTCTCTCTGAAATGAAGCCATTAATTGATAGATTTTAAACAGATACATGTCTGTCATTGAACAATCCCATACCATGATTAGATAGTGAGAAAACACAACCATTTATTTGATAATTTCTTTAAACAATAAAAGCTATTTTTTTGTAATTTACTAACATTTCTGAAAATGGATATATAGCGTTTTGGATGAAACTCTTGTTTCCCCATATGAGCTCAGAGTAGATGAGAGACATAATGTTTGTCTCTGTTGTGTTGAAGCCCAATCAAGCAGGAGAGACCAGCCTCCCCTGTACCCAGCTGTGTGTCCATGAAGAGTGACTGGTCTATGGTTCAACCTCTAAACTTTAGAGAGGGAGACTTTTCTACTGAACAAAGGTAAGAAGAATTCATGGGTCATGGTTAGTGAGTTAAACAACACTGTCTCTAGTCATTTCTCCTCTCCCATTTTCCCATTTCTTTTTGTTGTTTTCATAATCCATAGGCTAATAAATTTTTTCCATTTTCATAGTCCTGAAACAATATTAAACAAACACAACATTCCCTCCCTGTGTGTGTGTGTGTGTGTGTGTGTGTGTGTGTGTGTGTGTGTGTGTGTGTGCTCCCTGGATGAGGAGATGTAATCTCATGTTTTGTCCACAGAAACCAACAGGAGAGATCAGAGTCAGAGATTCTCAGTGGTCAGTCTTCCCAGAGTCATCAAACAGACCTGGCCTCCATATTCAGTGTATGTGGTCCTGTTATGTACATTTGTTTTTGTTTACCTTAAGTAAAGTTGATCTGTCAATCATTCATTCATGTGTTAATGAGAAAGCATTTAGTCTCTTGCTTAACTTATTTACTTGATTTATTTCAGTTGCTTGAAGAGAATATTATAACATTTGTGAAGAACGAGCTGAAGATGTTCAAGAGGATTCTTTGTCCAGAACTCCCAGAAGGCTTTGAGAGTCAGAAGCAGGATAAGGAAGTGGTGGATGCTGAAGATGAGAAGCAGGAGAGCAGTGCCAGAGAGGGGGCTCTGAAGATCACACTGCACATCCTGAGGAAAATGAGCCAGAAGGAGCTTGCTGACACACTGGAGAAAAGTAAGAGCTGTCTGCCTCATGTTGAATGCTGTTTTAGAACATTTAAAAGCTGTAGCTAAAGGAGAGAGAGAGAGAGAGAGAGAGAGAGAGAGAGAGAGAGAGAGAGAGAGAGAGAGAGAGAGAGAGAGAGAGAGAGAGAGAGACAACATTAATAATACTTATATTAATAATAAGTATAATAAACAATATAATACTTTTATTTAAAATTTTATAACAGTCCTAGAATACTGTAGGCATTAAAACAGACGTAATATTAATATCCTCTGTGTTATTTCTTCATTCAGATGAGCTTGCTGTGATTTGCCAACGTGAACTCAAATCTAATCTAAAGAAGAAGTTTCAATGTGTATTTGAGGGGATCGCTAAACAAGGAAACCCAACACTTCTCAATAAGATCTACACAGAGCTCTACATCACAGAGGGTGGAACAGGAGAGGTCAATAATGAACATGAGCTGAGACAGATTGAGACAACAACCAGGAAACAAGCAAGACCAGAGACTGCAATCAAATGTAACGACATCTTCAAACCCTTAACTGGACAAGACAAACTTATCAGAACTGTGCTGACAAAGGGAGTCGCTGGCATTGGAAAAACAGTCTCTGTGCAGAAGTTCATTTTGGACTGGACTGAAGGAAAAGCAAATCAGGATGTCCAATTTGTATTTTCATTCCCTTTTCGGGAGCTGAATTTGATGAAAGGGGAAAAACACACTTTGATTAAACTTCTCAATCACTTCTCAAAGGAAACCACAGAATCAAGAATCTCCAACTATGACAAGTACAAAGTTCTGTTCATCTTTGATGGTCTGGATGAGTGCCGACTGCCCCTAGACTTCCAGAAGAACAAGATTTGTTGTGACGTCACAGAGTCAACCTCAGTTGATGTTCTGCTGACAAATCTCATCAAGGGAAATCTGCTTCCCTCTGCTCTCCTCTGGGTAACTACCCGACCTGCAGCAGCCAATAAGATCCCTTCAGGGTGTGTTGACCAGGTGACAGAGGTACGAGGGTTCAATGACCAACAGAAGGAGGAGTACTTCAGGAAGAGATTCAGTGATGACGACCTGGCCAGCAGAATCATCTCACACATAAAGACATCAAGGAGCCTCCACATCATGTGCCACATTCCAGTCTTCTGTTGGATTTCTGCAACAGTCCTTGAACACATGCTGAAACATAAGAGAGAAGAGATGCCCAAGACTCTGACTGAGATGTACTCACACCTTGTGGAGTTTCATACCGAACAGAAGAATGAAAAGTATCTTGGGAAAGAAGAGACAGGTCCACACTGGAATAAAGAGAGCATTCTGTCACTGGGAAAACTGGCTTTTCAACAGCTTGTTGAGGGCAATCTGATTTTCTATGAAGAAGACCTGAAAGAGGCTGGCATTGATGTCAATGAAGCCTCAGTGTACACAGGATTGTGCACACAGCTCTTTAAAGAGGAATGTGTGCTGTACCAGGTCAAGGTGTACTGCTTCGTGCATCTGAGCATTCAGGAGTTTCTGGCTGCTGTATATGTGTTCCTCTCATTCATCAACAACAATGAGAATCTAATGGATGAACCTCAATCAATGTTCAGCAACTTTTCTGTGAGGATCAGACACAAGCGTGAAGTTACCTTCTACAAGAGTGCTGTGGATAAAGCCTTACAAAGTGAGACAGGAAACCTGGACCTGTTCCTCCGCTTCCTTCTGGGCCTATCACTGGAGTCCAATCAGAAGCACTTACGAGGTCTACTGACAAAGACAAGAAGCAGCTCACAGAGCCATGAAGAAACAGTCAAGTACATCAAGGAGAAGATCAGGGAGAATCCCTCTCCAGAGAGGTGCATCAATCTGTTCCACTGTCTGAATGAACTGAATGACCATTCTCTAGTGGAGGAGATCCAAAGCTACCTGAGTTCAGGAAGTCTCTCAGAAGCCAAACTGTCACCTGCACAGTGGTCAGCTCTGGTCTTTGTGTTGCTGACTTCAGAAAAGGAGCTGGATGTGTTTGACCTGAAAAAATACTCCAGATCAGAGGAAGGTCTTCTGAGGCTGCTGCCAGTGGTCAAAGCCTCCAGAGCTGCTCTGTGAGTACATAAAATGACATTTAAGTACTAATCATCAGGAAGAAATATTCAGTTTAGAGAAATATATGTATTATAATATAGATATAATATATAGTATTACATTGAAAAACTTACTGAATCAGTGTATTGATGTTCACATTAGTATAACAATATGACCATACAATTCTAGGAGACGGAAGATGAATCTATATGTTGTTTGAGAGAATAAACCAAATGCATCTGCCATTGTCCTTCTACACTACTGGTGTTAAATTAACAGTGTGTTTGTGAAATCATGATGATCTCTTTGCAGGCTGTCAGGCTGTGGAGTCACAGAGAAAGGCTGTGCTTCTCTGGTATCAGCTCTGAAGTCAAACCCCTCACACCTGAGAGAGCTGGACCTGAGTAACAATGACCTGAAGGATTCAGGAGTGAAGCTTCTCTCTGCTGGACTGGGGAATCCCCACTGTAAACTGGAGACTCTGAGGTCAGTATTCCTGTAGTTGGTCAACAAGTGATAACTGTTCACCAGATCCACATGTGTTTACCAGGCACACATAGTCCACACCATATGTGTTTGGACAGTGAAGCTTACAGTTTTACATTTGGTGCTATGCTCCAGCATTTTGGATTTGAGATAGAAAGTTTCATATTAGGCGACAGTACAGAATGTCACCTTTTATTTGAGGGTATTTTCATACATAAATGTGTTACTGTTTAGATATGAAAGCACTTTATGTGTCTAGTTCTTCCATTTGAAAAAGTCATAATAATTTGGACATATTCACTTATATTGTATTAAAGTAGTCTTAAGTTTTGTATTTGGTCCCATATTCCTTACCTGCAGTGATAACATTAATGTCACGATCGTAGGAGGAAGTGGACCAAGGCGCAGCGTGATATGCGTACATACTTATATTTATTAGAGTACCACACGAACAAAACGATACGTGAAGTCCTAGGTAACAGACACAAACCATACACGGAACAAGATCCCACAATACACTGTGGAAAACAGGCAGCCTAAGTATTGGCCCCAATCAGAGACAACAAGCAACAGCTGATACTCGTTGCCTCTGATTGAGAACCACCCCGGCCAACACAGAAACACATGAGCTAGATAATGAACCTAGAAAACAAACCCATAGAAACTACACACCCTGGCTCAACATAACAGAGTCCCAGAGCCAGGGCGTGACAATCAAGCTTGTGATTCTACAAACTTGTTGAATACATTTGCAGTTTGTCTTGGTTGTGTTTTGGATGATGTTTTTCCTAATAGAAACTGAATGGTGAATAATGTCCTGTCATTTTGGAGTCACTTCACTTGTATTGTCAGTAAGAATAGAAGATGTTTCTGAACACTTCTACATTCATGTGGATGCTACCATGATTATGAATAATCATGAAGAATCGTGAATAATGATGAATGAGAAAGTTACAGAGGAACAAGGATCATACCCCCTCTGTTATTGGTAATGGTGAGAGGTTAGCATGTTTTGTTGTAGCCTCTGTAACTTTCTCACTCAATATTATTCATGATTCATTCATGATTTTTATTTATCATGGGATCATCAGGATTAATTTAGTAATGTTTAGAAACATGTTATCTACTCACTTAGACAGAGGATTAATCCAGTCATCATCCACCATTCAGTTACTATCGGGCAAAACATAACCCAAAACACAACCAAAACAAACTGCAAATGCAGCCAAGGAGTTTGAGCCACAACCTTGATGTAGTCATTGTTTTCAAGGAAACAAATACTAAACTTTTGACTACTTTAATACACTATAAGTGAATTGGTCAGAATACTTATGACTTCTTCAAATGGGGGACCAAATACATAAAGTGCTTTCATTTCTAAACGGTAAAACAGATATGTATTAAAATACCCTGTCACGGTTTCGGCCGAGGCTGCTCCTCCTCCTGGTTCGGGCAGGCTTCGGCGTTCGCCGTCCCCGGAGTACTAGCTGCCACCGCTCTATGTTTCTGTGTTTGATTGCTTTTGTCTGTCTGTCACACCTGTGTCTGTTTGGGAGTTGATTACGTGTCTTATAAGTTCCATGTTGTGATCTAGGTTATTTGTGTGTTGTTATTCTGTTGCCACTGTGTCTATGATACGTGTTTGTTTTCCGTGTCATGTTTTCATGTTTAGTGTTTTACGCGTGTGCGTAATTTTCCCTCGCCACTTCGTGTTTTCGAGGTCGGGGTTTTGTTCTCGTGTTATTGAGACTATTAAAAGTCTTGTTGGACTAAACCTATGTTTCCTGCGCTTGACTCCTCCACCACATCCACGACAGAAAAGTGACATACCCTCAAATAAAAGGTGACATTATGTACTGTCACCTCATATGAAACATATGACCTCAAATCCAAAATGCTGGAGTATAGAGCCACATTTAAAATGTTATCTTCACTGTCAAAATAGATATGGTGTGGACTGGATACTCAATACAATCTAAATCTGATACCTCACTGTCTGTCTTTTGACTGATACTGCTTTTTAAACTGCTCTGGTCAGTCTACTCAAATATTTGTACTATACATTTTTCTCTCTACAAGCAAAATTATGATAATTTCTAATAATGATACATTCAGTGTGTGTCCAGTGTGTGTGTGTGTGTCCAGTGTGTGTGTGTGTCCAGTGTAGTGTGTGTGTGTGTGTCCGGTGTGTGTGTGTTTGTCCAGTGTGTGTGTGTGTGTGTGTGTGTGTGTGTGTGTGTGTGTGTGTGTGTGTGTGTGTGTGTGTGTGTGTGTGTGTGTGTGTGTGTGTGTGTGTGTGTGTGTGTCCAGTGTGTGTGTGTGTGCACGTGTATCAGTACACACACTGGACACACACACACTGGACACACATACACACTGGACACACACACACACACACAAACACACTGGACACACACACACACACTGTAAACACACACACTGGACACATACACACAAAGGACACACACACACACACACACTGGACAAACCCACACACACTGGACACACACGCACTCACACTGGACACACACACACTAGACACACACACACACACACACACACTAGACATACACACACACACACTGGACACACACACACAATGGACACACACACACACTGGACAAACACACACACACACACACACACTGGACACACACACACTGGACACACACGCACACACACACACTGGACACACACACACACACACTGGACAAACACACACACACCGGACACACACACACACACTGGACACACACACACACAAATGTATATACTGACTGTGTGTGTGTGTGTGTGTGTGTGTGTGTGTGTGTGTGTGTGTGTGTGTGTGTGTGTGTGTGTGTGTGTGTGTGTGTGTGTGTGAGTTCAGGTGTATCCCTCAATGACTGTCTGTTCTTCTGCTTACCGCTACAGTGTGGAACATGGTGGAGAGAACACAATGAAACCTGGACTTAGAAAATGTGAGTGTTGACTGCTGTGAAGAATATGACTAAGAATAAGTCTTAATTCAAGTGAAGTCAAAGTCAAAGACCACCATCATTACTTACTTGGTCATATTAAATATCAGCTGTAGTTATACAGAAGCAGAAATCAGGGACACCAAAGTTTACAAAGAGTTGCTTTGACAATGTGTGTGTCTGTGTGTGTGTGTGGCATGTTTGTGTTACTTTAGAAATGTGTGTGTGTGTGTGTGTGTGTCCAGTGTGTGTGTGTGTGTGTGTGTGTGTGTGTGTGTGTGTGTGTGTGTGTGGGTGTGTGTTTAATTAATGGGAATAAGTGTGTTTTATATTACCATACAGTATAACATATGATCATTCAACAAATCTCAAGTTACCTTAACTTCATCCTTTTGATACCTAGAAACATCTACATTAAATGAATTAGTGAAAAGTGAGTTAACATTCTAATGTGAATGATGATGATTTCTAATATTGTGTCTGGTTTCATCCATCAGATGTCTGTGATCTCACACTGGACCCAAACACAGTAAACAGATTCCTCTCTCTGTCTGAGGAGAACAAAAGGTGACATGGAGGGAAGAGGAGCAGCCGTATCCTGATCACCCAGAGAGATTTGAGGACAGGGAACAGGTGCTGTGTAGAGAGGGTCTGACTGGGCGCTGTTACTGGGAGGTAGAGTGGAGTGGGAACATGGCTGTTATAGGAGTGACATATAAAGGAATCAGCAGGAGAGGAAGGGGTAGTGACTGTGGGATTGGATACAATGACAAGTCCTGGAGTCTGTACTGCTCTGGCAACAGTTACTCTGCCAGGCACAATAAGAAGTCCACTACCATAGACGTCCCCTCCTCCAGCTCCCACAGAGTAGGAGTGTATCTGGACTGGCCAGCCGGCACTCTGTCCTTCTACAGAGTCTCCTCTGACACACTGACCCACCTGAACACATTCCACTCCACATTCACTGAGCCCCTCTATCCAGGGTTTAGGGTTAATTATGTTTGGGGTTCCTCAGTAACTTTAACACACTGAACACACACACACTGGACACACACAGGACACACACAGGACACACACAGGACAGACACAGGACAGACACAGGACACACACACACACACACTGGACACACACACACACACACTCACACTGGACACACACACACTGTACACACACACATACACTGAACACACACACTGGACACACACACACACACTGGACACACACACACACACACTGGACACACACACACACACACACTGGACACACACACACTGGACACACAAACACACACACACACTGGACAAACACACACACACACACACACACTGGACACACACACTGGACACACTCACACTGGACACACACACACACACACACACACACTGGACACACACACACACACACCACACCACACACACACACACACACATACACTAGACACACACACACACACACACACTGAACACACACACTGGACACAAACACACTGGACACACACTAACACACACATACACACACACACACTGGACAAACACACACACTGGACACACAAACACACTGGACACACACACACACACTGGACACACACACACACTGGAAACACACGCACACACACTGGTCACACACAAACACTGGACACACACAAACAAACACACACACACACACACACACACACACTGGACACACACACTAGACACACACACACACTGGACAAACACACACACTGGACACACTCACACTGGACATATACACACACACACTGGACACACTCACACTGTACACACACACACTGGACACACACACATTGCACACACACAAACACACTGGACACACACACACTTGACACACACACACACTGGACACACTCACAATCTGGACACACACACACTGGACAAACACACACACACACACACACACACACTTGACAAACACACACACTGGACACACACACACTGGACACACTCACACTGGACACACACACACACACACACACCGGGGACACACACTGGACACACACACACACTGGACACACACACTGGACACACACACACACTGGACACACACACACACACACACACACACATATACACTGGATACACATACACACACACTGGACACACTCAAACACACACACACACACACTGGACACACTCACACTGGGGACAAACACACACACTGGACACACACACACACATACACTAGACACACACTGTACACCCACACATACACTTTAACACACACACACACACACACACAAACACACACACACACACAAACACACACACACAGGACAAACACACACTGGACAAATATACACACTGGACACACACACACTAGACACACTCACACTGAACACACACACACTTACACACACACACACACACACACCGGACACACACACACACAAACACACTGGACACACACACACACACACTGGACACACACACACACACTGAACACACTCACACACACACACACACACACACTGGACACACACACATTGGACAAAAACACACACTGGACACACACACACTTGACACACTCACACTGGACACACACACACACACACACACACACACACACACACACACCGGATACACACACACACACACACACATACACTGGACACACACACACACACACACACACTGGACGCACACACACTGGACACACTCACACACTGGAAACACACACACTGGACAAACACACACACACACACACACACACACACACACACACACACACACACACACACCGGATACACACACACACACACACACATACACATGACACACACACACACACACACACACTGGACACACACACTGGACACACACACACACACACACCGGACACACACACACACACACACACACACACACACACACACACACACACACACACACACACACACACACACACACACACACATATACACTGGACACACACACACACACACACACACACTGGACACACACAAACACACACACACACACACACACACACACTGGACAAACTTACACTGGACACACTCACACTGGGGACAAACACACACACTGGACACACACAAACACACTGAACACACACACTGGACACACACACACACAAACACACACACACAGGACAAACACACACTGGACAAATATACACACTGGACACACACACACTAGACACACTCACATTGGACACACACACACACACACACACACACACACACACACACACACACTGGACACACACACGCAGGACAAACACACACACACACACACACACACTGGACACACACACACACAAACACACTGGGGACACACACGCACACACACTAGACACACACACACACACACACTGGACACACACACTGAACACACACACTGAACACACACACACTAGACACACACACACTAGACACACACACACTAGACACACACACACACACTGGACACACACACACTGGACACACACACACTGGACACACACACACATACTGGACACACACACACACTGGACACATTTCCATGTGTTGTATTTTGATGAAAGGAAATCCCATATAGCCTACTGGACAGGACTTTGCTATGGCATCTTCTGTTTGGGTGTCTCAGGTCAGGTCTTAGCCATGATCAGAATGTGTCTCTGTGTCTATTTCCAGCCCTGCCATTTCTACCTGTCCTGATCTAGTGTTTCACCCCTGACCTCCTCACACCGTCTCACTGTCCATGTCTGCTTTTAGCTCCCACCTCTACTTCACTGTGTTATAATGGACCTTATGCTTGTTATGTCACCTCTGGAACCAGTTATCAAACATACTGACCTTTCTGACCCTATCCCATGGCCCTACTTTCTACAACTGAACATTTAAAGTCCTCTATGAGTTTTGCTTAGTGTCCATTTACTTATGTATTTGTTGTATATTGGGATTGTGCTGCAGAGCATCATGGGGGTTTGTATGTGTTGAGATGATCACGTTCCAGATAAATGGTTGAACTGATTCCTGTCTCCTGTCTCATCATTATTGAATTGTTATACAGACGTGGTTATGAAACCCATCAGACATAACAACAGATTGGCGATGAGTAAGTCTGAATCTACAGGAACTATTCTGTCTGGAAGAAGTGGGTTTTTACAACTGTTTAAAACGGTTATTTTCTGTGGTACAGTCTAGGCTAATGTTAGCACCGTGTATTGCTAGCAGAGGCAAGTGCATAGTCCAGCTAGCTAAGAAAGAGAGTTAACCAGTGGTGTAAAGTACTTAAGTAAAAATACTTTAAAGTACTACTTAAGTAGTTTTTTGGGGGTATATGTACTTGACATTACTATTTATATTTTTGACTACTTTTAATTTTACTTCACTACATTCCTATAGAAAATAATGTACTTTTTACTCCATATATTTTCCCTGACACCCAAAAGTACTCGTTACATTGTGAATTCTTAGCAGGACAGAAAATGGTCCAATTCACACACTTATCAAGAGAACATCCCTACTGCCTCTGATCTGGCAGACTCACTAAACACAAATGCTTTGTTTGTAAATTGTCTGAGTGTTGGAGTGTGCCTCTGGCTGAACGTACATTTTAAAAACAAGAAAATTGTCTGGTTTGCTTTATGTAAGGAATTTGAAATGATTTATACTTGTACTTTTACTTTTGATACTTAAGTATATTTTAGCAATTACATTTATCTTTTGATACTTAAGTATATATAAAACCAAATACTTTTAGACTTTTACTCAAGTAGTATTTTACTGGGTGACTTTCACTTTTAGTTGAGTAATTTTCTATTAAGGTATCTTTACTTTTACTCAAGTATGACAATTGGGTACTTTTTCCACCACTGGAGTTGACATCGTCATGGACGGCAGAAAAGGACTGGAGACGGACATTGGAGCGGGAAAACAACGTGATTAAAAAGGAGGAATATACAGTGATTAAAGGAAAGGACATTTATTCAACTGTGAAGACAAACCTTTTAATTAAATCTGCTAAATGAGCGAACTTAGGAGGAAACGTCAGTGAGTGAAGTGAATGAAGATCACGTGACTAAGGAAAATATTGCTTTGGTTGAGGACAATATTGAAGTGAGTGACAATCAGGAGCTTATTGAAAAATAAAAAATTATTGGAATTGATGGAAACATTGGACAGTTTGATAAAAGTACTGAGCAGTGGAGCTCATATACAGAATGGTTTGAATATTTTGTTCTTGTAAATGACATGGATGAGGACAACATTGTGCCTCCATGTTTTAGTGTAATGGGGCCAAAGACATTTTATTTACTAGGCAGCCTGCTACAGCCAGTCAGAACAGGTAATAAGACGTATGGGGATATTGTGGAGATACTTAAAGGACATTTTTCACCAGAACCACTAGTTACTAAGCCTTTTCCTAGCTCGTTTGTGAGAACCAGTTATAGCCTTTAGTCCTAGTTTTGTTTCACCTGCCTGTTTGCCTACCTGTGTATGACCATTGCCTGCCTGTGACCATGATTCCTGTCTTCTGTAAAGGCGTAATACACACCTGCTGCGCTCTGCGCGTGAATCTACACCTTTTTCTCCCTGAGTATTCATTACAGTACCCTAATGTTAAGTGTCATAAATGTATAGTTATTAGGTGCTGACATCTTTAAAGATAATAAGAAAGAGGGAAAAAGATAGAAACTAAATTAAATGATGAAAGTATAAAATAGTAACCATCTGGTGAGCTAATACCCTGACCCTACCACAAACCCACCAACCCCCTCCCCAACTGAGGGAGTTAATAAACCATACCCTTAGACGCTAGTCTTTAAGATAGATGTACCTGCTATGCATAGCATCGCCCCAAAGAGGTTCATTCTAAATTATATGGATATGGCATTAGAAGTGCATTGACTGTTCCCTGTAACATGAATATATTGTTAGTCGAGTCACAAAATACAATTTGAATCAAAGAGACAAACATCGGCAACAATAATGACTGGACTATTTAGCCCCACTTGAGCATGTCTCAACACACAACAACAACAACAACAACAACAGAGGATGTGTTCATAGTCACCAACAGCGCCTACCCGCACACACAAACGTCAACCAATCGGCATTTTTATTTATTTTATTTTTATTTCCCCTTTATTTAACCAGGTAAGAAGCCAGTTGAGAACAAGTTCTCATTTACAACTGTGACCTGGCCAAGATAAAGCACCAAGGCGCCCTGAAACCTGCGCTGTGAAACAATGCACCCAAGCAGCACAGGAAAAAAGACATCAAGCTATGATGAATAAATGAAAACCTTTACCAGACGATAACTATTATCCCTCAAATATAAAATAGAGACAATTAGTTAAACAATCACCATCCTCCTGAGTTCACCCTCCCAACACCCCATTATATATATTTATATACACATGTACACACACAACTGTCCAGCTATCAGCTAGCTGGCAATTAGGTGGCCAGCCAGTGAGTAGCTTCTCCCTGCCTCGGTATCACTAACGCTAGCATACATCTCTAACAATAAACAAGCCAGCAAACGCAATAGTAGCTAAAAATTCCCTGAAGTAATATAAACTACATAGTTAGGCTTGAAACCCAGTCAAAAGCCACATCACTATTTAACCAAACCCCACTGGACCTCTATGGGTAAAATAAAAGTATCCAGAAAGAAAATGTAACTACCTGGCATAGTGTGGCTGTAGCTATAGTAACACCCTGGTAAACTTAGCGAGCTGGCTAAATAGCGCAGGCAACATTAGCTATGATACAACTTTACCTGGCCTGTCATTATGGCGCTAGCCATCTAGCCAGCCAGCCAGCCGATCCTATGAGTCATTTGGTTGTATCCTCATGTTCTAACAATTCACTATCCACTGTATCCAAGTTCATAAGACAGTTCCTCCGATTGTAGTAGACGGGAACAAGTCAGGGAGTTCTTTCCTCATGTATGTTTCAGCCGTCTTCACAGAGTCAAATGTGCGCTCACCATTCTTGGTTTACGTCCACAAAGTCATTGGGTAGCAGCAGGCCGTATGCCGAGCCAGCCTGCCGCAGAAGCCTCTTCAGTGGGGAGAAAGCCATCCTCCTCTTGTGTAGTATGGGAGAAACCTTGAAATCTCAAATTCAAGCACTTTTGGAAATTTTCGTGAGAATCTAATTTCTCCTCGAGTTTAGAGATGGCGTCTTCCAACTTCTTGTGCTTTTGATCCACTTCCAGGCGGACGTCCAGGATGGCAGCCTGTTGGTCAGCATGGTCTTTTTGTAACTTTGTCACTCGTTCCCTTTGTGACGTTCTGGTCTTCGTGGAGTTTATCGACCAGCACATCAATTTTGCTGAGGCGTTCAGAAAGTGTCTCTTGGATTGTAGTTATACCCTTGTCCATCACCATTCTGAACCATGCTGGTGCTTCTTCTGAGCTAGCATCCACCGAGGCCGAAGAAGGGCTGTCAGACACTAGTGGTTCTGGGGGGGGGGGGGGGGGCAGTGCCCCTGTGACAACAAGCTATGATGAATAAATGAAAACCTTTACCAGACGATAACTATTATCCCTCAAATAGAAAAGAGAGACAATTAGTTAAACAATCACCATCCTCCTGAGTTCACCCTCCCAACCCAACATTATATATATTTATATACACATGTACACACACACACACAACTGTCCAGCTATCAGCTAGCTGGCAATTAGGTGGCCAGCCAGTGAGTAGCTTCTCCCTGCCTCGGTATCACTAACGCTAGCATACATCTCTAACAATAAACAAGCCAGCAAACGTAATAGTAGCTAAAAATTCCCTGAAGTAATATAAACACCATAGTTAGGCTTGAAACCCAGTCAAAAGCCACATCACTATTTAACCAAACCCCACTGGACCTCTATGGGTAAAATAAAAGTATCCAGAAAGAAAATGTAACTACCTGGCATAGTGTGGCTGTAGCTATAGTAACACCCTGGTAAACTTAGCGAGCTGGCTAAATAGCGCAGTCAACATTAGCTATGATCCAACTTTACCTGGCCTGTCTTTATGGCGCTAGCCATCTAGCCAGCCAGCCAGGCAACATTAGCTATGATCCAACTTTACCTGGCCTGTCTTTATGGCGCTAGCCATCTAGCCAGCCAGCCAGGCAACATTAGCTATGATCCAACTTTACCTGGCCTGTCATTATGGCGCTAGCCATCTAGCCAGCCAGCCAGCCGATCCTATGAGTCATTTGGTTGTATCCTCATGTTCTAACAGTTCACTATCCACTGTATCCAAGTTCAAAAGACAGTTCCTCCTGATGTAGTAGACGGGAACAAGTCAGGGAGTTCTTTCCTCATGTATGTTTCAGCCGTCTTCAAAGAGTCAAATGTGCGCTCACCATTCTTGGTTTACGTCCACAAAGTCGTCGGGTAGCAGCAGGCCGTATGCCGAGCCAGCCTGCCGCAGAAGCCTCTTCAGTGGGGAGAAAGCCATCCTCCTCTTGTGTAGTATGGGAGAAACCTTGAAATCTCAAATTCAAGCACTTTTGGAAATTTTCGTGAGAATCTAATTTCTCCTCGAGTTTAGAGATGGCGTCTTCCAACTTCTTGTGCTTTTGATCCACTTCCAGGCGGACGTCCAGGATGGCAGCCTGTTGGTCAGCATGGTCTTTTTGTAACTTTGTCACTCGTTCCCTTTGTGACGTTCTGGTCTTCGTGGAGTTTATCGACCAGCACATCAATTTTTCTGAGGCGTTCAGAAAGTGTCTCTTGGATTGTAGTTATACCCTTGTCCATCACCATTCTGAACCATGCTGGTGCTTCTTCTGAGCTAGCATCCACAGAGGCCGAAGAAGGGCTGTCAGACACTAGTGGTTCTGGGGGGGGGGGGGCAGTGCCCCTGTGACATCAAGCTATGATGAATAAATGAAAACCTTTACCAGACGATAACTATTATCCCTCAAATAGAAAATAGAGACAATTAGTTAAACAATCACCATCCTCCTGAGTTCACCCTCCCAACCCACCATTATATATATTTATATACACATGTACACACACACACACAACTGTCCAGCTATCAGCTAGCTGGCAATTAGGTGGCCAGCCAGTGAGTAGCTTCTCCCTGCCTCGGTATCACTAACGCTAGCATACATCTCTAACAATAAACAAGCCAGCAAACGTAATAGTAGCTAAAAATTCCCTGAAGTAATATAAACACCATAGTTAGGCTTGAAACCCAGTCAAAAGCCACATCACTATTTAACCAAACCCCACTGGACCTCTATGGGTAAAATAAAAGTATCCAGAAAGAAAATGTAACTACCTGGCATAGTGTGGCTGTAGCTATAGTAACACCCTGGTAAACTTAGTGAGCTGGCTAAATAGCGCAGGCAACATTAGCTATGATACAACTTTACCTGGCCTGTCATTATGGCGCTAGCCATCTAGCCAGCCAGCCAGCCGATCCTATGAGTCATTTGGTTGTATCCTCATGTTCTAACAGTTCACTATCCACTGTATCCAAGTTCAAAAGACAGTTCCTCCTGATGTAGTAGACGGGAACAAGTCAGGGAGTTCTTTCCTCATGTCTGTTTCAGCCGTCTTCACAGAGTCAAATGTGCGCTCACCATTCTTGGTTTACGTCCACAAAGTCGTCGGGTAGCAGCAGGCCGTATGCTGAGCCAGCCTGCCGCAGAAGCCTCTTCAGTGGGGAGAAAGCCATCCTCCTCTTGTGTAGTATGGGAGAAACCTTGAAATCTCAAATTCAAGCACTTTTGGAAATTTTCGTGAGAATCTAATTTCTCCTCGAGTTTAGAGATGGCATCTTCCAACTTCTTGTGCTTTTGATCCACTTCCAGGCGGACGTCCAGGATGGCAGCCTGTTGGTCAGCATGGTCTTTTTGTAACTTTGTCACTCGTTCCCTTTGTGACGTTCTGGTCTTCGTGGAGTTTATCGACCAGCACATCAATTTTGCTGAGGCGTTCAGAAAGTGTCTCTTGGATTGTAGTTATACCCTTGTCCATCACCATTCTGAACCATGCTGGTGCTTCTTCTGAGATAACATCCACCGAGGCCGAAGAAGGGCTGTCAGACACTAGTGGTTCTGGGGGGGGGGGGGGCAGTGCCCCTGTGACAACAAGCTATGATGAATAAATGAAAACCTTTACCAGACGATAACTATTATCCCTCAAATAGAAAAGAGAGACAATTAGTTAAACAATCACCATCCTCCTGAGTTCACCCTCCCAACCCACCATTATATATATTTATATACACATGTACACACACACACACAACTGTCCAGCTATCAGCTAGCTGGCAATTAGGTGGCCAGCCAGTGAGTAGCTTCTCCCTGCCTCGGTATCACTAACGCTAGCATACATCTCTAACAATAAACAAGCCAGCAAACGTAATAGTAGCTAAAAATTCCCTGAAGTAATATAAACACCATAGTTAGGCTTGAAACCCAGTCAAAAGCCACATCACTATTTAACCAAACCCCACTGGACCTCTATGGGTAAAATAAAAGTATCCAGAAAGAAAATGTAACTACCTGGCATAGTGTGGCTGTAGCTATAGTAACACCCTGGTAAACTTAGCGAGCTGGCTAAATAGCGCAGGCAACATTAGCTATGATACAACTTTACCTGGCCTGTCATTATGGCGCTAGCCATCTAGCCAGCCAGCCAGGCAACATTAGCTATGATCCAACTTTACCTGGCCTGTCATTATGGCGCTAGCCATCTAGCCAGCCAGCCAGCCGATCCTATGAGTCATTTGGTTGTATCCTCATGTTCTAACAGTTCACTATCCACTGTATCCAAGTTCAAAAGACAGTTCCTCCTGATGTAGTAGACGGGAAGAAGTCAGGGAGTTCTTTCCTCATGTATGTTTCAGCCGTCTTCACAGAGTCAAATGTGCGCTCACCATTCTTGGTTTACGTCCACAAAGTCGTCGGGTAGCAGCAGGCCGTATGCCGAGCCAGCCTGCCGCAGAAGCCTCTTCAGTGGGGAGAAAGCCATCCTCCTCTTGTGTAGTATGGGAGAAACCTTGAAATCTCAAATTCAAGCACTTTTGGAAATTTTCGTGAGAATCTAATTTCTCCTCGAGTTTAGAGATGGCATCTTCCAACTTCTTGTGCTTTTGATCCACTTCCAGGCGGACGTCCAGGATGGCAGCCTGTTGGTCAGCATGGTCTTTTTGTAACTTTGTCACTCGTTCCTGTCAGGGGCGTGTTGTAGGTGTAATGTAGGAATCAAACGCAGGACGCAGACTGAATGTTCCAAATGGCTGTATTACTGGCCAAACAAAGGCAACAGGACAACTAAGCCCGAAAGCGAAAAAACACACGCACGAAGGCGAAAGGTAATTGCGCACTAACAGGTGCGACAAAATGTACGGTGCACACACAGGTGCGAAAATGCTCCAGCACAGTGGAGAAATAAGCTCAACCGAGCTAAACACAATACTGATGCTCCAGCACAGTGGAGAATAAGCTCAACCGAGCAAAACACAATACTGACGGAAATAATTACACACAACACTAGACAAACACAACGAGAAACTTATAGGACACTAATTACGCCAAAACAGAAACAGGTGTGGAAACAAACAGACAAAAGCAAACGAACATGAAACATATAGCGGTGGCAGCTAGAATTCCGGAGACGACGAACGCCGAAGCCTACCCGAACAAGGGAGAGAGGCAGCCTCGGCCGAAACCGTGACAGTACCCCCCCCTTGACGCGCGGCTCCAGACGTGCGCCGACTCCGGCCTCGGGGACGACCAGGAGGACGCGGAGCAGGGCGCGTCGGATGCCTCCGATGGAATTCCGTCAGGAGCGACGGGTCCAAAACGTCTCTCCTCGGCACCCAGCACCGCTCCTCCGGACCGTACCCCTCCCACTCCACTAGATACTGGAGACCCCCCATCCGACGTCTCGAATCCAAGATGGATCTCACGGAGTACGCCGGTGCCCCCTCGATGTCCAACGGGGGCGGAGGAGTCTCCAAGATCTCATCTTCTTGGAGTGGGCCCGCTACCACCGGCCTGAGAAGGGACACATGGAACGAGGGGTTAATACACTTATACTCCACAGGTAGCTGTAATCTATAACATACCTCGTTCAACCTTCTCAGGACTTTAAATGGCCCTACAAACCGCCGACCCAGTTTCCGACAGGGCAGGCGGAGGGGCAGGTTTCTGGTAGAGAGCCAGACTCGATCACCAGGTGCGTACACCGGTGCCTCACTGCGGTGGAGATCAGCGCTCGCCTTCTGACGTCGGAGGGCCCGCTGCAGGTGGACGTGTGCAGCGTTCCAAGTCTCCTCCGAGCGCCGCGCCCACTCATCCACCGCAGGAGCCTCGATCTGGCTCTGCTGCCAGGGTGCCAGAACCGGCTGGTAACCTAACACACATTGAAATGGAGTTAGGTTAGTGGAGGAATGGCGTAGGGAATTCTGGGCCATCTCGGCCCAGGGAACGTACCTTGACCACTCCTCCGGCCGGTCCTGGCAGTATGTTCTGAGAAACCTACCCACATCCTGGTTTACGCGTTCCACCTGCCCATTGCTCTCCGGGTGGTAACCCGAGGTGAGGCTCACCGAGACCCCCAACCGCTCCATAAACGCTCTCCAGACTCTGGAGGTGAATTGGGGACCCCGATCAGCCACAATGTCCTCGGGTACCCCGTAGTGCCGGAACACATGGGTAAACAGTGCCTCGGCAGTTTGCAGGGCAGTAGGAAGACCCGGCATGGGGAGCAAACGACAGGCCTTAGAGAACCGGTCCACAACGACCAGGATGGTAGTCTTCCCTTGGGAGAGGGGAAGGTCTGTTATAAAGTCCACTGAGAGGTGGGACCATGGCCGTTGTGGAACGGGCAGGGGTAGCAACTTACCCCTAGGTAGATGTCTGGGCGCCTTACACTGGGCGCACACCGAGCAGGAGGAAACATAAACCCTCACATCCCTTGCCAACGTGGGCCACCAGTACTTGGCACTAAGACAGTGCACTGTCCGGCCGATACCCGGATGTCCAGAGGAGGGTGACGTGTGAGCCCAATAGATCAATCGATCCCGAACCTCGAGCGGAACGTACTTCCGACCCTCCGGGCACTGTGGTGGACTAGGGTCGGTGCGTAACGCCCGCTCGAGTTCAGCATCGACCTCCCACACTACCGGTGCCACCAGACACGACTCAGGCAGTATGGGAGTGGGCTCCACGGACCTCTCCTCCGTGTCATACCGCCGAGACAGTGCATCTGCCTTGCCATTCTGTGACCCAGGGATGTACGTGATCTTAAAAGTAAACCTGGTCAAGAACATACTCCATCTTGCCTGGCGAGGGTTCAGCCTCCTCGCCGCCCGGATGTACTCCAGGTTACGGTGGTCCGTCAAAATGAGGAAAGGGTGTTGAGCCCCCTCAAGCCAGTGCCTCCACACCTTTAGAGCCTGTACCACGGCTAACAGCTCCCTGTCCCCTACGTCATAGTTCCGCTCCGCCGGACTGAGCTTCTTAGAATAAAAAGCACAGGGGCGGAGTTTAGGTGGCGCGCCAGACCGTTGTGAAAGCACGGCTCCTAAACCGGCCTCCAACGCGTCCACCTCTACCTGGAACGGCAAAGAGGGATCCGGATGCGCCAGCACCGGGGCCGAGGTAAACAGGTCCTTCAGCCTCCCAAACGCCCTGTCCGCCTCGGCCGACCACTGCAGACGCACCGGACCCCCCTTCAACAGAGACGTGATGGGAGCTGCCACCTGTCCAAAACCCCGGATAAACCTCCTGTAGTAATTTGCAAACCCCAAAAACTGCTGCACCTCCTTCACAGTGGTTGGTGTTTGCCAATTACGCACGGCCGACACCCGGTCTACCTCCATCTTCACCCCTGACGCAGACAACTGATAACCCAAAAAGGAGACCGACTCCTGGAAAAACAGACACTTCTCTGCCTTCACATACAGGTCGTGCTCCACCAGCCTCCGCAACACCCTGCGCACCAGGGCCACATGCTCGACACGGGTAGGTGAGTACACGAGAATGTCATCAATGTACACCACCACCCCCTGCCCCTGCATGTCCCTGAAGATCTCATCCACAAATGATTGGAAAACTGACGGAGCGTTCATCAACCCGTATGGCATGACCAGATACTCGTAATGGCCCGAGGTGGTACTAAAGGCTGTTTTCCATTCATCACCCTCCCTGATGCGCACCAAGTTGTACGCGCTCCTGAGATCTAATTTCGTGAAGAAACGCGCCCCATGCAACGACTCAGTCATGGTCGCAATCAGCGGGAGTGGATAACTATACTTCACCGTAATCTGATTGAGACCACGGTAATCGATGCACGGACGCAAACCACCATCCTTTTTCTTCACGAAAAATAAACTCGAGGACGCGGGGGAAGTGGAAGGCCGTATGTATCCTTGTCTCAGCGATTCGTCTATGTAAATCTCCATAGCTTTCTTCTCCTCCTGAGACAGAGGATACACATGGCTCCGTGGGAGCGCAGCTCCTGCCTGAAGGTTTATCGCACAATCCCCCTGCCTATGGGGTGGCAACCGCGTCGCCCTCGCCTTACTAAACGCAATAGCCAAATCCCCATACTCAGGTGGAACGTGCAATGCGGGCACCTGGTTTGGACTCTCCACCGAGGTAGCCCCTACGGAAACGCCCAAACATCTACCCACACACTGAGCAGACCACTCCATCAGAGCCCTCTCCTGCCACGAAATCGCTGGGTTATGGGTACTCAACCAGGGCATGCCCAGCACCACCGGATACGCAGGAGAGTCAATCAGGAACAGCTGAATCATCTCCTGATGATCCCCCTGCGCACACATCCTAAGTGGCGCCGTGACCTCCCTGATTAAGCCCGTACCCAACGGACGACTATCTAGGGCGTGAACGGGAAAAGGAACATCAACAGGAATGAGGGGAATCCCTAACGCTAAACAAAACTTTTTATCAATAAAATTCCCAGCCGCGCCTGAATCTACCAGCGCCTTATGCTGGGAATGAGGTGCTACCTGTGGAAAACTTACAGGCATACAAAAATGGGCAACAGTGAGCTCTGGGTGAGTGGGGCGCCTACTCACCTGGAGGGAATCCCCAGTGTGGGACCTGTCGTCATCTCCCCTAGGAGGCCATCCCCAGCACCTAGCCGCGGTGTGTCCTCCCCGACCACAGTTGGTGCAGTGGATGGACCCCCTAGCCTGCCGACTCCTCCTCTCTCTAGCGCCAGCGCCCCCGAGCTCCATAGGACACGGCTCGGAGGCGCTGGAGGGTGGAATGGACGGACCCTCCGCAGGACGTCCGCGGGTAGCCAGCAGGGTATCCAACCTGATGGACATATCAACCAGCTGGTCGAAAGTGAGGCTGGTGTCCCTACAAGCCAGCTCCCGACGGACGTCCTTTCGTAGGCTACATCTGTATAGATCGATGAGGGCCCGATCATTCCACCCTGCATCTGCCGCTAGAGTACGGAATTCGAGCGCGAATTCCTGGGCACTTCTCCTCCCCTGCCGGAGGAAGACCAGACGCTCCCCCGCCGCTTTCCCCTCCGGGGGATGGTCAAACACCGCCCTGAAGCGGCGGGAGAACTCGGTGTACGTAATCGTCGTGGCGTCGATCTTCCTCCACTCCGCGTTGGCCCACTCCAACGCTTTTCCGGCCAGGCAGGAGATCAGGGCGGACACGCTCTCATGCCCTGAAGGTGCCGGGTGCACTGTGGCCAGGTATAGCTCCACCTGGAGCAGGAATCCCTGACACCCAGTTGCGGTCCCGTCGTAGGCCCTCGGGAGAGATAGTCGGACTCCTCGAGGTTCCGGCGCTGGAATGGGCGGGCTGGCCGATGGTGCTGGCAGGGCGGGAGGCGGTGGAGGCGAACCCCAGCCTCGGAGGGTGGAAATCACCTCCTGCAGGGCGGTCCCCATCTGCAGGAGCTGCTCTTGTTGATCCCGAACCTGGGCTTCCAGTCTCGTCTGGGCTGCTTCGGCTCCTGCTGATTTCACGCAGGGTGTGTAATTCTGTCAGGGGCGTGTTGTAGGTGTAATGTAGGAATCAAACGCAGGACGCAGACTGAATGTTCCAAAGGCTGTATTACTGGCCAAACAAAGGCAACAGGACAACTAAGCCCGAAAGCGAAAAAACACACGCACGAAGGCGAAAGGTAATTGCGCACTAACAGGTGCGACAAAATGTACGGTGCACACACAGGTGCGAAAATGCTCCAGCACAGTGTAGAAATAAGCTCAACCGAGCTAAACACAATACTGATGCTCCAGCACAGTGGAGAATAAGCTCAACCGAGCAAAACACAATACTGACGGAAATAATTACACACAACACTAGACAAACACAACGAGAAACCTATAGGACACTAATTACGCCAAAACAGAAACAGGTGTGGAAACAAACAGACAAAAGCAAACGAACATGAAACATATAGCGGTGGCAGCTAGAATTCCGGAGACGACGAACGCCGAAGCCTGCCCGAACAAGGGAGAGAGGCAGCCTCGGCCGAAACCGTGACAGTTCCCTTTGTGACGTTCTGGTCTTCGTGGAGTTTATCGACCAGCACATCAATTTTGCTGAGGCGTTCAGAAAGTGTCTCTTGGATTGTAGTTATACCCTTGTCCATCACCATTCTGAACCATGCTGGTGCTTCTTCTGAGATAACATCCACCGAGGCCGAAGAAGGGCTGTCAGACACTAGTGGTTCTGGGGGGGGGGGGGCAGTGCCCCTGTGACAACAAGCTATGATGAATAAATGAAAACCTTTACCAGACGATAACTATTATCCCTCAAATAGAAAAGAGAGACAATTAGTTAAACAATCACCATCCTCCTGAGTTCACCCTCCCAACCCACCATTATATATATTTATATACACATGTACACACACACACACAACTGTCCAGCTATCAGCTAGCTGGCAATTAGGTGGCCAGCCAGTGAGTAGCTTCTCCCTGCCTCGGTATCACTAACGCTAGCATACATCTCTAACAATAAACAAGCCAGCAAACGTAATAGTAGCTAAAAATTCCCTGAAGTAATATAAACACCATAGTTAGGCTTGAAACCCAGTCAAAAGCCACATCACTATTTAACCAAACCCCACTGGACCTCTATGGGTAAAATAAAAGTATCCAGAAAGAAAATGTAACTACCTGGCATAGTGTGGCTGTAGCTATAGTAACACCCTGGTAAACTTAGCGAGCTGGCTAAATAGCGCAGGCAACATTAGCTATGATACAACTTTACCTGGCCTGTCATTATGGCGCTAGCCATCTAGCCAGCCAGCCAGGCAACATTAGCTATGATCCAACTTTACCTGGCCTGTCATTATGGCGCTAGCCATATAGCCAGCCAGCCAGCCGATCCTATGAGTCATTTGGTTGTATCCTCATGTTCTAACAGTTCACTATCCACTGTATCCAAGTTCAAAAGACAGTTCCTCCTGATGTAGTAGACGGGAACAAGTCAGGGAGTTCTTTCCTCGTGTATGTTTCAGCAGTCTTCACAGAGTCAGATGTGCGCTCACCATTCTTGGTTTACGTCCACAAAGTCGTCGGGTAGCAGCAGGCCGTATGCTGAGCCAGCCTGCCGCAGAAGCCTTTTCAGTGGGGAGAAAGCCTTCCTCCTCTTGTGTAGTATGGGAGAAACCTTGAAATCTCAAATTCAAGCACTTTTGGAAATTTTCGTGAGAATCTAATTCCTCCTCGAGTTTAGAGATGGCGTCTTCCAACTTCTTGTGCTTTTGATCCACTTCCAGGCGGACGTCCAGGATGGCAGCCTGTTGGTCAGCATGGTCTTTTTGTAACTTTGTCACTCGTTCCCTTTGTGACGTTCTGGTCTTCGTGGAGTTTATCGACCAGCACATCAATTTTGCTGAGGCGTTCAGAAAGTGTCTCTTGGATTGTAGTTATACCCTTGTCCATCACCATTCTGAACCATGCTGGTGCTTCTTCTGAGCTAGCATCCACCGAGGCCGAAGAAGGGCTGTCAGACACTATTGGTTCTGGGGCGGGGGGGGGGGGGGCAGTGCCCCTGTGACATCAAGCTATGATGAATAAATGAAAACCTTTACCAGACGATAACTATTATCCCTCAAATAGAAAATAGAGACAATTAGTTAAACAATCACCATCCTCCTGAGTTCACCCTCCCAACCCACCATTATATATATTTATATACACATGTACACACACACACACAACTGTCCAGCTATCAGCTAGCTGGCAATTAGGTGGCCAGCCAGTGAGTAGCTTCTCCCTGCCTCGGTATCACTAACGCTAGCATACATCTCTAACAATAAACATGCCAGCAAACTTAATAGTAGCTAAAAATTCCCTGAAGTAATATAAACTACATAGTTAGGCTTGAAACCCAGTCAAAAGCCACATCACTATTTAACCAAACCCGACTGGACCTCTATGGGTAAAATAAAAGTATCCAGAAAGAAAATGTAACTACCTGGCATAGTGTGGCTGTAGCTATAGTAACACCCTGGTAAACTTAGCGAGCTGGCTAAATAGCGCAGTCAACATTAGCTATGATACAACTTT
The DNA here is from genome assembly GCF_964263955.1 of Coregonus lavaretus. Taxonomy (NCBI): domain Eukaryota; kingdom Metazoa; phylum Chordata; class Actinopteri; order Salmoniformes; family Salmonidae; genus Coregonus; species Coregonus lavaretus. The sequence goes on from NC_139989.1 coordinate 77,501,679, forward strand.
ACCTGGCCTGTCTTTATGGCGCTAGCCATCTAGCCAGCCAGCCAGTCAACATTAGCTATGATCCAACTTTACCTGGCCTGTCATTATGGTGCTAGCCATCTAGCCAGCCAGCCAGCCGATCCTATGAGTCATTTGGTTGTATCCTCATGTTCTAACAGTTCACTATCCACTGTATCCAAGTTCAAAAGACAGTTCCTCCTGATGTAGTAGACGGGAACAAGTCAGGGAGTTCTTTCCTCATGTATGTTTCAGCCGTCTTCACAGAGTCAAATGTGCGCTCACCATTCTTGGTGTACGTCCACAAAGTCGTCGGGTAGCAGCAGGCCGCAGGCCGAGCCAGCCTGCCGCAGAAGCCTCTTCAGTGGGGAGAAAGCCATCCTCCTCTTGTGTAGTATGGGAGAAAGATCCGGAAAGATCATGATTCTGGCATCTCCGTACTTGAGCTCTCCCTTTGCTCGGGCAGCAGAGAGGATGTGGACAGGACCTATTGTGGTAATAAATAATAGTCAGATGTACATCATTGGAGAGACTGAGAGTGATGTCAGCCAATCCCGGGAGGAGCCACCGGTGCAGCCAGTGATGAACATGGACCCAAGAACTCTGATGGGGGACAGGAGGAGGAGCTTCAAGGCGGCCTGGTACCACATCCACCCCTGGCTTCAATATTCAAACAAATCAGACTCTGGGTTTTGTTACGCCTGTCTCAGAGACTGGATTGGATTCAAAATTGGGTTTTAACAACTGGAAGAAGGCAACTTACAAAGACGGGGGGATTTGCGATTCATGCAAGGGCTGAGCGGCACAAACAAGCAATGATTACATGGAGAGTCTATCAAAAAGCTGTAAAAAGTAATGCAACACTGGTAAATGCCCTAAACAAGGAACACAACAAACAGGTTCAAGAAAATGGGGACTATATTAAAACAATAGGAGAAGTACTACTATTTATAGCCACACAAAACATTGCACAAAGAGGACACGATGAGTCTGCAGAGTCTGATAATAAAGGGAACTTCATGGCAATCCTAGAAACAATAGCTAAGCATGACACAACTGTGGAAAAAAGGTTGACTTCCATTCATAATGCAAAATACACAAGCAAAGGGATTCAGAATGAGGTTCTGAGTTGTTTGGCAGACATGGTTCCAACAGAGATGATAGAAGAAGTGAAAGACAGTGAGGTCTTCAGCATAATGGCAGACGGAAAACAAAAGATGTTAAAACAAAAGGATCAGATATCTCCAGTACTCAGGTACTATTTCAGTGGAGCTGTCCATGAGAGCTGTCTCCACTTTGAATCGGCTGATCCACTAGATGCAGCAGGGCTTACTGACAACATCATACACAAATTAGAAAGTCATGGTCTTGAATACAAAAACAACCTAGTAGGCCAAGCATATGACGGTGCTTCAGTTATGAGTGGCAGCATTCAGGCGTCCAGGCAACGCATTAAAGAACAAGCAAAGCCTTTTACCTCCACTGCAGTGCACACTGTCTAAACTTAGTTTTAGTGGATACAGTCAAAGCTGTCCCTGAGGTAGGACAGTTCTTCTCCTTACTAGAAAGATTGTATGTCTTCACATCTGGGTCATACATGTGCATCAAAAATGGCTTAGCGTACCTAGAGAGATGTACCCAGGTGCACCTAGAGAGCTTCAGAGACTAAGTGACACTCGCTGGGCATGTCGATATATGGCTCTACATACTATTATGGATAGATTGCCTGCCGTTAAGCGAGTCCTGCAAGACATAGTCCAAGAACACAACGGTGACAGGTCTGTTGAGGCACGAGGTCTGCTTGCACAGATAGATTTACAATTCATTGTGTTCCTTGTTCCATGGCATAACGTTTTTGGAGAAGCAACATTTCTATCAGAGATGCTACAGTCTTCATCACTTGACCTGTCAAAGGCTGTTGATTTAGTTGAAGCCTTAGTTCAAACTTTGAATGACTACAGGGATTAGTCATTTTTCTGATGACCTATGGAATGAAGTGTTGAACACAGCTGAGCAATGTGATACTGCAATACAGCCCCCTGCAAAACCTTGCCTTGGGAGAGGTGTGCACATTTCATGGGCGGGATCTGTACCCAGGTGTCCTATGGGAAAAACCAGTGTCTTGACCATTAGACCAGGAGTTAATGCCTTCTTGACCTGAGGGTGACACTGATTTTGAAGTTGAAGGCAGGACTACATCTTTACCAGATCATGAGACAGACTCATGTTTTCTACACACATGGGATAGTGTAAAAGGAACTTTGCCTAGGAAGCCCATGCTAGAAGTGTAAGGAGGTGGAAGTTAGAGAATTAGTCCAGTAACTGAAAGGTCACTGGTTTGAGTCCTGAGCCAGACAACAAAACGTGGGATTGGATCTGAACTGGCAGATCTGTGACCAACCCCTTTCAGAAAGACAAATTCCCTTTGTTCCCTGTAACATGGACTAATAAAGTTGTACTGTACTGTGCTGTGCTGCACTTTATTGAACAGAACCTGAGAGTCCAGCATGTCAGGGGATGGGGTGGGGGGTGGGGGGTGAGAGCAGCAGTGGGGGATGGGTAGCTAGTCCTTGATTGGCTGTAGACCTGGGAGCCACAACTGCCAAGAGAAATTCAATCTACCCTTTTTATCAGCCAAGCCAACATAATGTTTTACACACCATTTTTGTGGACTGTTAATGTTTAAATTTAAAATCAATACTGAGCATTTCATGTTATAATCTGTTATTTATCAAATCTGATAGTAAGATATTGAAACCATATACAATATGCACTAGAAATGGTTGTAATGAAAACCTGACACACTCCTATAGACCTATGGAATTATGAGGGGGGGAAATTATGTATTTCTGAAAGATATCAAGTAATTTTAAGTCAATTCTTGCGTGGGAAACTGCAGTCTGGTTTGTTTGTCTGAGTGAACAGAGCAGTTGGGGGAAGGGAATACACATACAATGTTTCAATCTCCAACTGTCTTGTTTCACAGACTCCTGTGAGAGAGAATATAGTAGACGGTTGCTGTCAAAAAGTGATTGGTGAGTTTTCCTGTGTCCTGTGTTTATGACCTTTTAAGGACATCCTGTCCGGACGTTCTCTTCACTATTTAGGGTGTGCTTATGGAACTTGATAGTGCAGCTGTTTCTTTGAAGTAAAGCACATTGATGGGGAATATATGATCTATTATGCTGTGAGAGAAAGAGCACATATTTACCTGATTTGTTAAATATTAATAGTTAACAATGAATATGATTAACAATAGTAGAGACATTTCTTAACTACCAATGCTGTGCTTTTGGTAAGGATGGTTCCCTCTAGCTCCCTGCAGCTGGTCTGGGCGTGTAGTCAAGGACATGGGATAGAGATCAACTGGAGGAACAGGTAGACCTGGATTGTTTCAATTTCTCATTGCTTCCACACAGCCACAAGAAGAAAACATGGTGGCTCCTGATCTGCCAGGGAGGGGCGTGCTTGTGTGAAAAGCAGAGATTGTTTTGGACAATTTGCAGAACTTATGAAGAGCTATACAAATCCTGTTGACTCTGTATTAACTTCTGCCTGCAATTGCATAACTAAAGATATTTTACATATACTCAGAAGCCATTGTCTGTGTCAATTTCTTAAGTTTAAAGTTTGTTTAAGAATAAGAGAATATCAGCACTGTGCAAAGAACCCTCTACAACATGTTTGAAATAAAATGTGATTGATGTGTTGTGTACTGACCTAGTTGAACTTAAAGTTTGAACTGTTTGAAAAATGTGAAACAGTTGGGAATTTTTGTAGTGAACTTATGGAGCTGCTGTGTAGTGAGCTTGTGACCCCTTGTAGAATGAAAAAGTAATTTCCGGGTAGGTCTGCCTGAGTATAAGTAAGTGTTAGACTTGTCCTGTGAACACTACGAGCGACAAGAAACCTCAAGAGAGATCAACCACAGAAAACTCCAGAAAACACGTCTCCTAGACCAATTCTAGGTGTGTTGTGTCCTTCATGTCTGGGCCACAAGGACAAAACCATCAATGCCATTCTTTGTGATGCACCTGAATGTTTTAATTGTGGGATTGATATGAGTGGAGGCCAACCGGACGATTCAACAGTGAAGATTTTCACACACAGCTGTCTCAACAACCTTTTTCAGCCAAAAACCGGGAGTTTTTCTCCTGCGTTTCGCATGAGGGAATGTCTTAAGATAAGACTTGCTCTATGTCAGATCTAAAAGGCCCTGAATGGAACATCCCTGCCTGGGTACGTACTGGAAGAGGAAGTCTGTGGGCCAGATGATTTGAAAGTCATACGAATCTCTTCAGTAGCGTAGAGTCCAGACTCCAAAGTGACAATTTTAGGTTGTTCTGAATTCAATAGCGCAAATGCCACCCAATCTGTTAGTTCGTATGTATTTTCAAACGCTTGCACAGAGGTCAACTATTTTGTGCCTGTCTTTAGCTTCAAGTGGTGAGATTGGTTTAAGGTGCTTGATATGATGAAACAAGTGCAAAAGTTTTTCCACCATCGTGAACATTTACGAAGACGGTCCCTTCTGTTCTCAAGATAAAACTTGGGCTTATCGGCAAGAAGGTTGATCTATCATCGAAAAGAAAACATGCGAAACCTTGAAGGCCATGGAGAGCCTGCGTGGAAGAGGCAACGTCTGAGTCCCTCACAGCTTGAAGACGGGGATTTGGAGACTGATGGGGGTGTCGGGTTACAAAAGGCCCCGGAAAAGGAGAAAAATGCTGATTCTGCTTTTTTTCTAAGAAAATAATTATTATAATAATTATGCATTTAAACATGTATTGTTTAGTAAGGTGTAGTATTTTGTAATAATACAGTTTATGATCCATATAAAGGTTTAGTAGTAAACATTAGTGTCATAGTTTAATATTCAATACTGTTTAGTGAACTTTAATAACTTGTATATATATGCTTCCATTTCTGTAGCAACATTTTAGAAGAAAATAAAAGGTTTGAAAGAAAATTGTATTTACCTTCAATGAATTACAGCTCTCTCTCTCTTTCTCCGTCCCTACCCCTATCTCTCTCTCTCTCTCTCTCTCTCTCTCTCTCTCTCTCTCTCTCTCTCTCTCTCTCTCTCTCTCTCTCTCTCTCTCTCTCTCTCTCTCTCTCTCTCTCTCTCTCTCTCTCTCTCTCTCTCTCTCTCTCTCTCTCTCTCTCTCTCTCTCTCTCTCTCTCTCTCTCTCTCTTTCTCTCTCTACACAAGAGCCACTGGTTCTTTGGGTTGTGTGTGTGTGTGAGCGTGTGTGGTGTTTCTTTAAAACAATTGTTTTGTAAACCTGTTTAACCTTTTAGAAAGAGTTCTCAGCTATCCATATTTTAATGGTCAACAGTTTGCTCATCTAGGGGGTCCCTTACACACAATGGAACTATATGTACACATGGGGTCCCCCAAGTGTCTTTGAAACTACTTTTTTAAACCGCTTTAACCTTTTAAAAAGAGTTCTCAGGGGGGGCGTCCGGGGATGTCCGGGAGGCGTCCGAGGATGGAATGTCCAGTGGATGTCCCAGTCAATTAAAAACAAAAAAGGTAATTGTATTCTTAAAGATGTCCCGTTTTACTGCTGACCTAAACAGATCCATTTGACCCCATAAAAGAGCGTCCGTGGGATGTCTCAGTCAACCAAGAAAAAAGACCCAGAGGACCAGAAGGCCTGAAGACATACATCTTAAAGAGACTCCTTGAATCATTTATTCCTCATGGAGCATTTTGAAGGTGAGTTGAATTTTCAATATGATGAAGGCTTTTATATCTAACTATGCATATATATATATATATATATATATATATATATATATATATATATATATATATATATTTATGTTGTATATTATAAATGAATGTTTTTAATAATGTATTGTATAAAATGATATAATATATAATGAATGAGATGTTGTGTTATTGATTTTTTAAAACGAGAATGGACTCTACCTATATATGTATATATCCTACTGTTTATACCAAACAAATGTCAATTTCATGTGACATGTCTCAAGGTGTCTCAGAACCCATGAAAATGCATGCCAAACCAAGTCTCTACTCAAGAGTGGACCACTGGCTCCACCTAGTGGATGTCCAGCTACATCACAGTTATAGAAAAATTACTAGTCAATTGATTGTGTGTGTGTGTGTGTGTGTGTATCTAGAATGTTTGAATAATATATATATATATATATATATATATATATATATATATATATATATATATATATATATATATATATATATATATATATATCTACCTACATATGTATTTATCCTACTGTTTTTACCAAACAAATTTCTATTTTATGTGAAGTGTCTAATCAAGAGTGGACCACTGGCTCCACCTAGGGGATGTTCAGTTACATCACAGTTGTAGAAATAAATTACCTAGCACGATAGTATACTATTCTATATCCCTCTCTCAATGGATAACAATTCACTCAATGTATAACAATGGTTTTTAAAATATTTAACAGTATTTCAATATTTAGTTTTTGCAGACATTTTAAGACTGAATGACATACAATTTTCAGGTAATTAATATTATTACTATATTGTATTTAATGTTCAATATCTGTATTTTTAAGTAAAAAATGTATATTGTAATATAATGTAAATTCTACAGGTTACCCTACATTTATGCAGGAGGTACCCAAAGTAATTGATGTGGATCAAGAAGCAACACCACAAACAGAAGTGATTGTTATAGAGGAACAGTTTGAGGAACAACAGACAGAAGCTGTATCTTTACTCAGTCACTCGCCATCAAGATATTTTAGACGTGAGTCAACATTTAAATTAGTAATAATCTCTATATAATAAGCAATAAACAAAAGGTGTACTATGTTTTAAAAACCTAATCTTGTGTTTACAGCTGACTCCATGTAGAAGCGTGTACAGCGTTCAACCCAGGCATTATGGACTCCTCCGTTGAATGACTGCTTGAATGATTGTGAAAACGACGTTCTCCTCTCTTTCTGTACAGCAGGCTTTGACATAGACGAAACTCAAACCAACCCAAGAACAGAGGGATTGTCATACCTAGACACGCCTCCAAACCCCCCCGAGGCGTTCAGTATATAATAGGGCACCGACACTATTTCAAAGTCCAGCACGGCTCCACAGACACATAGTTCAAGTTGACAGAATGGCTTCACCTTTGACCGAGGAGAACGATTGGTCTGAAAAGGACTGGATTGAAGAACATGCTCTTTATGGATATGGTCTGTTTTATTATAGTTATAACTTTTAATGACTATGTTAAAAACAATATTATGATTATTATTTTTGTAAAAAGACAGACTCAGACAATGGACAGTGGGAAGAAAACACGCCTTCCATGACTCCACAGAAAAACAGGTTTAGTCAACAAACAGACAGCTATTTCCCTGTAACCCAAGTCCGAACAGTGAGAAACAGAAACAGTGAAATAGGATATATTGATATGTTAACACATAATAAATTAACTGATATACTGATTACTGCATCTATACAGGTCCATACATTCAATGATGATATACTGATTAATGCATCTAAACAGGTCCATACATTCAATGATGATAATGTCAATGATGTTGATATTGAGGATGATGTGTTGAGGTATGATGAGGATGATGTGTTGATGTATGATGAGTTGATGTATGATGAGGATGATGTGTTGATGTATGATGAGGATGATGTGTTGATGTATGATGAGTTGATGTATGATGAGGATGATGTGTTGATGTATGATGATGATGATGTGTTGAGGTATGATGAGGATGATGTGTTGATGTATGATGAGGATGATGTGTTGATGTATGATGAGTTGATGTATGATGAGGATGATGTGTTGAGCTATGATGAGGATGATGTGTTGATGTATGATGAGGATGATGTGTTGAGGTATGATGAGGATGATGTGTTGAGCTATGATGAGGATGATGTGTTGAGCTATGATGAGGATGATGTGTTGAGCTATGATGAGGATGATGTGTTGAGGTATGATGAGGATGATGTGTTGAGGTATGATGAGGATGATGTGTTGAGCTATGATGAGGATGATGTGTTGAGGTATGATGAGGATGATGTGTTGAGGTATGTTGAGGATGATGTGTTGAGGTATGATGAGGATGATGTGTTGAGCTATGATGTGGCTAATCAGCTTGATACAATCCATTCTGAGGTAGAGCCTATACTGATTGAGGACAGCGTCAGTGGGGAAGAGGATCAGGATATAGATCTTCAAGATAGGTTTCTCACAGTCTTTTACAGGGCTCTGAAAGCCAGAGAGGTCCAGTTACACAAACGTATGGTTGCTTTGCTAAAACGTCAGAACATCCAAGACATAGCCTTCTGGAAGAAAAACATGCCAAGTTTGATAAGCAGCAATCTGATTAAAAAACTCCCAAACAAAGGATATAGCCGTATGTAACATGGATACTTCTAGAATACCCCTAGAACTAAACTCCTTCATCAAACAAATGAAGGATCTAGGACCAACCCCTACACAACAACACACACCTCCTTTAACTCATACAAATGAGGACACATTATCACAGGTACTCCCAGAACTTAGCTCCTTAATTAAACAAATTAACGAGCTAACCCCAACCTTAAATTAGACAACCCCCAACCTCACGTATATGGTATCCTACACTGCCCTATCTGTAAAGGGTCTTTGAAAAGCAGAAACCCAGAAGTGGCTCAAGAATTGGAACATGAGTGCTACCTTCAACCATCTGATGAAGATGAACATTCAGAGAAATGTGTGTTTTATGACTTTGAGAGTAATCAGCAATCAGGGTTTCATCTGCCTATTTCTGTATCTACCATGACTTTCAAGGGTGAAAAGTGGTCGGCAGAGGACCCCAATGGTGCACTACTCTTTCTGAAACGTTTCTGAAAACCCCAGTACAAAAGCCTTGTGATCATTCAGATCAAGATGGGCCCTGACCGGTGTATGGTGTATGGTGTATGGTCGCAGTTGTAAATGAGAACTTGTTCTCAACTGGCTTACCTGGTTAAATAAAGGTGAAATAAAAAAATTAAATGGGTCACTGTTGAATTCTCTAAGGCTATAGAGAAGGGTTATCGTGTGGCCAAAGTCTTTGAAGTGTTGATGTACTCTTTTTTAAGAGTACATCAAGACCTTCTTGAGAGGCAAGCAAATGGCTTCAGGGTTTCCTGCATCAGTCACTGATCAAGAGAGCAAAGACAGATACATTCAGGACTATCATGAAAAAGAGGGCATACATTTACATTTTACATTTACGTCATTTTAGAAGACGCTCTTATCCAGAGCGACTTACAGTTAGTGAGTGCATACATTATATATATTTTTTTTATACCCCCCGTGGGGTACTCGGGAGGCATACGTCTTGACCCTGACAGAATAGAGGTCAACAAAGCCAAAATAAAGGTGTGCAAGCTTTTCTTGAACAGTTTGGGGGGCATATTTGCCGAGAGAAGCAATATGTTAACAACATCTATCATTAAAGATCACGAAGAATTTATGGGATTGGTTTTTTCAGACCAATCTGATATTTCAAATGTTTTGTTCTTGAATCAAGACATAGCTCTGGTGCAATGGAGACGCAACAAGAAGTGGGTTCTACCCCCGAGTAATGGAAACGTGTTTCTAGCAGCTTTTACCACGGCCTATGGGCGACTTGAACTACACACCCTCATGGAGCACCTGCAGAGTCGGGTTCTTTACCATGACACAGACTCTGGGGTCTATGGAAGCAAACCTGGTGATTGGAACCCCCCTCTTAGCAACTATCTGGGTGGTTTAACGAGTGAACTCGAAGATGGTGACCATATCATAGAGTGGTCATCCTGTGGACCCAAACGCTATGCTTTTAGGACTAAACACAATCACGTAGTGTTGAAAGCCAAAGGCGTGACACAAAACTATGAAAATTCCATGCGTGTAAACTTGGAATCAATCACACGCTTAGTTGAGGGTTTTATAAACGACCAAAATAGTGTTTTAGAAATGTTGAAACTCCTACAAAAAGATTGTTAGGGATTAAAAGGGGTTCCATCTACGTAATGCCCCACTTACTAACAGATTCCGGGTCGTCTGTGACAAGAGATGACTTTTACCTGACGGGACCACTTTACCCTTTGGTTACTGACTTTATGTTCCAATCCTTTTACCTGACGGGACCACCTTACCCTTTGGTTACTGACTTTATGTTCCAATCCTTTTACCTGACGGGACCACCTTACCCTTTGGTTACTGACTTTATGTTCCAATCCTTTTACCTGACGGGACCACCTTACCCTTTGGTTACTGACTTTATGTTCCAATCCTTTTACCTGACGGGACCACCTTACCCTTTGGTTACTGACTTTATGTTCCAATCCTTTTACCTGACGGGACCACCTTACCCTTTGGTTACTGACTTTATGTTCCAATCCTTTTACCTGACGGGACCACCTTACCCTTTGGTTACTGACTTTATGTTCCAATCCTTTTACCTGACGGGACCACCTTACCCTTTGGTTACTGACTTTATGTTCCAATCCTTTTACCTGACGGGACCACCTTACCCTTTGGTTACTGACTTTATGTTCCAATCCTTTTACCTGACGGGACCACCTTACCCTTTGGTTACTGACTTTATGTTCCAATCCTTTTACCTGACGGGACCACCTTACCCTTTGGTTACTGACTTTATGTTCCAATCCTTTTACCTGACGGGACCACCTTACCCTTTGGTTACTGACTTTATGTTCCAATCCTTTTACCTGACGGGACCACCTTACCCTTTGGTTACTGACTTTATGTTCCAATCCTTTTACCTGACGGGACCACCTTACCCTTTGGTTACTGACTTTATGTTCCAATCCTTGTGTGTCTTAACACTGAAGATACAATGGATGCTGTAGAAGGTTTTGATCCTAGGTTGCAACTACCATTTTCAGCCTTAATCGCAGGACCATCCAATAGCGGTAAAACTTGTTCTGTAAAAAGGATTTTAGAGAATTCTGAACATGTATTATCTCAGAAACCTGACAATATTGTGTGGTGTTATTCATGTTATCAACTTTTGTATGATGAGTTGTTGAAGAAAATAAAAATCTAATTTGTTGAAGGAATACCAGCATCCCTGTCTGATGATGAATTCTTACCTCCTGCTGGTTTTGGATGATATGGTTTTTGCCGGTAGTGAACATCCTGAAATAGCTCAAGCTTTTATTCAATATACTCATCATCAAAACTTGTCAGTGTGTTACTTCGTACAAAATGTGTTTCACCAAGGTAAAAATAGCCGTACCATTAGCCTGAATGCCAATTACTTGGTTTTGTTCAAAAACCCTAGAGACAAACTACCAATAAACATTCTAGCCGTAAATCCTACTTTATGGAAAGCAATGAGGACGCCACCAAAGCTCTGTTTTCTTATTTAATCGTGGATTTAAAATCGGTTGGACACAGAGTGTGATGGCCAATAAAATGTACTTAGTACCTAAACAAGATTTGGACAGACGTTGTTATGGAAACAGGTATATTTTACATTTACATTTTAGTCATTTAGCAGACGCTCTTATCCAGAGCGACTTACAGGAGCAATTAGGGTTAAGTGCCTTGCTCAAGGGCACATTTACGTCATTTAGCAGACGCTCTTATCCAGAGCGACTTACAAATTGGTGCATTCACCCTATAGCCAGTGGGATAATCACTTTACAATTTTGGGAGTGTCGCTGGGGGGGGGGGGGGGGGGGGGGGGGGGGTAGAAGGATTACTTTATCCTATCCCAGGTATTCCTTAAAGAGGTGGGGTTTCAAATGTCTCCGGAAGGTGGTGAGTGACTCCGCTGTCCTGGCGTCGTGAGGGAGCTTGTTCCACCATTGGGGTGCCAGAGCAGCGAACAGTTTTGACTGGGCTGAGCGGGAACTATGCTTCCGCAGAGGAAGGGGAGCCAGCAGGCCAGAGGTGGATGAACGCAATGCCCTCGTTTGGGTGTAGGGACTGATCAGAGCCTGAAGGTACGGAGGTGCCGTTCCCCTCACTGCTCCATAGGCAAGCACCATGGTCTTGTAACGGATGCGAGCTTCAACTAGAAGCCAGTGGAGTGTGCGGAGGAGGGGGGTGACGTGAGAGAACTTGGGAAGGTTGAACACCAGACGGGCTGTGGCATTCTGGATGAGTTGTAGGTGTTTAATGGCACAGGCAGGGAGCCCAGCCAACAGCGAGTTGCAGTAATCCAGACGGGAGATGACAAGTGCCTGGATTAGGACCTGTGCCGCTTCCTGTGTAAGGCAGGGTCGTACTCTCCGAATGTTGTAGAGCATGAACCTGCAGGATTGGGTCACCGCCTTGATGTTAGCAGAGAACGACAGGGTGTTGTCCAGGGTCACGCCAAGGCTCTTCGCACTCTGGGAGGAGGACACAGCGGAGTTGTCAACCGTGATGGCGAGATCATGGAACGGGCAGTCCTTCCCCGGGAGGAAGAGCAGCTCCGTCTTGCCAGGGTACAGCTTGAGGTGGTGATCCGTCATCCATACTGATATGTCTGCCAGACATGCAGAGATGCGATTCGCCACCTGGTTATCAGAAGGGGGAAAGGAGAAGATTAGTTGTGTATCATCAGCGTAGCAATGATAGGAGAGGCCATGTGAGGATATGACAGAGCCAAGTGACTTGGTGTATAGGGAGAAAAGGAGAGGGCCTAGAACTGAGCCCTGGGGGACACCAGTGGTGAGAGCACGTGGTGCGGAGACAGCTTCTCGCCACGCCACTTGGTAGGAGCGACCGGTCAGGTAGGACGCAATCCAGGAGTGAGCCGCGCCGGTGATGCCCAGCTCGGAGAGGGTGGAGAGGAGGATCTGATGGTTCACAGTATCAAAGGCAGCAGACAGGTCTAGAAGGACAAGAGCAGAGGAGAGAGAGTTAGCTTTAGCAGTGCGGAGAGCCTCCATGACACAGAGAAGAGCAGTCTCAGTTGAATGACCAGTCCTGAAACCTGACTGGTTTGGATCAAGAAGGTAATTCTGAGAGAGATAGCAAGAGAGTTGGCTAAAGACGGCACGCTCAATAGTTTTGGAAAGAAAAGAAAGAAGGGATACTGGTCTGTAGTTGTTGACATCAGTGGGATCGAGTGTTGGTTTTTTGAGAAGGGGTGCAACTCTCGCTCTCTTGAAGACGGAAGGGACATAGCCAGCGGTCAAGGATGAGTTGATCAGCGAGGTGAGGTAGGGGAGAAGGTCACCGGAGATGGTCTGGAGAAGAGAGGAGGGGATGGGGTCAAGCGGGCAGGTTGTTGGGCGGCCTGCAGTCACTAGTCGCAAGATTTTATCTGGAGAGAGAGGGGAGAAAGAAGTCAAAGCATAGGGTAGGGCAGTGTGAGCAGGACCAGCAGTGTCATTAGACTTAACAAACGAGGATCGGATGTCGTCAACCTTCTTTTCAAAGTGGTTGACGAAGTCATCCACAGAGAGGGAGGGGGGGGGGGGGTGGGGGGGGGATTCAGCAGTGAGGAGAATGTGGCAAAGAGCTTCCTAGGGTTAGAGGCAGATGCTTGGAACTTAGAGTGGTAGAAAGTGGCCTTAGCAGCAGAAACAGATGAAGAAAATGTAGAGAGGAGGGAGTGAAAAGATGCCAGGTCGGCAGGGAGTTTAGTTTTCTTCCATTTCCGCTCAGCTGCCCGGAGCTCTGTTCTGTGAGCTCGCAATGAGTCGTCAAGCCACAGAGCTGGAGGGGAGGACCGAGCCGGCCGGGAGGATAGGGGACACAGGGAGTCAAAGGATGCAGAAAGGGAGGAGAGGAGGGTTGAGGAGAAGAATCAGGAGATTGGAGGGAGAAGGATTGAGCAGAGGGAAGAGATGATAGGATGGAAGAGGAGAGAGTAGTGGGAGAGAGAGAGCGAAGGTTGCGGCGGCGCGTTACCATCTGTGTAGGGGCAGAGTGAGTAGTGTTGGAGGAGAGCGAGAGAGAAAAGGATACAAAGTAGTGGTCGGAGACATGGAGGGGAGTTGCAGTGAGATTAGTAGAAGAGCAACATCTAGTAAAGATGAAGTCAAGCGTATTGCCTGCCTTGTGAGTAGGGGGGGACGGTGAGAGGGTGAGGTCAAAAGAGGAGAGGAGTGGAAAGAAGGAGGCAGAGAGAAATGAGTCAAATGTAGACGTAGGGAGGTTGAAATCCCCCAAAACTGTGAAGGGTGAGCCATCCTCAGGAAAGGAACTTATCAAGGCGTCAAGCTCATTGATGAACTCTCCAAGGGAACCTGGAGGGCGATAGATGACAAGGATATTAAGCTTAAATGGGCTAGTGACTGTGACAGCGTGGAATTCAAATGAGGAGATAGACAGATGGGTTAGGGGAAAAGAAAAATTGAGAATGACCACTTGGGAGAGATGAGGATTCCTGTGCCACCGCCCCTCTGACCAGATGCTCTCGGGGTATGCGAGAACACAAGGTCAGACGAGGAGAGAGCAGTAGGAGTAGCAGTGTTTTCAGTGGTAATCCATGTTTCCGTCAGCGCCAGGAAGTCGAGGGACTGGAGGGTAGCATAGGCTGTGATGAAGTCAGCCTTGTTGGCAGCAGAACGGCAGTTCCAGAGGCTGCCTGAGACCTGGAACTCCAGGTGTGTGGTGCGTGCAGGGACCACCAGGTTAGAGAGGCAGCAGCCACGCGGTGTGAGGCGTTTGTGTAGCCTGTGCGGAGAGGAGAGAACAGGGATAGGCAGAGGCATAGTTGACAGGCTGTAGCAGATGGCTACAATAATGCAGAGGAGATCGGAATGAAATGAACTAAACATCTGGGAAAGGAGAGAGCAAGGCCTCCCTCACCAAAAAAAATATATATATATAACTCTCCCAACTTCCACCTCAGAAACTATAATTGTTTCACTGAACCACCCGAATAAAACTCTCCCAACTTCCACTTTATAAGTTAGAATTGTTGTAAACTACAGCGGTTCAATGTTTCAAGGACTAGACTCAACTTACTTTATTCAGCTAGCTAACTATGACGCCATAGCTAACTAGCATGCTAGCATCCAATAACACACAGTTTAGCACCAATATTTGGTTACAACAAACTACCAATAGTGTGTTAACACACTAAACAGATAATTCGTGTCCGTGTCTAGTTCTTTCATAACGCAGCAATGATTAAACGTTGGCTAGCTAGCACAAATATATTGTATTTAGCTACCACAGTACAGCCAGCTGGTATCCTGTATGTGTGTTTGTTTTCCCTCTCCTTCAGCCCTAATCACAGGTGTCCCTTGTTTTCCTGATTGGTGGTCGTTGGGGTGTCCCACCTGTCCGACATCCGTTCGTCTGCTGATTGCTGAGGTGGACCAATCAGTGGACGTTCCTCAGTATTGCCCCACCTGTTTCTGGTTTTTTACATTACCATATCGAATCCCCTGGTTTTAAAAGCCAGTCAGATGTGTTTTCTGACAGAGACTCTCTTTCTCTGTGAGTATGGCAACTGTGGTGTCTTGGTTTTTGTGTACTGACGCGTTTGCTGTCTAGTCCATATTGGACCTATGTTGTTTGCTGTCTAGTCCATATTGGACCTATGTTGTTTGCTGTCTAGTCCATATTGGACCTATGTTGTTTGCTGTCTAGTCCATATTGGACCTATGTTGTTTGCTGTCTAGTCTATATTGGACCTATGTTGTTTGTTTGTTCCTGGGGAAAGGGGGGTTTATCAGGTGGCCCTTGGGCCTACACTACCCGTAGGAAAACCTTGACTAAACACACTAGTTAGACCTGAGGGGACCACCCACTGTATTTTTGTATGGTTTGCAGTAAGCTTAGTGGTTCTTGAGGCAGGCAAGATCAGTTTAGGGGTTTTTGACTTTATTGTTTCATTCCTTGGGTCCAGCTCAGCCCCTTTTTCCCCAAACCGTTTACCGTGTGTTTATAATAAACATTGTGTTTGACGGTAACATTTGTTTGTTGGTGTATTTTGTTCTCACTGTTCCTTGTCAATATTCTAGTTATGTTATGGGACTCTGTTCCATCCACCCTAGACTTTTAAAGCCACGATGTTCGTAACACTCAGGCAGAAACCGGAATGTTCTATTCTGGCCAGGCCCATCTTTTCAAAGAAAACACCATTTAATTCTATCTCTATTTGAACGAATTAGGTAGTTTTGTTGTGATCAACCAGGAAATCCTAACAATTCAGGTAAATAACGCCACAGTCAGGCAGAAAAGTCTGAATGTTCTATCATAAAGTGAGTCCAATTAGTTTCCCTGGCTGATATTGCTTCTACATAGAAATACTATGAGAGTAAATGAATAGATGCCATTCACTGCTATAAACCTGTCTCCAATATAATTGGCTAGTTTCCACAGACCCACCGCGGACCTTCGCGTGTAAAGGCGTTTTATGGTCTGTTTTGGCAACGAGCCCAGATGATCCCAATAATGTATGTAGCCTAGTAACCGATGCCCTCCTCTGGTATGTTCTATTGTGAACTGTCTGGGACTCCTTGTTGTTTCTCTGTTTACTACTCAAACATATTTCACTGATTAAGTCTAAAACGAAATTAACTGCAAATATATTAGCGTAACTAGACTACACAGAACATGGCGGACCCACTGTAAAATGAGAGGCTTTTTATGGTATTAAAGCGTGTCCCAGTCCAACATGCCTAGCTCTGCCCACTGGGGCCTGGTTGACGGAGCGCTCTCTGAAAGAAGTCCTCGTATCGTCGTATTCCACCGGATAGAGTTGTCTCATCACACCGGCAGCAGCAGTTTTGTCTCCTCATATTGATCCGTCATCAAGTAGCGTGTCCCCTTCACTGGATTAGGACGCGCTGTTTGAGAGCGTTGCTCTGAAAGTGCTGCTGCTGCTGTCGGTGCTCTCCCCCGACATGCCCGCTCCAAATAGGCCATTTATCTTTTAATGCAGTCATCTCGCTTTTCATTTCAAGCGTCTTTTTTATCCTTCGCTTGTTTGTAACAATTGCAAAGACATTGGCAACGTTGTATTTGGAGTCCAACTTCGTTGTGAAGTTATCGGCGGTCACAGAGAGACAGATAAAACATGTTGATTTTATGTTTAGTGGAGGTCTTCTGTGCATGAAGAGACGCAGTAGTGAAACAACGCATCTAACGACGCACTTGGCTGTTCTACGAGTGGTCTGAGGCAGTCGGTAAATAATGAGCGTTTTCAAGTGCACTTGAACTTTAGTAACGATGGTTTTTGGGGAAACAGCTCGGAGATTTAACAATGCTCCTACAAAGGTTCTACTGATAAACTTAGCCTTAAGATGCTTTTGGGAAACCGGGCCCAGACGGTCTCCGTAGGATTTGATTGGACCATGAGTATTTGGACACCTAGGCCTACGTCATTGGATAATCAATTGACACATGCGCATTCGCGCTCAGTTTCCACCTTCGAGAAACAGAAAGGAGTGGAAAGTCTGGGTTTTATTTGATGAACGTTTATTGAAAAAGTATGGAAGAAGAAAAAAAAGCTAATTGAAGGTCTCAAAAATAATATTTTTCTTTTTATTTAGAACATCAGCAAAGAACACTGCATCCCAGCTACGGTACAGAATAGCATTGTTGAGGACCTCAGAACCATTTTGGATGCATTTATGACACACTACAGTGATCCCCTCAGGTTTCATCTTACAAATAAGCAAATACATGTGGATGAAGATGGGACTTGCTTAACAACTCTGCAGTATTTGAGGAATGCATTAGATGCATAAGCTCTGAGTGGATGCTGGAGCATTACCGTGTGAAAGAATTGGGCATGGTCCGGCCAATTGAAGTACCACTGAGCAACAAAGGAGGTTATAAAACAAGGTGATTTCAATACAGCTACATGGTCCCCGGGGTATATGAATATAAAGTGACATGAGACAAAACAATGGACCTGTAGAATGGAATAAGTTATAAGACCTCTATGATTCATTTCATTTGTCAGTTCTTCCAGCTAATGTGAGATGTTTAGATGACAGAACATTTGAGGACACATACTGTAATTTAGCTGGACATCTTTTCCCCTAACTGTCTGGCTGCCCTCCCCCTTCCCTTCTAAGTTCAAGTTGGTTTATTTGTCATATACATGGAGTTAACAGTGCAATGAAATGCTGACTAGCAGGTTAACCACTTGACAACAACAATAGAACAAGTCAGTAGCTAAGTTAATATAAAGAGTAATACAATAGTAATAAACCCTGCATTCATAACTATCCTTAACATACCTGGGCTGTTTCTGGGATAGAGGGTTGATATAAAAGTCAATATAATCAGCAATACAGGAAGATTCTGAGACACAATCACTTACTATTGGTCAGCCGTAGGGAAACCGCCAACGTCTCAGGAGATATGTATTTTGGGCAGTAAGTAAAACTGCCTAGGCCTTGGAGAATCTTCCCCAAAAAGATAGACCTTCTGTTTATCTGTAATGTACTTATCCTCATATAGTTTACTCACTATCTCCTGGATTAATCTTTGTGTTTTCCGGTTGTGTTGAGTGGGACAATGGAACATAGTGTTTAACATTATCCTATTGGCTATTGGCTTCAAGAAGATATTCACTTTATCCATTACAACAATCTGAGGCCCCTTATCTGCTGGTTTAATCACTATATTCTGATGTTCAATGTTTCTAGAGCTTGATTTTTTGAAAAATGTGTAAGGTTAAGCTGATATACAGGTCTGGTTCTGAATTGTGAAAAGGAAGCCACATCCCTACGTATAACAGTCTGTATAGTTTCTGACACTGACTCCAACTGAGGTTCCAAATGTGAGGGGTTTGGAAATAGTATATGAGGAAAATCTGTTTCATAATCAAAATGATGTAATAACTTCAATCTTCTATGATAGAAGTGTAGATCCCTCCGGAGCTCCCCGCAGTCCACCTGTTTAGGAGTTGGTATGAAAGTCAGTCCTCTTTCTAGAACCTCACTCTCTGCTTGGTTGAGCCCAATGGGACGCTGCTGGTCAAGACCTCAAATCGGTTGTGAAGTAGTATGGACATATTGATGGAACAAGGTCACTAAACTGGTGGTTAGACAGGGTAGATCCAAGAGCAGGCCTCTGCTGTCATCTAGAGGGTGTTTCTCTGTACTGCTTGACACATGGAGACTCAATGGAGGCACAGTGCAAGTGCTCAAAGTAAGGCCCAAACAATTGTTTGTCAGGCTGGGATCTATAAAGCAGCATGTTCTCCAATTAGATGCCAACTAATATTCATACAGGGACAATAGGTGGGGCAGGAGGAAGAATGGTGTTCCTGATTTTCAGAGGAATTCCCCTTTTTTCTTTAAAGCTTCAGATTGAGATTGTTGTTATTCTCCAATATGTTTTTCTTCAGTGAGCCACTCTGGATTCTCCAAGGGGAATACTCCCTCTATTCTCCACTAGAGAGTTGGAGCTCCATGCTTTTGCTGGGAATTGTCCACTGTTGGTATACATTTATTTGGTCCCCAAAATACCAAAATAAAAAGGTGTATTTGTCTAGTTTTACCTGAGTCCCCAGTTAGCATCCATGTGGCTAATTTAAAAGTTTCTAAAAAAAAAACATACTCCTGACGTTTCACCACAATAGGCTTCTTCAGACAATGGACAAAAAGTAGCCAAACAAAGCCAAAGGAGAGTGATGAGCAGCAGCAGCATCATCAAACCAGCGAGGCCGCCGGCAAGCCCAACAGTGATGATGCTGCCGAGCTCCAGTTAGCTCCGTGTGCAGAGCCTACCCACCCTTCCACAAGCACCGCCAGGATAATGGCTCCACAGGCCCCTCCACCTCCGACTGTTCCTGACTATCTTGGAACAGAGGTGCCAGCCCAGATTAGCCTAGAATCCTACCGTAGCCGCAGGTTTTCTGTCCAAAAACCTTCATTTAATAGCAACTGGTTCATAAGAAGAGAGTGTCTGGAATACTCGCTTACTGAAGATGCTGCATTGCTGAAAGTTCTGCGTGGGGTCCATCTATTGGGAGATGGCTAACTAGTCTGTATTTTCCACTGATTCATATGGATGCCAGTGCACACATTGGCTGTAAAAGTGGGTAAAAACAGAAAAGCATATAACTGTAGCTATGTGGTCTTTACTTGGGTGTGTTTCAGCAGGGTGAGGTCAGAGAGATGCTTCCAAGTCAGTATTTTTCTGAACTCATAAAATCCTTTACACAATCTGACGGGATGAATGTTCCACCCCATTTAAATCACCATAAAGTCTATATAGTACCTTTAAGTTAAGACCTCACACATCTGTTCATGGCAAAGCAGTTCAATTAATGATATTAATTGATTCTTAAAGAATATAACTTATAAATCATGAGCCTCATCTTGAGGAGTCACCTGTGACAGTATTCATAAAGAGTAGGAGTACTGATCTGGGATCAGTTTTGCCTTTTAGATCATAATGAAACAGATTAAATGGACAGGGGGACCTGATCCTAGATCAGCACTCCTCCTCTGAGACACTGCCTTTATGAATAAGGCCCCAGGAGTCACCAGGACCAAGAAACTTTACTGTTGTAAAGTGTAGTTACAGCCGGTATTTACTTCCATCTAGTGGAAGATACCAATAAAACACTTGATTATCAGGATGGGGAGACGGTTGAGCTGAAACAGAAAGTAAAGAAGACTATCCTGCTCAGAACAGTGAACAAACAAAGGCAGAAGCTGCTGGTAAAGCAACACTCACGGTGTGATGGAGAGTGGTAAAGCAACACTCACGGTGTGATGGAGAGTGGTAAAGCAACACTCACGGTGTGATGGAGAGTGGTAAAGCAACACTCACGGTGTGATGGAGAGTGGTAAAGCAACACTCACGGTGTGATGGAGAGTGGTAAAGCAACACTCACAGTGTGATGGAGAGTGGTAAAGCAACACTCACGGTGTGATGGAGAGTGGTAAAGCAACACTCACGGTGTGATGGAGAGTGGTAAAGCAACACTCACGGTGTGATGGAGATTGGTAAAGCAACACTCACGGTGTGATGGAGAGTGGTAAAGCAACACTCACAGTGTGATGGAGAGTGGTAAAGCAACACTCACGGTGTGATGGCGAGTGGTAAAGCTACACTCACGGTGTGATGGAGAGTGGTAAAGCAACACTCACGGTGTGATGGAGAGTGGTAAAGCAACACTCACGGTGTGATGGAGAGTGGTAAAGCAACACTCACGGTGTGATGGAGAGTGGTAAAGCAACACTCACGGTGTGATAGAGAGTGGTAAAGCAACACTCACGGTGTGATGGAGAGTGGTAAAGCAACACTCACGGTGTGATGGAGAGTGGTAAAGCAACACTCACGGTGTGATAGAGAGTGGTAAAGCAACACTCACGGTGTGATGGAGAGTGGTAAAGCAACACTCACGGTGTGATGGAGAGTGGTAAAGCAACACTCACGGTGTGATGGAGAGTGGTAAAGCAACACTCACGGTGTGATGGAGAGTGGTAAAGCAACACTCACGGTGTGATAGAGAGTGGTAAAGCAACACTCACGGTGTGATGGAGAGTGGTAAAGCAACACTCACAGTGTGATGGAGAGTGGTAAAGCAACACTCACGGTGTGATGGAGAGTGGTAAAGCAACACTCACAGTGTGATGGAGAGTGGTAAAGCAACACTCACGGTGTGATGGCGAGTGGTAAAGCAACACTCATGGTGTGATGGAGAGTGGTAAAGCAACACTCACGGTGTGATGGAGAGTGGTAAAGCAACACTCACGGTGTGATGGAGAGTGGTAAAGCAACACTCACGGTGTGATGGAGAGTGGTAAAGCAACACTCACGGTGTGATGGAGAGTGGTAAAGCAACACTCACGGTGTGATAGAGAGTGGTAAAGCAACACTCACGGTGTGCTGGAGAGTGGTAAAGAAACACTCACAGTGTGATGGAGAGTGGTAAAGCAACACTCACGGTGTGATGGAGAGTGGTAAAGCAACACTCACGGTGTGATGGAGAGTGGTAAAGCAACACTCACGGTGTGATGGAGAGTGGTAAAGCAACACTCACGGTGTGATGGAGAGTGGTAAAGCAACACTCACGGTGTGATGGAGAGTGGTAAAGCAACTCTCACAGTGTGATGGAGAGTGGTAAAGCAACACTCACGGTGTGATGGAGAGTGGTAAAGCAACACTCACGGTGTGATGGAGAGTGGTAAAGCAACACTCACGGTGTGATGGAGAGTGGTAAAGCAACACTCACGGTGTGATGGAGAGTGGTAAAGCAACACTCACGGTGTGATGGAGAGTGGTAAAGCAACACTCACGGTGTACAGATGTTAAATAAATAAGTGTTAGCTTCCTCAGCACCATGCACCCCACTGTTGCCACCGGCAGTGACCAGAAGAAGAAACCGGAGACAGTGACAGACTACAATCACACAAAGGTATATACAGTATCTCTACCATTTACAGATAGCCTTCCCATCTGCCAAACACCAAATAGGATCCCCTTTTATTATATTACATTCATATTATTACTATTAGTATTATCATTCTATATAATTATAACCTTTTCTATTCTATTTTATTTTATGTTAAAGCTTGGTGTGGATGCTAGACCAGATGTCCAGACTGTACTCTGTAAAAGGGGGTACTCTCCTCTGGCCTGTTGACAGTACTCTGTAAAAGGGGGTACTCTCCTCTGGCCTGTTGACTGTCCTCTGTAAAAGGGGGTACTCTCCTCTGGCCTGTTGACTGTACTCTGTAAAAGGGGGTACTCTCCTCTGGCCTGTTGACTGTACTCTGTAAAAGGGGGTACTCTCCTCTGGCCTGTTGACTGTACTCTGTAAAAGGGGGTACTCTCCTCTGGCCTGTTGACTGTACTCTGTAAAAGGGGGTACTCTCCTCTGGCCTGTTGACTGTACTCTGTAAAAGGGGGTACTCTCCTCTGGCCTGTTGACTGTACTCTGTAAAAGGGGGTACTCTCCTCTGGCCTGTTGACTGTACTCTGTAAAAGGGGGTACTCTCCTCTGGCCTGTTGACTGTACTCTGTAAAAGGGGGTACTCTCCTCTGGCCTGTTGACTGTACTCTGTAAAAGGGGGAACTCTCCTCTGGCCTGTTGACTGTCCTCTGTAAAAGGGGGTACTCTCCTCTGGCCTGTTGACTGTACTCTGTAAAAGGGGGTACTCTCCTCTGGCCTGTTGACTGTACTCTGTAAAAGGGGGTACTCTCCTCTGGCCTGTTGACTGTACTCTGTAAAAGGGGGTACTCTCCTCTGGCCTGTTGACTGTACTCTGTAAAAGGGGGTACTCTCCTCTGGCCTGTTGACTGTACTCTGTAAAAGGGGGTACTCTCCTCTGGCCTGTTGACTGTACTCTGTAAAAGGGGGTACTCTCCTCTGGCCTGTTGACTGTACTCTGTAAAAGGGGGTACTCTCCTCTGGCCTGTTGACTGTACTCTGTAAAAGGGGGTACTCTCCTCTGGCCTGTTGACTGTACTCTGTAAAAGGGGGAACTCTCCTCTGGCCTGTTGACTGTACTCTGTAAAAGGGGGTACTCTCCTCTGGCCTGTTGACTGTACTCTGTAAAAGGGGGTACTCTCCTCTGGCCTGTTGAGGTGTTCTACAATGTGCTCGACATGACTGCTATTATGGTATTATTTTATGTATCATTAAGGCAAATGTAGGGAGAGGTCAAGGGTAAAATAATAATATTAGTAATAAGCATGGATATGTTGTAAAATTAAAAACCTATATGCCTTAAAATGTTTATGGATTGAGAAACCAGTTGAGGGGAGAATACAGAGCAGAGACAATTATGTGTTTTTCATAAAAACTCCCTGCAGCTGGTTTGGGAATGTCAATGACGTGATGGCTGTGTGGAGATTGAAGTAACAATGGAACTAGTGTTAGCATTTCTTTATGCTTATGACCTTATGACCTGACACATGGCCACATGCACATAATCTCAGGGGCTGGAGAGGATGATGAATGATAAATGTTTTATAATGTGTTATGAAATGATAATGGTGAAACAGAATGAACATGTTTGATATTTTATAATCCAGATATATGTTTGAATAATTAATATAGACATTGAGTATATGATGTGTTCTTTCACAGGGGCTTTTAAACTGTGGCCATGGGTTTGTTATAGACATATGGTTTGCATTACATTAGTTTTTTAAGAAGGGGCTTTTAAGAAGGGGCCTAGGCACGCAGCCAATAGAATGATCGAATGAGAGGGGTGGTACAAAACTAAAAAAAGTTAGGAATGTACGAATGTTTTTTCATGTGTCTATATAATAGATTTCTTAGCCAAAAAGGGACAGTTTTGCTCCATGGAGCAAGGCTCAGGCTTTGTTATTCAATAAAGTCTAAATTCTTAAATTCACAGGCTCCGATGTCTTGAGAGATATTTTTGAGTTGATTATCTAGTCAAATGTTTCTACAACACTATCAACACATGTTGTACAAACAATGCCTTGACAAGACAGTCAGCAGGAGACATTTCATCATGGATCTGGCATGTGAGCTTGGTGAGAAGAAGCTACAGTCACCAAGCAGGCCGCCAAGACAGCAGGTCCTGCTCTCCCTCTTCCCCAAGCACCACAGCTCCCACTGGGGAAAAATACACAATGTCAAGACAGCAGGTCCTCCTCTCCCTCTTCCCCAAGCACCACAGCTCCCACTGGGGAAAAATACACAATGTCAAGACAGCAGGTCCTCCTCTCCCTCTTCCCCAAGCACCACAGCTCCCACTGGAGAAAAATACACAATGTCAAGACAGCAGGTCCTGCTCTCCCTCTTCCCCAAGCACCACAGCTCCCACTGGGGAAAAATACACAATGTCAAGTCGGCAGGTGCACACCGAACAAGGCCCATGAAAACTGTGTGCAGGGCAACCGATTTGATTTGTTTGTGGACCCGAAACATTAAGAGAAGATGTGATTGATTAATGTGTAAAGGCACGGTACAGTGTCTGATACAAACAACAAATGATTGTTTTTATAACTTGTCATGAATATATTTCCACAAAAATGTATTTATGCAATTAATCCTTTACAATTGTTCATGCACTGGTGCTTTTGGTTAGGAATACAGCAAATCATTTCACCTGAACACCTGGCTAGTTATATTATTATTATTATACTTTTTTTGATTTGTACTTTGTCAAAATAAACTCTAAATGGACATTATTAACTCTATTACTAATTGAATCTACAAATACAGTTGATTAAATGGTTTACACTGTAATGTTTTTATTGTAAGGGAAACAGAAATAGGCTAAAGGCCGATTTTATTTTTACTTTGTAGAATTAACTATTGTTATTTTTTATTGATATATTTCCACAAATATTTCTTCATGCAATTAATCCTTTACAATATATGATGCACTATTTATCAAGCGTTTATTTAACAAACCATGTTTGCACACCTTGCACCTTGCTGGTTGATATGCATCTGATGCATATGCTACAGTGACGCCTGGTAACTTTCTCTAGCGGGTTCTTATATGCTGAAAGAACAGGCGGTTCTAGTGTTAAGGACTGGTAGATGGGTGTTGCTCATGCATTTACTCATGCTGACCGGATCCAGTACTTTGTTCTTGACTAAAGCCTCCAAGTCAGCCTTGACTTCTGGTCTGATAGCATAAGGTACAGGTCCTGCTTTCAGAAACGTTGGTTTGCTGTCTGGCTTAATGCTAAGCTTCCCTGTAATGTCGTTCATACTACCCAGCTGTCCATTAAAGACTTCTCCATGTTTCTTTAAGATGGCAGGTAGGTCTGTGTCTCCATGTGTCATTGTATGCACTGATGGTCAGTCCAGTGTGATTTTCTCCAACTATGAACATCCCAGTAGTGATGCATAGTCTCCTTTCACAACATAGAGTGGCAGCTTTTCAGTTTGTCTGTTTACCTGAACTGTGACATCAGTGATGCCTCTCACAGCGACAGATTCACCTGTGTAAGTCTTCAACACGAGGTGCGCTGGTTGAAGTGGAAGGTGTTTCAGTGTCTTTTTTCTGACACAAGAGATACAGCTGCCCGTGTGTCAATCTCCATACGCTGTCCCTCTAGCAAGGGGGAGACATAGTAGCCGTTCGACCCGCCAGGAAAAGGTCAGGATTTTCAGTGTGACTTCCTGGTCTGATGAGTCACTCACCTCAGTGTTCTCTTACTCAACAGTGTGAACATGTCTATTTGTCTTTCGTTGGAATGTCTGTTTCTTGTTTCCCGTTTCTGCGTTTTCTCTGTTCTCTTTTTGTTTCTGGAGACTTGTCCGATGTTGCCCTTTTTACCACAGGCTGGACAATCCATGTCCTTCCACCAGCATGTAGAAGCCTGATGTCCCTTTTTACCACAGGCTGGACAATCCATGTCCTTCCACCAGCATGTAGAAGCCTGATGGCCCTTTTTACCACAGGCTGGACAATCCATGTCCTTCCACCAGCATGTAGAAGCCTGATGTCCCTTTTTACCACAGGCTGGACAATCCATGTCCTTCCACCAGCATGTAGAAGCCTGATGGCCCTTTTTACCACAGGCTGGACAATCCATGTCCTTCCACCAGCATGTTGATACTTGATGTCCCACTTTGCCACAGTGGAAGCATGTGACTTGATTTCCTGGTCTCTGATTTTCAGTTGAAACTCTGTGATCAACTTTTCATTTATTTGAAAGGAACACAGACAAAAACAAATAGCAGCAGGAATGGTTATACAGCTAGAGACACAATACTGTTAAAATATATATCAGAACAAATAGCAGCAGGAATGGTTATACAGCTAGAAACACAATACTGTTAAAATATATATCAGTATATTATGGAAACTAGTTATTGCAGGTAAATACAATTATAATAATAAAATCAGTAAGGTACACATTTGCACGAAATGATCATGAATGGGCAATCTGTTGGATAAAACCAACTACAGGAGTTATTTTATGGTTTCAGCTGCAATTGTTGTTTGGCTAGCCCCATGGATCCTAGCAGTGGATAGTTCTAAATAAATGATATCTATAAAAGTGCTGATCCAATGAGGTGTGGTGGTTGCCATCTTAGTTCCAACATCTTTTTAGCTGCTGTCCAACCTGACAACATTATACGTCTTTGCTGTAATGACAGTGGTGAATTATCATTCAGTAATAACAGTTTGGGGGAACAAGGTATGAGGATACCTCTTTCCAAAACATGTCCCCTGGTCATTCTCAGTACATATAATTAAAGGAGTCCAAGGCACCTTGATTACATAGATCACACAGAGGAGCGGTTGTGATTTCTATTAAATGATATTTTCTAGGTGGAAGGTTTACCCTGTGTATGAGATTAAAATGTATCAGCTGGTGATTAGGATTGTTAGATGAACCCACTAAGTTCCTGATGAACTCAACTGGTGAGCCTCTTTAGCAGCTAGTTCCATGGACACACTGATTTCAATGTCCTTTACCAAGGTCAGATGACTTTCAGTCAACAGTCTCTTTTGTGTAGCTTCACTCCGTAGCCCACATACTAGTCTGTCTCTAATGATGTCATTTAGAACAGCATTAAACTCAGTGTTCTGGTAGTTTCTTTAATGCAGCAGCAAACATTGTTACTGATTCTCCCTCTTCCTGATGTCTCCTGTGGAACCTGAACCTTTCAGCATTAACTAGTGGTTCTGGTGAAAAATGTCCTTTAAGTATCTCCACAATATCCCCATACGTCTTAATACCTGTTCTGACTGGCTGTAGCAAGCTGCCTAGTAAATTAAATGTCTTTGGCCCCATTACACTAAAACATGTAGGCACAATGTTGTCCTCATCCATGTCATTTACAAGAACAAAATATTCAAACCGTTTTGTATATGAGCTCCACTGCTCAATACTTTCATCAAATTGTCCAATGTTTCCAACAATTCCAATCATTTTTCGTTTCTCAATAAGCTCCTGATTGTCACTCACTTCAGTATTGTCCTCAACCACAGCAATATTTTCCTCAGTCACGTGATCTTCATTCACTTCACTCACTGACGTTTCCTCCTAAATTCGCTCATTTAGCAATTTTTTATTCCAAAGTTCATCTTCACAGTTGAATAAATGTACTTTCCTTTAATCACTGTATATTCCTCCATTTTAATCATTTTGTTTTTCCGCTCCGACGTCCGTCTCCAGTCCTTTTCTGCCGTCCATGACGATGTTAACGCTCTTTCTTAGCTAGCTCGACTATGCACTTGCCTCTGCTAGCAATACACTGTGCTAACATTAGCCTAGACTGTACCACAGAAAATAACAGTTTTAAACAGTTGTAAAAACCAACTTCTTCCAGACAGAATAGTTCCTGTAGATTCAGACTTACTCATCACCAATCTGTTGTTATGTCTGGTGGGTTTCATAACCATGTCTGTACAACAATTCAATAATGATGAGACAGGAGACAGGAATCAGTTCAACCATTTATCTGGAACGTGATCATCTCAACACATACAAACCCCCATGATGCTCTGCAGCACAACCCCAATATACAACAAATACATAAAAAAGTAAATGGACACGAAACAAAACTCATAGAGGAATTTAAATGTTCAGTTGTAGAAAGTAGGGCCATGGGATAGGGTCAGAAAGGTCAGTATGTTTGATAACTGGTTCCAGAGGTGACATAACAAGCATAAGGTCCATTATAACACAGTGAAGTAGAGGTGGGAGCTAAAAGCAGACATGGACAGTGAGACGGTGTGAGGAGGTCAGGGGTGAAACACTAGATCAGGACAGGTAGAAATGGCAGGGCTGGAAATAGACACAGAGACACATTCTGATCATGGCTCAGACCTGACCTGAGAAACCCAAACAGAAGATGCCATAGCAAAGTCCTGTCCAGTAGGCTATATGGGATTTCCTTTCATCAAAATCCAACACATGGAAATGTGTCCAGTGTGTCCAGTGTGTGTGTGTGTCCAGTGTGTGTGTGTGTCCAGTGTGTGTGTGTATCCAGTGTGTTTGTGTGTGTGTCCAGTGTGTGAGTGTTCAGTGTGTGTGTGTCCAGTGTGTGTGTGTCTAGTGTGTGTGTGTGTGTGTGTGTGTTCAGTGGGTTTGTGTGTGTGTCCAGTGTGTGTGTTCAGTGTGTGTGTGTGTGTGTGTGTGTCCAGTGTGTTTGTGTGTGTGTGTGTGTGTGTGTGTGTGTGTGTGTGTGTGTGTCCAGTGTGTGTGTGTTCAGTGTGTGTGTGTGTGTGTTGAGTGTGTGTGTTTGTGTCCAGTGTGTGTGTGTGTGTGTGTGTGTGTGTGTGTGTGTGTGTGTTTGGCCTGCTTGTGTCTGTCCAGTGTGTGTGTGTGTGTGTGTGTGTGTGTGTGTGTGTGTGTGTGTGTGTGTGTGTGTGTGTGTGTGTGTGTGTGTGTGTGTGTGTGTGTATGTCCAGTGTGTGTGTCCAGTGTGTGTGTGTGTGTGTGTGTGTCCAGTGTGAGTGTGTCCAGTGTGTGTGTGTCCAGTGTGTGTGTTAGTGTGTGTGTGTGTGTTTGTGTGTCCAGTGTGTGTGTGTGTGTGTTTGTGTGTGTTCAGTGTGTGTGTCCAGTGTGTGTGTGTGTGTCCAGTATGTGTGTTCAGTGTGTTTGTGTGTGTGTGTACAGTGTGTGTGTTTGTGTCTAGTGTGTGTGTGTGTGTGTGTTTAGTTTGCGTGTGTGTGTGTGTGTTCCCAGTGTGATTGTGTGTGTGTTATGTTTGACACAGGGACACGGAGGACAAACCAAAAAAGTCATGAACCCTAAACCCTGGATAGAGGGGCTCAGTGAATGTGGAGTGGAATGTGTTCAGGTGTGTCAGTGTGTCAGAGGAGACTCTGTAGAAGGACAGAGTGCCGGCTGGCCAGTCCAGATACACTCCTACTCTGTGGGAGCTGGAGGAGGGGACGTCTATGGTAGTGTGATTATTATTGTGACAGGCAGAGTAACTCTTGTCAGAGCAGAACAGACTCCAGGACTTGTCATTGTATCCAATCCCACAGTCCTTACCCATTCCTCTCCTGCTGATTCCTTTATATGTCACTCCTATACCAGCCCCACTCCCACTCCAATCTACCTCCCAGTAACAGCGCCCAGTCAGACCCTCTCTACACAGCACCTGTCCACAGCCCTCAAATCTCTCTGGGTGATCAGGATACGGCTGCTCCTCTCTCCTACATGTCACCTTTCTGTTCTCCTCAGACAGAGAGAGGAATCTGTTTACTGTGTTTAGGTCCAGTGTGAGATCACAGACATCTGATGGATGAAACCAGACACAATTTTAGAAATCATCATCATCCTGAACACACACAAACACACACACACACACACACACAACGGATACACACTCACACTCACATGCTGAACAAACACACACACTCACCGGATTCACACTCACACTCACATCCTGAACACACACACACACACACAGAACACACACACACACATCCTGAACACACACACACACATCCTGAACCCACACACACACACACACACACACTGAATACACACACACACATTTCTAATGTAACAGGAACACGCCACACACACACACACACATTGTCAAAGCAACTCTTTGTAAACTTTGGTGTCCCTGATTTGTGCTTCTGTAGAACTACAGCTGATATTTAATATGACCAAGTAAGTAATGATGGTGGTCTTTGACTTTGACTTCACTTGAATTAAGACTTATTCTTAGTCATATTCTTCACAGCAGTCAACACTCACATTTTCTAAGTCCAGGTTTCATTGTGTTCTCTCCACCATGTTCCACACTGTAGCGGTAAGCAGAAGAACAGACAGTCATTGAGGGATACACCTGAACTCACACACACACACACACACACACACACACACACACACACACACACACACACTGGACACACACACACACACACTCACACACACATTCAGCATATAACTTTGTACAAGCGGTGGTAAGAATGTTTGTCCGTGTGTGTGTTCAGTGTGTGTCCAGTGTGTGTGTGTCCAGTGTGTGTGTGTCCAATGTGTGTGTGTGTGTCCAGTGTGTGTGGGTCGAGTGTGTGTGTGTGTGGGTCCAGTGTGTGTGTGTCCGGTGTGTGTTTTCTTTTTGTGTGTGTGTGTGTCCAGTGAGTGTGTGTGTGTGTCCAGTGTGTGTGTGTGTGTCCAGTGTGTGTGTGTGTCTACTGTGTGCGTGTGTGTCCAGTGTTTGTGTGTGTTTTTGTGTGTGTGTCCAGTGTGTTTGCGTGTGTCCAGTGTGTGTGTGTGTGTGTGTGTGTGTGTCCAGTGTGTGTGTGTGTGTGTGTGTCCAGTTTGTGTGTGTTTGTGTGTCCAGTTTGTGTCCAGTGTTTGTGTCTGTGTGTGTCCAGTGTGTGTGTGTGCTTGTGTCCAGTGTGTATGTGTGTGTGTGTATGTGTGTGTGTGTGTGTGTGTTTGTCCAGTGTGTGTGTTTGTCCAGTATGTGTACATAAATGTGTAAACACACACATATTGGACACATACAGACACACACACTGGACCCCCACACACACTGGACACAAACACACAAACACACACTGGACATACACACACACACACACAAACACACACACACACACACACACACACACACACACAAACCACTGGATCCACAGCAACTCAAAAGCTTTTTCTGGGAGTGTGAGTGAGGAAGGATCTTTGGGTTCTCTGCCTCTCCTAGCAGCCTGTCATTCATCACTCAAGCTGTTTGCTAACTCTGCTTCATGCGTTGCCAAAATAAGTAGCTCTGTTTGTGCTCAGACAATCCTACATTTCACACATACACACACGCACACCATTCACCTGCACTGCACAGGCCCCAGAAGCACTGAGAATACTGGGCCTCAATTGGCTCTCAGTCACTGCAGCAAATAGCTATCGCCATAATGAAAGGTTTTTAATACGAGTAGCTGTTTTCCCCTGATGTGTCTTTGTCAAACTGTGGAAGTTTATTTAGTGGTGAAAGTCATTCTCAATCATTTTAACGTTCAACTGTCTGGGTAATTAGCAGGTTCAATGCAGCGAAGGGGTATTTTGGAATGACACCCTCCATTATATGGTGTGCAAGGACTGAACACTCGTTGGTGCAACACAGAATGTACCGAGATAGAAGGAGAGATTGTGGGTGTCTTTATGCCAACAAAGTGTGATTCCAGAGTTTCTACAGTGTTAAGTAGCCTTAGTTATGTTATTTTAAGGACCTATCTTGTGCCTCCTCGCCACAGCGCTACCGTGTCCTCAAGCAACTCAGCGAGAAGAAGCTGAAGGGTTTTTAAAGTGGACAACTTAAACGAAAACCATTCTCTTTTTTCATGAGTGTTCCAGAAGACAGACCTTCATTGCCAGGACAAATAGTGATGTTGTTTCCAAACCAAACTTCAAGGTCTTTAAGTGAGTGTGTGGGGGGGGGGGGGGGGGGGGGGGTCGGTCACATATTAACAGAGCTCTCTGCCTAGGCTTCCTCACGGCACCATGACAACCAATACTTACAAAGTAATCCTTATTTTGAATATTTTTGAAATAGACCAAATTTCTTTTGGGCTGAGAATATAAGACTTATAACTCTGAGAGAGCATCCAAGGGCTAGAATGATGTATATAGAATGTATGACAAACAATAATTTTTAAATATAATTCTAAAATCTTCAGAATTCTGAGATTTTTGTCCATAATACAGAATTCAAGCCAACATTCCAATCTCATTATGACTCAACAATTAAGCTAGGCTACAACCATAGAATTTGGAATTAGAACTTGGCTACAACAAGTTCCAAACCAAAGAAAACAACCAGCACATCCATTCACCACACCATAACTACTCAAGTGTATATCTTTTTAAATCTTCATAAGTGGACAGACATCGCGGAGGAGAGGTGAGTTAGAACATAATAATGTGTAAAAGTGTTTGACTTCTAAGGAAATCAGTGAAGGTAGGCCTACTTATTACCATTTAATAAATTATACCAGTTAGCCTGAAGGTAACTGAAGTTGGAAAACTGGCATGGCCAGACAGTTTTAAGAAAATGACATGGAAAAGATTCACACAAAATAAAAAAAATAAGGAATACATGTTTCTCCATACATATTGATGCAGAGAGAAGTCATTGAGATGGAGAAAGAGATGACTGAAAGTGAGGAGATGGAGAAAGGCAACAAGATGAGGGGGGAACGAGAGATAGAAAGACAAAGAGAAATGGAGGGGCTGCTGAGAATGAGAAAGGAGATTGAGACTTGTAACAAGGTAGACCACTACCGGTGGAAGCTGCAGAGAGAGGTGTTGGAGGAAGTCAACAAGGTGAGGGTGGAACCAGAGCAAGAAAGAGAAAGGCTAATTGAAGAGTTGCTGAGACAGATAAGGGAGACTGAGGCTTCTATTGAGGTAAACTGCTACCAATGGAAGCTGGAGAGAGAGTTGTTTGAGAAACAGAGAGAAAGTGCAGTGTCAGACAGAAAAAATATGGAGCTCAAGATGGCAAAGCTGAAGGTGCAGAACATACTGCACTTGGCCAAGATAGGGAAGTTGACCGTGGAGAACACGAGGCTGTTAGCTGAGAATGAAAGGCAGCGAGAGGTGATGGACAAACAGAGAGAAAGCGCAGAGACCGACAAACAAACAATGGTGGACAAGATATCAAAGGTGAAGATGTCCTTGGCCAAGTTATGGAAGGTGACAGTGGAGAACAAGAAGAGACTGTTAGCTGAGAATGAAAGGGTGGGGAAGGAGAGGGTGAGAGAGAGGAATGGATGGAACCTCATAAGAAATGGTTTGGAGACAGCTTTGGCCAAAGCAGACCAGGAGAGGAATCAGACCCTAGTAGTCTGGAAGGAGGACAGGGGGAGATGGGCCAAGGCCAAGGCTGGCCTACGAAGCCTCTTGGATCAACGGGGGGAAAGATGGATGAAGGAGAAGGAGGAGATTAAGAGGAGGAGCACGCAGGCAGCAGAGGAGTGGATAATTGAGCTGAGAGAGAAGGAGAGAGCGATAGAGGCTCTGGAAAGAGAAAAGATGAGGATTCTGTGCCTGAATGGACAAGAGAAGAAGGGATGGGAGATGGAAAAGAGAGAGATGGAGAAGGAGAACTGGAAGATTACAGAGGAGCGGGAGAGAAAGAGTAGTGAAATTGAGAAAATGCAAAGGGACAAAGAGAGATGGGCAATAGAGAAGAGGGATGTGGTGGAGAGGATGAAGGAGGCGTACATAAAGCTGTACCAGATGCAGACTGTCCTGAGGTTCAGAGAGCAAGAGCAGGCACAGGTGCAGTACTCCATTTAACCAGTCACAGTTCAGGGAGGTCATAAGTCACCTCCTAATGGTTATACTATCAGATTCAACAGATTAAGTTGACTGCATGCTAGAGAAGGAGTAATAATAATATTTCAGATCACTGACCAACATGTATGGACTTTCTCTTTCAGATGGAAACTAAACGCGCCCAGAGAGTCAGGGCAAAGCAGGAGAAAAAGGATAGGAAAGAAAGAGACTTGTTGGAGAAGAACAAAGTAAAAGAACTGCTCAGAGCTAGAAAAGCAGAGAGTAAGGAAGAAGTGAGGAAGAATAAGGAGAGGGTGAAAGCCCACCTGGACGAGGTGGCAAGGAACTATAACGAAAAGAAACAGAGGGAGAAAGAAAGAGAAAAGCTGTTGAAAAAGGCATATGGCAAAGAAAATCACATGGTGTACATCCCAGACCTCATACTGAAGAAGATGTAAGAACACAACGCATATGGAAGTGTAAATATTATCAGCTAGCATTGGTCAAAAGTTCATTTCTATCTTCTTTCATTTAGTGGAATACTTCATCAATAAAATAATATGAGCATTTATTTGTCAGCATTCATTCCCATATGGAAGAAAGAACACACAAAATATGAGAAAAGTATAAGATGTGGATTAAAGGTTGATGTGGTTACTGGATAATGCAATGTGAAGGGCTAGATTCTATCAAATCGGAGGTGGAACTGCGTTAGAGATGGCAAATCCACAAGATGCTCCTTGCATTAGCTTATCGCGTACACTGCCATTGGATGCAACGAGAGAGAGAGAGAGGCATCAACAGAATACCCTTAGGTGCATGAATGCCTAGTGTGTTTATGTATACGTGTGTGTCAGAGGAGGCTGGTGGGAGGAGGTATAGGAGGACAGGCTCATTGTAATGGCTGGAATGGAATAAATGGAAGAGTTTCCATATGTTTGATGTGTTTGATACCGTTCCATTTATTCCATTCCAGCCATTCCAATATGCCCATCCTCCTATAGCTCCTCCTACCAGCCTCCTCTGGTGTGTGTGTGTATGTGTCAGTGGTACACGCCTCCGATGAGCAACACTGCTCTTACCCCCTCATCCCCCATCAGTGGCTGTCTCCTGCCCCCTCTCCTCCATCCGTCTCTGGCCACCTCTCCTGCTCCCACTCCTCCATCCCTCTCTGGCACACTCTCCTGCCCCCTCTCCTCCATCCCTCTCTGGCCCACTCTCCTGGCCCCTCTCCTCCATCCCTCTCTGGCCACCTCTCCTGCTCCCACTCCTCCATCCCTCTCCTCCATCCCTCTCTGGCCTATTCTCCTGCCCCCTCTCCTCCATCCCTCTCTGGCCCACTCTCCTGCCCCCTCTCATCCATCCCTCTCTGGACACCTCTCTGGCCACCTCTCCTGCTCCCACTCCTCCATCAATTATTACACTGAGTCTGGCCTTGACCTGGGCCTCCCGGTACCTCTCTGTCATCTCACCAGTTTGTAGTGGCAAATACAAAAAGTTATTGATGCCACTTACTAGTGACCTGGGGATAATTCCATTGCACACAATCCAATAAAAGAGAGAAATCCAATAATTTTAGTCAATTTATTTTCGTTATTTTCTTAAATCATTGTCACTAACAGAAAGAGTACGATATGAAACGGTTGAAAATTGTCTGTGCTCTCAGGCACACTAGTTCCCACCCACACAATTTTAATGTATTTTTTATTTTACCCTTATTTTACCAGGTAAGTTGACTGAGAACACATTCTAATTTACAGCAACGACTTGGGGAATAGTTACAGGGGAGAGGAGGCGGGATGAATGAGCCAATTGGAAGCAGGGGATGTGGTCCTCTGTAGCTCAGCTGGTAGAGCACGGCGCTTGTAACGCCAAGGTAGTGGGTTCGATCCCCGGGACCACCCATACACAAAAAAATGTATGCACGCATGACTGTAAGTCGCTTTGGATAAAAGCGTCTGCTAAATGGCATATTATTATTATTAATATTAATTAGGTGTCCATGATTGTATGAGGGTCCAGATTGGGAATTTAGCCAGGACACCGGGGTTAACACCCCTACTCTTACAATAAGTGCCATGGGATCTTTAGTGACCACAGAGAGTCAGGACACCCATTTAACATCCCATCCGAAAGACGCCACCCTACACAGGGCAATGTCCCCAATCACTGCCCTGGGGCATTGCGATATTTTATTTTAGACCAGAGGAAAAAATGCCGGCACTTGCAGTCTAGGTAGGGCTTCATGTGCGAGATCTCTAATAGCGTCATTCTAGTGGAATCCAGAAAGAACAAAACCCTGTCCTCAAACATTTACATTTTATGTATTTAGTCTTCATAATCATCGTCCTTCATCAATTGTGTCTTTTTATTTTTATTTTTGCAAATTTAAAAGACCTAGCTAGCTAAAAGACAAAGTCAACCGGTTCCTTTAAAAATTGCAGCTAATTTTCTCATTCACCTGGCAGCCTTTTATATATTCAATGGGGGTTAAATGTAAATCAGCGGGCAGTCAGGTGCTAAACAGGTAAATATAGGGATTAAATCAATAGAACACAAACATGATGAATAGCTCCTACAACCCCCTATTCTCTATATAATGCACTGGTCAAAAGTAGTTCAATGTGAATAGGGTGCCACGTGCTCCGTCATCTCGCTGAGTCTGGCCTTGGACTCCCGGTACCTCTGTCATCTTACCTGTTTGAAGAAGCCATTCGTAGTAATTACCGTCTGACCATTTTCAACAGTGCAGCTTTGCTAAGGACTGATCTGAAGTCATGGTCCATATGGAAGTAGATTCTCCCAGGGCTTGCCAGGAATTGTGGCCAGGTATTTCCTCACTCCTCGGCACATTGCACCGATTAAAGAAGAAAGTTGTCCACTGAAAATGTATCTTCTAAAACTCGCTTTACGCCACAAGCTTGAGTTATGGGGTTCACTTCCAAAAAGGCATTTCCTATATAGCCATACTATAATTTAAAGGCAGACATCAGCGGGCAAACAATTATTTAAGATGAATTCAAATTGAAGGATGATTTAAGCGACGAGGGATAGAAGTTGGAAAACCTCATGATGTCATCACGTCAGACATCACTCTTAAACTTGCTGGAACTGTAATTGAGACTGAGAGTTGAGGTTCAGTTTTATAACTTGTATATAGATAGATAGGATGGAAAACATTATTAACCCCCAAGGACAAATTGATTTAATTTGTTCGAGGGCCAATGTGGGGGTCACAGGTCAGGATCAAACCATCTCCCCTAAAACATGACACGGGAAAGGTCAGGGGGGCAGATTCCCAGCCAGTAAAACACCCTGAGTGGAAATGTGTGTGTATGTGTCCTCATCTCCTCTACCACTCAGCGGGTTAATGTCTATCCATCCTCCCGCTGGCTGCAGCAACAGGAAGTGAGGTCATGCAGACAGTGTTTTATCAGGCCTTCAGGGAGCCAGTAAATCAGTTCTGTCTGTGTGTGTGCGTGTGTGTGTGCGTGCGTGCATATGTACATGTGCAGTCAGGGTATACGGTGCATGACTCCAAAGGGTAAATCACGCTCTATGTGTGTACTCTCTGTATGAGAGTGTGGGCCTCTCTTAGCAGCAGATATCTGTCAGTTATGCGGGAGTATGTGGGAGTCCTCTACTGTTCTACAGTGAATTATCTTGGCACCTCAGCAAACTCATCATCGTCTCCCAAAGTACCAGCAGCTTCCCCTTCTCTTTCCTCTCTGTTTGTCTTTCCCTCCGTTGTCTTCTCTCTTCTTTCATTAAGAGCTAAATAAACCAGTGAAGAAGCCTAGCACCACTAGGACTGTGTTCCAGAGCTAGGCATGTCCAGTTGCTCTCTATCCCTCAGTGTTCTGTTGACACATGTCAGGAGGGAACCGATGTGGATGTGGTGGAGGAGTCAGGCGCAGGACACAGAGGTTAAGTCCAACAGACTTTAATAATCCAAAGTCAAATGTCCAAAAGTAACACGACCTCGACAAAACAAGAGGCGAGGGAGAATTAAGCATACACGCGTAAACACTAAACACAAAACAAACAGAGTGCAAACACGTAGCTCCGAACAGCATGACAGTGAAAACAACACACAATCATACTAGTGCAAAACGAGGAACTTATACGACACGTAATCAACACACAAATGGACACAGGTGTAACAGACAGACAAAAGCAATCAAATAACGAAAACATAGAGCGGTGGCAGCTAGTACTCCGGGGACGGCGAACGCCGAAGCCTGCCCGAACCAGGAGGAGGAGCAGTCTCGGCTGAAACCGTGACAGCACCCCCCCCTTGACGCGCGGCTCCAGCCGTGCGCCGACCCCGGCCTCGGGGACGGCCAGGAGGACGCGGACCCGGGCGCGTGGGATGCCCATGGTGAAACTCAGTCAGGAGGGATGGATCGAGTATGTCCCTCCTGGGCACCCAGCACCGTTCCTCCGGACCGTACCCCTCCCACTCCACGAGATACTGGAGACCACTCATCCGGCGCCTCGAGTCCAAGATGGTCCGGACTCTGTACGCCGGGGCCCCCTCGATGTCCAAAGGGGACGGAGGGGTCTCTCCTATCTCATCTTTTTGGAGTGGGCCAGCTACCACCGGCTTGAGAAGAGACACATGGAACAAGGGGTTAATATTTTTATACTCTATAGGCAGTTGTAACCTGTAACACACCTCGTTCAATCTTCTCAGGACTTTGAAGGGCCCAACAAACCGCCGACCCATCTTCCGGCAGGGCAGGCGGAGGGGCAGATTTCGAGTCGAGAGCCAGACTCGATCTCCCGGTGCGTATACCGGTCCCTCACTGCGGTGGCGATCGGCGCTCGCCTTTTGTTGACGGATGGCACGCTGCAGATGGACATGGGCAGCGTCCCACGTCTCCTCCGAGCGCCGAATCCACTCGTCCACCGCAGGGGCCTCGATCTGGCTCTCGTGCCATGGTGCCAGGACCGGCTGATAACCTAAAACACACTGGAAAGGTGTTAAATTGGTGGAGGAGTGGCGGAGAGAGTTCTGGGCCATCTCTGCCCAGGGAATGAACCTAGACCACTCCTCCGGCCGGTCCCGGCAATAGGACCTCAAAAACCTACCCACATCCTGGTTGACACGTTCCACCTGCCCATTGCTCTCTGGGTGATACCCCGAGGTAAGGCTTACCGAGACCCCCAACCGTTCCATGAACGCCCCCCAAACTCGGGAGGTGAACTGGGGACCTCGGTCAGACACTATATCCTCGGGGACCCCATAGTGCCGGAACACATGGGTAAATAGGGCCTCAGCGGTTTGTAGGGCAGTAGGGATACCCGGCATGGGAAGGAGACAACAGGCCTTGGAAAACCGATCCACAACGACCAAAATGGTGGTATTCCCCTGGGAGGGGGGTAGGTCGGTTACGAAATCCACCGATAGGTGGGACCATGGTCGTTGTGGAATGGGCAGGGGATGTAGCTTACCCCTGGGCAAATGTCTAGGCGCCTTACACTGGGCACACACCGAGCAGGAGGAGACATAAACCCTCACATCCCTAGCTAACGTGGGCCACCAGTATTTCATGCTAAGACAGTGCACGGTCCGGCCAATACCTGGATGTCCAGAGGAGGGTGATGTATGAGCCCAATAAATAAGACGATCACGAATCTCGAGCGGCACGTACGTCCGCTCCACAGGACACTCGGGGGGAGTAGGGTCGGTACGCAGTGCCCGCTCGATTTCCGCATCGACCTCCCATACCACCGGAGCCACCAAGCAAGACTCCGGCAATATGGAAGTAGGCTCGTTGGACCTCTCCTCTGTGTCATACCGCCGGGACAGGGCGTCTGCCTTACCATTCTGGGACCCAGGGATGTATGTGATCTTAAAAACAAACCGGGTTAGGAACATGTTCCACCTAGCCTGACGAGGGTTCAATCTCCTAGCTGCCCGGATGTACTCCAGGTTACGGTGATCAGTCAGAATGAGGAAAGGGTGTTGAGCCCCCTCAAGCCAATGCCTCCACACCTTTAGGGCCTGGACTACGGCTAACAGCTCCCTGTCCCCAACATCATAGTTGCGCTCCGCCGAGCTGAGCTTCATGGAGAAGAACGCACAGGGGCGGAGTTTAGGTGGCGTGCCGGACCGCTGTGACAGAACTGCCCCAATACCGGTCTCGGACGCGTCTACCTCTACTTGGAATGGCAAAGAGGGATCCGGATGCGCCAGCACAGGAGCCGAGGTGAACAGGTTCTTTAGTTTGACAAATGCCCTGTCCGCCTCAGCCGACCACTGCAAACGAACCGGACCCCCCTTTAGCAGGGACGTAATGGGAGCTGCAACCTGTCCAAAACCTCCGGTAGTAATTAGCAAAACCCAAAACTGCTGCACCTCTTTTACCGTTGTTGGAGTTTGCCAATTACGCACGGCCGATACCCGGTCTACCTCTATCTCCACACCAGACGCGGACAACCGATAACCCAAAAAGGAGACGGAGTCCTGGAAGAACAGGCATTTCTCTGCCTTGACATACAAGTCATGCTGCAACAGTCTTCTCAACACTCGGCGCACCTGGGCTACATGCTCGGCTCGTGTAGAAGAATACACTAGGATGTCGTCGATGTAAACTACTACACCCTGCCCATGCATGTCCCGGAAAATCTCGTCAACAAAGGATTGGAAGACTGAAGGAGCATTCATTAACCCGTATGGCATGACGAGATACTCGTAATGACCCGAGGTGGTGCTAAATGCTGTTTTCCATTCATCCCCCTCCCTAATGCGCACCAGATTATACGCGCTCCTGAGATCCAACTTTGTGAAGAACCGCACTCCGCGTAACGATTCCGTCATCGTCGCAATCAGTGGAAGTGGGTAACTGTATTTAACTGTGATCTGATTGAGACTACGGTAATCAATACACGGGCGCAATCCCCCGTCCTTCTTCTTTACAAAGAAGAAACTCGAGGAGACCGGGGAAGTGGAGGACCGTATGTATCCCTGTGCCAAGGACTCGGCTATGTAAGTCTCCATAGCTGCTGTCTCCTCTTGAGACAGGGGATACACACGACTCCGTGGCAGAGCCGCTCCTGTTTGGAGATTTATCGCACAGTCCCCCTGTCTATGAGGAGGTAGCCGTGTTGCCCTCGATTTGCTAAACACAAGTGCTAAATCCTCATACTCAGGGGGAATGCGCAGTGCGGGCACTTGGTTCGGACTCTCTACCGAGGTCGCCCCTACGGAAACACCTAAACATCTCCCTACACACTGGGCAGACACTCCATAAGAGCTCTCTGTTGCCACGCTATGGTAGGATCATGGGTGCTTAACCAGGGAAGGCCCAACTCCACGGGGTACGCAGGAGAGTCAATCAGATAAAACTGAATGATCTCCTCATGACCCCCCTGCGTCGTCATCGTCAGTGGTGCTGTGACCTCCCTGATCAGGCCCGACCCCAACGGCCGGCTGTCTAATGCGTGGACAGGAAATGGAGCTTCTACCGGCCGAAGGGGAATTCCTAACCTACAACAAAATGCCCGATCAATAAAGTTCCCAGCTGCGCCTGAATCTACTAGCGCCTTATGCTGGGAATGAGGTGCCACCTGTGGAAATCTCACAGGAATACTCATGTGACCAACAGAAAGCTCTGGGTAAGTGGGGCGCCTGCTCACCTGAAATGACTCCCCAGTGCGTGGCCTGTTGTCACCTCTCCCAGGAGACCCTCCCCAGCACCTGGCCGCGGTGTGTCCTCCACGACCACAGGTGGTGCAGGGGATGGCCCCCCTCGGGTTACCTCTCCTCCTCTCTCTAGCGCCAGCACCCCCGAGCTCCATAGGAATCGGCCCGGAGGTGCTGGAGGGCGGAATGGACGACCCCCACTCGGGACGTCCGCGGGTAGCCAGCAGGGTGTCTAGACGGATGGAAATGTCCACCAACTGGTCGAACGACAGGTTGGTGTCCCTGCAGGCCCGCTCACGACGAACGTCCTCTCGTAGGCTACACCGGTAGTGGTCGATGAGGGCCCTCTCATTCCACCCCGCATCCGCTGCTAGTGTCCGGAGCTCCAGTGCGAACTCCTGTGCGCTCCTCTTCTCCTGTCGGAGGTGGAACAGACGCTCTCCCGCCGCTTTCCCCTCAGGTGGATGATCGAAGACGGCCCTGAAGCGGCGGGAGAACTCCGCGTAGGTGATGGTTGCGGCGTCTATTCCCCTCCATTCGGCGTTGGCCCACTCCAACGCCTTGCCGGATAGACAGGAGATGAGGGCGGAGACGCTCTCGTATCCCGAGGGCGCCGGGTGTATGATGGCCAGGTAAAGTTCCACCTGCAGGAGAAATCCCTGACACCCGGCTGCAGAACCGTCATATGCCCTCGGGAGCGAGAGCCGAATGCCACTGGGTTCCGGTGCTGAGAGAGGAGGACTGGCCGTTGGTGATGGGATGTTGTAAGAGTGCGTGGGCACCTCTCGATTCACCAATCGGCGCAGAGTGTTGGACACATCCTCCATGGCGGCCCCGAGTTGCCGGATCATGGTGTCCTGGTAGTTGATCCGGTCTTCCAGGGATTCGGGTGCCGCCGCTGTTCCTGCTGACTCAATGTGGGTGTGTTGTTCTGTCAGGAGGGAACCGATGTGGATGTGGTGGAGGAGTCAGGCGCAGGACACAGAGGTTAAGTCCAACAGACTTTAATAATCCAAAGTCAAATGTCCAAAAGTAACACGACCTCGACAAAACAAGAGGCGAGGGAGAATTACGCATACACGCGTAAACACTAAACACAAAACAAACAGAGTGCAAACACGTAGCTCCGAACAGGATGACAGTGAAAACAACACACAATCATACTAGTGCAAAACAAGGAACTTATACGACACGTAATCAACACACAAATGGACACAGGTGTAACAGACAGACAAAAGCAATCAAATAACGAAAACATAGAGCGGTGGCAGCTAGTACTCCGGGGACGGCGAACGCCGAAGCCTGCCCGAACCAGGAGGAGGAGCAGTCTCGGCCGAAACCGTGACAACACATCCTATCATTACTCACTGCTAGTTGTTCAGCAGGATCCATTCTGAGTTTTCAGTCTATGTATAGTCTTCCAGAGGCTAAACATGAACAAATCTGATGTTTTCCACTTAAAGGAAAATATAAAAGCATACTTGGAGGCTGCTCGGAGGCTTTCTTCCCCACCCCAAGGCCGGTAAAGCTCTACCAGTGTTGCCAGATTCTATTGCCACTTTCTAGCACAATCAGAACCAAAATCCTGCCCAATCCACTAAAAAGTAGCCACATTTTAACAGATTTCTCTGTGAGCTGGGTGGGCGG
The DNA here is from genome assembly GCF_964263955.1 of Coregonus lavaretus. Classification (NCBI taxonomy): domain Eukaryota; kingdom Metazoa; phylum Chordata; class Actinopteri; order Salmoniformes; family Salmonidae; genus Coregonus; species Coregonus lavaretus. The sequence goes on from NC_139989.1 coordinate 77,545,053, forward strand.
GATTTGTATGTTTCTTGCATCGCATTTCTTTTAGGTGTGAAACTACCCAATCTGGCAACACTGAGCTCTACCTCCAGGACCACCAGTGGTAATGAGGGGATAGTAGAGAGGGGCCAGGGGAGGAAGCAGAGGGGGTTGTGGTTGTAGTTACTGGTGCTTCTTCATTTTAACAGAGGTGTGGTCTCCTTGATGGCTTTCTCACACTCCTCTCTCTGGACTGTTAAGCACTTTAGGCCCTGATCTCTCCCCCTACCTTCCTTTTCACTCCTCCTCTCAGACCAACAGCCCTCTTCCTCTGTGTTAGTCTTCAGCTGTGACAGACGCACAGAAGGGTGTCTCCCCTCCTCCAAAAGCTCAGACACACCGGTTGTATTGTCAAACGTTTGCCTGCCGACAGTTTTTTATTTATTTTTATTTCACCTTTATTTAGTACTTAGCACCTCTGAACAGTGTCGGCAGTCAATCTCTTATGTGTTCATTTACATTTACATTTTAGTCATTTAGCAGACGCTCTTATCCAGAGCGACTTTCATTTAGTGAATACATTTTTTATGTATTCACTAATGTATTCACACTGTATTTGTTCACACAGCAAAGACCTTGGAAGTCATCAGCCACTCAGCCTTGTTAAAATACTCCAAACCAGAAGGTGGTAGTAGCGTTGTTTGGCAATGCATATATGTGCGTATTGCTTATGGTCTAGATTCCAAGTTATCTGCGCTAATGTCGTTATTTTGTACAAAGCCCTTGTTGATACTAGCCAGATGGCCACTACTAGATAACTACCTAGCAAGATGATGAAGAAACCATTTAAGGCACTCTCCATAATCCCATATTGCCAGTGCCAGCCCATAGCCAAATGTTTAGCTAACTAGTTAATGTTAGCATATTCGCTAGCTAGCACAACATAGCTAGCTAGCTAAGGACATTGCACTAACTAGGCAGCTAACACAGGCAGCTGTTTAATGGAAACTATCTAATCCATTGTGATTTAATTATAATGGCAATACTAACTACAGTGGTTAGCTGTCTTGGAGGAAGTATTTAGTGTTGTGTGCATTGCGTCTGTGCACTTATCTAGCTACCATCCCATAGCCTACATTGCATATGAAGTGTGACTGGCTCATCTGTGGATGTACGCAGAAAATGCCCTCTTTAAAAATAAATAATTGCTGGCTCCCCCACATGGGGTTTCGTGCTCTCTGACTGGCTCAAAGTCAAGTTATTGGCCACTGACAAGCATTGCTATTCTACAAGTAGAATCGGTAGGTTCTTTGCTACTGGGTCGGCACGCAGCAGGTACCATTTTTGTTCTAGCAAGAGAAGGAACGGCCTCCCTCTGTCATGGCCCAGTACTAAATGACTTTGTAGGATGGTGTGATGAATCACACTTGGTCCTCAATACCAACAAGATCAAAGAGAACAAAAACACAAGCGCACAAACAGGTGCGACAAAATACTCCAAAAACTAAGGAGCAAACTAGCTCAACCGAGCAAACGGTAATAATACAGCCTACCGGCACGACAGTAAAACAATCACACACAACACCTGACAAACACAACGAGAACTATATAGGACACTAATGACACTAAATGATAACAGGTGTGACAACAATCAGACAAAAGCAAACAAACATAGAAACATGCAACGGTGGCAGCTAGTATTCCGGAGACGACGAACGCCGAAGCCTGCCCGAGCAAGGAAGAGAGGCAGCCTCGGCCGAAACCGTGACAAAACCGCTCTGCCTATGAGCTCCACTGCTCAATACTTTTATCAAACTGTCCAATGTTTCCAACAATTCCAATAATTGTTCATTTCTCAATAAGCTCCTGATTGTCGCTCACTTCAATATTGTCCTCAACCACAGCAATATTTTCCTCAGTCACATGATCTTCATTCACTTCACTCACTGACGTTTCCTCCTAAATTCGCTCATTTAGCAGATTTAATTAAAAGGTTTGTCTTCACAGTTGAATAAATGTCCATTCCTTTAATCACTGTATATTCCTCCTTTTTAATTACGTTGTTTTCCCGCTCCGATGTCTGTCTCAAGTCCTTTTCTGCCGTCCATGATGATGTTAACTCCAGTGTTGGAAAAAGTACCCAATTGTCATACTTGAGTAAAAGTAAAGATACCTTAATAGAAAATGACTCAACTAAAAGTGAAAGTCACCCAGTAAAATAATACTTGAGTAAAAGTCTAAAAGTATTTGGATTTAAATATACTAAAGTATCAAAAGTAAATGTAATTGCTAAAATATACTAAAGTATCAAAAGTAAAAGTACAAGTATAAATCATTTCAAATTCCTTACATAAAGCGAAACCAGACAATTTTCTTGTTTTTAAAATGTATGTTCAGCCAGAGGCAAACTCCAACATTCAGACAATTTACAAACAAAGCATTTGTGTTTACTGAGTCCCCCAGATCAGAGGCAGTAGGGATGTTCTCTTGATAAGTGTGTGAATTGGACCATTTTCTGTCCTGCTAAGCATTCAAAATGTAACGAGTACTTTTGGGTGTCAGGGGAAAATGTATGGAGTAAAAAGTACATTATTTTCTTTAGGAATGTAGTGAAGTAAAAGTAAAAGTAGTCAAAAATATGAATAGTAAAGTCAAGTACGTATACCCCAAAAAACTACTGAAGTAGTACTTTAAAGTTTTTTTACTCAAGTACTTTACACCACTGGTTAACTCTCTTTCTTAGCTAGCTCGACTATGCACTTGCCTCTGCTAGCAATACACTGTGCTAACATTAGCCTATTCTGGACCACAGAAAATAACAGTTTTAAACAGTTGAAAAACCCACTTCTTCCAGACAGAATAGTTCCTGTAGATTCAGACTTACTCATCACCAATCTTTTGTTATGTCTCGTGGGTTTCATAACCACGTCTGTATAACAATTCAATAATGATGAGACAGGAGACAGGAATCAGTTCAACCATTTATCTGGAACGTGATCATCTCAACACATACAAACCCCCATGATGCTCTGCGGCACAACCCCAATATACAACAAATACATACATAAGTAAATGGACAAGAAACAAAACTCATAGAGGAATTTAAATGTTCAGTTGTAGAAATTAGGGCCATGGGATAGGGTCAGAAAGGTCAGTATGTTTGATAACTGGTTACAGAGGTGACATAACAAGCATAAGGTCCATTATAACACAGTGAAGTAGAGGTGGGAGCTAAAAGCAGACATGGACAGTGAGACGGTGTGAGGAGGTCAGGGGTGAAACACTAGATCAGGACAGGTAGAAATGGCAGGGCTGGAAATAGACACAGAGACACATTCTGATCATGGCTCAGACCTGACCTGAGACACCCAAACAGAAGATGCCATAGCAAAGTCCTGTCCAGTAGGCTATATGGGATTTCCTTTCATCAAAATCCAACACATGGCAATGTTTCAAATATGTGTGTGTGTGTACAGTGTGTGTGAGTGTGTGTGTGTGTGTGTGTGTCCAGCGTTTGTGTGTGTGTGTGTCCAGTGTGTGTGTGTGTGTGTGTCCAGTGTGTATGTGTGTGGGTCCAGTGTGAGTGTGTGTGTGTGTGTCTAGTGTGTGCGTCTAGTGTGTGTGTGTGTTTGTGTGTGTCCAGTGTGTGTGTGTCCAGTGTGTGTGTCCAGTGTGTGTGAGTGTGTGTGTGTGTGTGTAAGTGTGTATGTATGTGTGTCCAGTGTGAGTGTCCAGTGTGTGTGTGTCCAGTGTGTGTGAGTGTGTGTGTCCAGTGTCCAGTGTGTGTTTTTGTGTGTGTCCAGTGTGTGTGTGTGTGTCCTTTGTGTGTGTGTGTCAGGTGTGTGTGTGTCCAGTGTGTGTGTGTGTGTGTGTGTGTGTGTGTGTGTGTCCAGTGTGTGTGTCCTGTGTGTTTGTGTGTGTCAGGTGTGTGTTTGTCCAGTGTGTATGTGTGTGTGTCGTGTGTGTGTGAGTCCAGTGTGTATGTGTGTGGGTCCAGTGTGAGTGTGTGTGTGTCCAGTGTGTGTGTGTGTCCAGCGTATGTGTGTGTGTCCAGTGTGTGTGTGTTTGTGTGTGTCCAGTGTGTGTGAGTGTGTGTGTCCAGTGTGTGTGTGTGTGTGTGTGTGTGTGTCCAGTGTGAGTGTGTGTCCTGTGTGTGTGTTGTCCTGTGTGTGTGTGTGTATGTGTCAGGTGTGTGTGTGTGTGTGTCCAATGTGTGTGAGTGTGTGTGTCAGGTGTGTGTGTCCAGTGTGTGTGTGTGTGTGTTTGTGTGTGTCCAGTGTGTGTGAGTGTGTGTGTCCAGTGTGTGTGTGTGTGTGTCCAGTGTGTGTGTGTGTGTCCTGTGTGTGTGGGTCCTGTGTGTGTGTGTGTATGTGTCAGGTGTGTGTGTGTGTGTGTCCAGTATGTGTGAGTGTGTGTGTCAGGTGTGTGTGTGTGTGTCCAGTGTGTGTGTGTGTGTGTGTGTCCATTGTGTGTATGTGTCCTGTGTGTGTGTCCTGTGTGTGTGTGTGTGTGTCCAGTGTGTGTGAGTGTGTGTGTCCTGTGTGTGTGTCCTGTGTGTGTGTGTGTGTGTGTCCAGTGTGTGTGAGTGTGTGTGTCCTGAGTGTGTGTCCTGTGTGTGTGTGTGTCAGGTGTGTGTGTGTGTCCAGTGTGTATGTGTGTGTCCTGATTGTGTGTTTCCAGTGTGTATGTGTGTGTGTCCAGTGTGTATGAGTGTGTGTCCTGTGTGTGTGTGTGTGTTTGTCCAATGCGTGTGTGTGTGTGTGTGTCCAGTGTGTGTGTCCAGTGTGTGTGTGTCCTCTGTGTGTGTGTGTGTGTCCAGTGTGTGTGTGTGTCCATTGTGTGTGTGTGTCCAGTGTGTGTCCAGTGTGTGTCCAGTGTGTGTGATCTGTGTGTGTGTGTGTGTGTGTGTGTGTGTTTGTCCGGTGTGTGTGTGTTCAGTGTGTTTGTTCAGAGTGTGTGTGTGTGTGTGTGTGTGTGTGTGTGTGTGTGTTGTGTGTGTGTGTGTGTACAGTGTGTGTGTGTCCATTGTGTGTGTGTGTCCAGTGTGTGTCCAGTGTGTGTGTGTGTGTGTGATCTGTGTGTTTGTGTGTGTGTGTGTGTGTGTGTGTCCAGTGTGTGTTTGTCCAGTGTGTGTGTGTTCAGTGTGTTTGTTCAGAGTTTGTGTGTGTGTGTGTGTGTGTGTGTGTGTGTGTACAGTGTGAGTGTATCAAGTGTGTTTGTGTGTCCAGTGTGTGTCAGTGTGTGTGTGTGTTCAGTATGTGTGTGTGTGTGTGTGTTCAGTATGTGTGTGTGTGTGTCCAGTGTTTGTGTATGTCCAGTGTGTGTGTGTGTCCAGTGTGTGTGTGTGTCCAGTGTGTGTGTGCGTGAATCTAGTGTGTGTCTGTGTGTGTGTCTAGTGTGTGTGTGTCCAGTGTGTGTGTGTGTGTCTCCAGTGTGTGTGTGAGTTTGTGTCAGTGTGTGTGTATGTCCAGTGTGAGTGTGTGTGTGTGTGTGTGTGTGTGTGTGTGTGTGTGTGTGTGTGTACAGTGTCCAGTGTGTGTGTTTCCAGTGTGTGTGTGTTTGTGTGTCAGTGTTACCATGGTTATTATTTACAGGGACACTGAGGAGTCATCATCCCAAACCCTAAACCCTGGATAGAGGGGCTCAGTGAATGTGGAGTGGAATGTGTTCAGGTGGGTCTGTGTGTCAGAGGAGACTCTGTAGAAGGACAGAGTGCCGGCTGGCCAGTCCAGATACACTCCTACTCTGTGGGGGCTGGAGGAGGGGACGTCTATGGTAGTGGACTCATTATTGTGACAGGCATAGTAACTGTTGTCAGAGCAGATCAGACTCCAGGATTTGTCATTGTATCCAAGCCAACAGTCCTCACCCAATCCTCTCCTGCTGATTCCTTTATATGCCACTCCTATACCAACCTCTCTCCCACTCCACTCTACCTCCCAGTAACTGCGCCCAGTCAGACCCTCTCTACACAGCACCTGTTTCCAGAACTCAAATCTCTCTGGGTGATCAGGATACGGCTGCTCCTCTTCCCTACGTGTCACCTTTCTGTTCTCCTCAGACAGAGAGAGGAATCTGTGTACTGTGTTTAGGTCCAGTGTGAGATCACAGATATCTGATGGATGAAACCAGACACAATATTAGAAATCATCATCATTCACATTAGAATGTTAACTCACTTTTCACTAATTCATTTAATGTAGATGTTTCTAGGTATCAAAAGGAGAAGTTAAGGTAACTTGAGACTTGTTCAATGATCATATGTTATACTGTATGGTAATATAAAACACACTTAATCCCATTAATTACACACACACACACACACACACACACACACACACATCCTGAACACACACACACACACTCACACACACACACACACACACACACACACACACACACACACACACACACACACACACACTCACACACACACACACACACACACACACACACACACTGAACACACATCCTGAACACACACATACACACTGAACACACACACACACACACATCCTGAACACACACACACACACACACACACACACACACACACACACACACTGGACACACACACACATCCTGAACACACACACACACACACACACACACACTGAACACACACACACATCCTGAACATACACACTCTCTGGACACACACACACACATCCTGAACACACACACAAACACTGGACACACATTTCTAACATAACAGGAACATGCCACACACATACACACACATTGTCAAAGCAACTCTTTGTAAACTTTGGTGTCCCTGATTTGTGCTTCTGTAGAACTACAGCTGATATTTAATATGACCAAGTAAGTAATGATGGTGGTCTTTGACTTTGACTTCACTTGAATTAAGACTTATTCTTAGCCATATTCTTCACAGCAGTCAACACTCACATTTTCTAAGTCCAGGTTTCATTGTGTTCTCTCCACCATGTTCCACACTGTAGCGGTAAGCAGAAGAACAGACAGTCATTGAGGGATACACCTGAACTCACACACACACACACACACACACACACACACACACACACACACACACACACACACACACACACACAGTCACATGGTCAACATATAACTTTGTCCAAGAGGTGGTAAGAATGTTTGTCCGTGTGTGTGTTCAGTGTGTGTGTGTGTGTGTGTGTGTGTGTGTCCAGTGTGTGTGTGTCCATTGTGTGTGTGTGTGTGTCCAGTGTGTGTGTCCAGTGTGTGTCGAGTTTGTGTGTGTGTGTGTGTGTGTTTGTGTGTGTGCCCAGTGTGTGTGTGTGTGTGTGTGTGTGTCCAGTGTGTGTGTGTGTGTGTGTGTGTGTCCATTGTGTATGTCTAGTGTGTGGGTGGGTGCATGTCCTGTGTATGTGTCCAGTGTGTGTGCGTGTGTCCAGCGTGTGTGTGGTGTGTGTGTCCTGAATGTGTGTCCAGTGTGTGTGTGTCCTGTGTGTGTGTGTGTGTCTCCTGTGTGTGTGTCCAGTGTGTGTTTGTGTGTCCAGTGCGTGTGTGTCCAGTGTGTGTGTGTGTGTCCAATGTGTGTGTGTGTGTGTGTGTATGTGTCCAGCGTGTGTGTCCTGTGTGTGTGTGTCTCCTGTGTGTGTGTACAGTGCGTGTTTGTATGTGTGTGTGTGTGTGTGTCCAATGTGTGTGTCCAGTGTGTGCGTGTGCGTCCAGTGTCTGTGTCCAGTGTGTGTGTGTGTGTGTGTGTGTGTTTCCAGTGTGTGTGTGTGTGTGTGTGTGTGTGTGTGTTTGGGTCCAGTGTGTGTGTGTGTGTGTGTGTGTGTGTGTGTGTGTGTGTGTGTGGGTCCAGTGTGTGTGTGTGTGTGTGTTTGTGTGGTTCCAGTGTGTGTGTCTGTGTGTGTCCAGTGTGTGTGTGTGCATGTGTGTCCAGTGTGTGTCTGTGTGTGTGTGTGTGTGTGTGTGTGTGTGTCCAGTGTGTGTGTGTCTGTGTGTGTGTGTGTGTGTGTGTAAGTGTGTGGCCAGTGTGTGTGTGTGTGTGTGGCCAGTGTGTGTGTGTGTGGCCAGTGTGTGTGTGTGTGTCCAGTGTGTGTGTGTGTGTGTATGTGTGTTGCCAGTGTGTGTGTGTGTGTGTGGCCAGTGTGTGTGTGTGTGTGTGTGTGTGTGTGTGGCCAGTGTGTGTGTGTGTGTGGCCAGTGTGTGTGTGTGTGTGGCCAGTGTGTGTGTGTGTGTGTCCAGTGTGTGTGTGTGTGTATGTGTGTGGCCAGTGTGTGTGTGTGTGTGTGTGTGTGTGTGTGTGGCCAGTGTGTGTGTGTGTGTGGCCAGTGTGTGTGTGTGTGTGTGTGTGTGTGTGTGGCCAGTGTGTGTGAGTGTGTCCAGTGTGAGTGAGTGTGTGACACACAGACACACACTCACACTGGACACACACACACATACACACACACACACACTGGACACACATACACACACTGGCCACACACACACACACACACACACACACACTGGACACACACACACACACTGGCCACACACACACACACTGGCCACACACACACACACTGGCCACACACACACACACACAGACACACACAGTCTTTATATAACTTAGTCCAAGTGGTGGTCAGAATGTTTGTCTTAACTAGCCTGATAACTCCAACATGTCTGATATGAACATTGACATAAACCCTCTACATACTTGAGTTTCTCCAGTCTGCAGTGTGGATCCTCCAGTCCAGCAGAGAGCAGTCTGACTCCTGAGTCTCCTGGGTGATTGTAGCTCAGGTCCAGCTCTCTCAGGTGTGAGGGGTTTGACTTCAGAGCTGAGACCAGAGAAGCACAGCCTTCCTCTGTGACTAGACAGCCTGACAGCCTGCAAAGAGTCAAATCATATTAAAACCACACTGCTATTCTTTGGTGGTCAAAATAGTGGCAGTATATTTTTTTCAACATATATTCAGATATATCAGTGTCCTGAAACCTGCCATATCTATTCATAAATTAATGTATCATTATTAGAAATTATCATAATATTGCTTGTAGAGAGAAACATGTATAGTACAAATATTTGAGTAGACTGACCAGAGCAGTTTAAAAAGCAGTATCAGTCAAAAGACAGACAGTGAGGTATCAGATTTAGATTGTATTGAGTATACAGTCCACACCATATCTAGTTTGACAGTGAAACTGACATTTTAAATGTGGCTCTTTACTCCAGCATTTTGGATTTGAGATCAAATGTTTCATATGAGGTGACAGTATATAATCTCACCTTTTATTTGAGGGTATTTTAATACATATCTGTTTCAACATTTAGAAATGAAAGCACTTTATGTATCTTGTCCCCCTATTTGAAGAAGTCAAACGTATTCTGACCAATTCAATTATAATGCATTAAAGTAGTCAAAAGTTTAGTATTTGGTCCCAAACTCGTTGGTTGCATTTGCAGTTTGTTTTGGTTGTGTTTTGGGTTATGTTTTGCCAGATAGTAACTGAATGGTGGATGATGACTGGAGTAATTTTCTGTCTAAGTGAGTAGATAACATGTTTCTAAACACTACTAACTGAATCCTGATGATGCCATGATTTAGAAAAATCATGAATGAATCATGAATAATAATGAATGAGAAAGTTACAGAGGCTACAACAAAACATGCTAACCTCTCACCATTACCAATAACAGTGGGGGTATGATCCTTGTTCCTCTGTAACTTTCTCATTCATCATCATTCACGATTCATTCATGATTATTCATGATCATGGTAGCATCCACATGAATGTAGAAGTGTTCAGAAACATCTTCTATTCTTACTGACAATACAAGTGAAGTGACTCCAAAATGACAGGACATTATTCACCATTCAGTTTCTATTGGGAAAAACATCATCCAAAACACAACCAAGACAAACTGCAAATGCATCCAACAAGTTTGTAGAATCACAGGCTTGATGTAATCACTGCAGGTAAGGAATATGGGACCAAATACTAAACTTTTGACTACTTTAATACAATATAAGAGAATGTGTGTCACACCCTGGCTCTGGGACTCTATATGTTGAGCCAGGGTGTGTTCATTCTTTGTGTTTATTTCTAGGTTGGTAGTTTCTGTTGTGTTTAGTTCTATGTTGGCTAGAGTGACTCCCAATCAGAGGCAACGAGTGTCAGCTGTCGTTGGTTGTCTCTGATTGGGAGCCATATTTATTCTGTCTGTTTTCCCTTTGTGTTTGTGGGTTTTTGTTCCGTGTTCGGTCATTGATACCGTGGACTTCACGAGTCGTTTCTTGTTTTGTATTGTGTTTACACTTTAACTAATTAAAGTATGTTCGTTCATCACGCTGCGCCTTGGTCTGTTCCATATGACGATCGTGACAATGTGTCCAAATTATTACGACTTTTTCAAATGGGAGAACTAGATACATACAGTGCTTTCATTTCTAAACGGTAAAATATATATATATATATATATATATATATATATATATATATATATATATATATGAATACCTTTAAATAAAAGGAGACATTCTGTACTGTTGCCTAATATGAAACATTATATCTGAAATCCAAAATGCTGGAGCATAGCACCACATTTTTTACTGTAAGCTTCACTGTCCAAACACATATGGTGTGGACTATGTGTGCCTGGTAAACACGTGTGGATCTGGTGAACAGTTATCACTTGTTGACCAACTACAGGAATACTGACCTCAGAGTCTCCAGTTTACAGTGGGGATTCCCCAGTCCAGCAGAGAGCAGCTTCACTCCTGAATCCTTCAGGTCATTGTTACTCAGATCCAGCTCTCTCAGGTGTGAGGGGTTTGACCACAGAGCTGAGACCAGAGAAGCACAGCCTTCCTCTGTGACTAGACAGCCTGACAGCCTGCAAAGAGTCAAATCATATTAAAACCACACTGCTATTCTTTGGTGGTGAAAATTGTGGCAGTATATTTTTACAACATATTCAGATATATCAGTGTCCTGAAACCTGCCATATATATTCATAAATGAATGTATCATTATTAGAAATGATCATAATATTGCTTGTAGAGAGAGACATGTATAGTACGAATATTTGAGTTGACTGACCAGACCAGTTTAAAAAGCACTATCAGTCAAAAGACAGACAGTGAGGTATCAAATTTACCGTATTTTCCGCACTATAAGGCGCACCGGAGTATAAGCCGCAGCAGCTAAATTGAATGATGTGTACATATATAAGCCACACTGGACTATAAGCTGCAGGTGTTTTAATGTTTAATTACCATATGTAAGGGTTCGTGCACAGAGGGGATTGTCGGGAAAGAGATGGCTGCTTGAGGAAGCTCCCATTTATTAACATTTCAACAAACAAGTTGCATATTTGCATAACGTATTCCATCAAAATTAGTTAATAGCGTCACAATCATTTAACCACTTAACTTTGGTTATTTTTGAAAAACCTTGAAAAAGTGTGCACATCTTTGAATATTTATCTACATTATAGCCTACAGTAGTACCATAACAAAAAACAAAGCTTACAGCGCTTGACGAGGCAATATCAATGGCTAAATTAAATGTGTTTTTTTTTTAAGTGCAAAATAAAGTGCCTGTAACACTACAGTAAGCGCGTAAACCTAAAGTTGCAGCAACACGGCTGCTTAAAATATACGGTAATCAGCCTACCAGAAAAGTCATGAATCCTCGTCTTCATCTTTTAGGCTAAGGTGCAGTACACGGCTGTAAACAGAAAAGTCAAGTCATTAATCCTCATCTCCGTCTTCTTCCTGCGTACTAAAACCACCAAAGTCCTCATCTTCAGTGTCGGAAACGAACAGGCTCAGGGTGGCTTCGTCAGCCACTCTCCTCTCTCCTTCGTTGACGGTCTCAAAACCAACGAACTCCTCTTCGTCACTGTCGGAATCAAACAGCCTCTGAAGGGCCTCAGCTGTGGCGGCGTCCTCCTCTTCATCACGCAGCAGTCCAGCCTTTCGGAACCCGTTAATGATCGTGGATGTTTTGACACTCCTCCACGCTATCAGGATCCACTCGCAAACTTGAGCGAAAGTTGCTTTTCGCATGCGACCAGTTTTGGTGAATGATTTATCGCCGCTAGTCATCCACGCCTCCCACTGAACGCGTAGTGCCACTTTGAACGCACGATTGACACTGATGTCGAGTGGCTGCAGATGCTTCGTTGTGCCCCCAGGAATCACAGCTGGAATGGAGTTTGTGCTCTTAATGGCTGCTTTCACATAATCCGTTATATGGGCCCTCATGCTGTCCAAAACGAGCAAAGCTTTTTTTGGGCAAAAGAATCCTCCAGGGCGCTTGACGTAGCACTCATTCAGCCACTCATTCATTACGCTTTCCATCATCCACCATCATCCACCCTTTCTTGTTGACTTTAAAGGAGATGCCGTTCAGAATCTTTTCTTTTAACATTGTAATCCGCTTAAAAATCACCATTGGCGGAAGCTTTAATCCAGATGCTGTGCAGCCAAGAACACAAGTGAAATTCGTTCTCTCATGGCCAGTGGTTCTCAACGTGATGAACGATTCACCTTTCTTGTTAACAGTCCTAGTGAGAGGCAGGTCAAACGTCAAAGGCACTTCATCCATATTTATGATCTGGTCCGGTCCGATGGAATATTCCTCTATCATTCTTTGTGTGAATTCGCCGAAGTTTGTTATTTTTTCCTGGTAGTCGGGAGGGAGTTGCTGACACACAGTCGTCCGCGCCCTGATGGAGAGTCCCTTTCGTCTCATAAATCTGAAACACCAGGATGGTCCACCTCTAAAATTTTCAATTTTCATTTCGGTGGCGACTGTTTCAGCTTTCAGTCGGATCTGCACGGTGGAAACACCTCGGCCGTCTGCTCTCTGTGTGTTCACCCAATCTTCAAGAAAGTCTTCAAGTTCGGGCCATCTGCTTTTATTACCTCTGAAAGCTTTTTTTGACTTTTTGCATTGAGACAGTTCTTCCCGCTGGCGTCTCCAACGTCTCACCATTGACTCATTGATGCCAAGGCTACGTGCAGCAGCTCTATTTCCTTCTTTTACAGCCAGATTGACTGCCTTTAACTTAAAAGCTGCATCATATGCATTTCTACGTTTGTTTTCCATAATGAGGGTTTGTGCATGAAAACTTCCTTTGCACAAACTGTCTTGCTCTCGTTCTGTCTCTCGTTCTGTCTCTCGTACCACTCTCGGTTCCACTTTTACTTTTGCGCGCTACCCGTCTCACTCTTTTCCGGCCTCCAGCTTTTCCTGCTGGAGCCCGCCGCTTAAAGGTGGGGGGCGCGGACCGGTCATAGAGCCCATAGAGTTAAAGTTGGTGGACTGTAACCTGTAAAATCCATAGATTTAGGAGGTCTTCTAGTGGCCATTAGCTGTAAAAATCCATAGATTAGCCGCACCGTTATATAAGCCGCAGGGGTCGAAAAATTGGAAAAAAGGCGCGGCTTATAGTCCGAAAATTACGGTAGATTGTATTGAGTATACAGTCCACACCATATCTATTTTGACAGTGAAGCTAACATTTTAAATGTGGCTCTATACTCCAGCATTTTGGATTTGAGATCAAATGTTTCATATGAGGTGACAGTATATAATGTCACCTTTTATTTGAGGGTATTTGAATACATATCTGTTTCACCGTTTAGAAATGAAAGCACTTTATGTATCTAGTCCCCCACTTTTGAAGAAGTCATAAGTATTTTGATAAATTCACTCATAGTGTATTAAAGTAGTCAAAAGTTTAGTATTTGGTCCCAAACTCGTTGGTTGCATTTGCAGTTTGTTTTGGTTGTGTTTTGGGTTATGTTTTGCCCGATAGTAACTGAATGGTGGATGATGACTGGAGTAATTTTCTGTCTAAGTGAGTAGATAACATGTTTCTAAACACTACTAACTGAATCCTGATGATGCCATGATTTAGAAAAATCATGAATGAATCATGAATAATAATGAGTGAGAAAGTTACAGAGGCTACAACAAAACATACTAACCTCTCACCATTAACAATAACAGAGGGGGTATGATCCTTGTTCCTCTGTAACTTTCTCATTCATCATCATTCACGATTCATTCATGATTATTCATAATCATGGTAGCATCCACATGAATGTAGAAGTGTTCAGAAACATCTTCATTCTTACTGACAATACAAGTGAAGTGACTCCAAAATGACAGGACATTATTCACCATTCAGTTTCTATTAGGAAAAACATCATCTAAAACACAACCAAATCAAACTGCAAATGCATTCAACAAGTTTGTAGAATCACAAGCTTGATGTAATCACTGCAGGTAAGGAATATGGGACCAAATACTAAACTTATGACTACTTTAATACAATATAAGTGAATATGTACAAATTATTACGACTTTTTCAAATGGGAGAACTAGATACATGAAGTGCTTTCATTTCTAAACAGTAAAACAGATATGTATGAATACCCTCAAATAAAAGGTGACATTCTGTACTGTCACCTAATATGAAACTTTCTATCTTAAATCCAAGATGCTGGAGCATAGCACAAAATTTAAAACGGTAAGCTTCACTGTCCAAACACATATGGTGTGGACTATGTGTGCCTGGTAAACACATGTGGATCTGGTGAACAGTTATCACTTGTTGACCAACTACAGGAATACTGACCTCAGAGTCTCCAGTTTACAGTGGGGATTCCCCAGTCCAGCAGAGAGCAGCTTCACTCCTGAATCCTTCAGGTCATTGATACTCAGGTCCAGCTCTCTCAGGTGTGAGGGGTTTGACTTCAGAGCTGAGACCAGATAAGAACAGCCTTCCTCTGTGACTAGACAGCCTGACAGCCTGCAAAGAGTCAAATCATATTAAAACCACACTGCAATTCTTTGGTGGTGAAAATATATTTTTTCAACATTTTCAGATACATCAGAGTCCTGAAACCTGCCATATCTAGTCATATATGAATATATACACACTACTACTAGTCGAGAGTTTGGACACACCTACACATTCAAGGGTTTTCTTTATTTTTACTATTTTTGACATTGTAGAATAATAGTGAAGACATCAAAACTATGAAATAACACATATGGAATCATGTAGTAACCAAAAAAGTGTTTAACAAATCAAAATATATTTTAGATTTTAGATTCTTCAAATAGCCACCCTTTGCCTTGATGACAGCTTTGCACACTCTTGCCATTCTCTCAACCAGCTTCATGAGGTAGTCACCTGGAATGCATTTCAATTAACAGGTGTGCCTTCTTAAAAGTTAATTTGTGGAATTTCTTTCCTTCTTAATGCGTTAGAGCCAATCAGTTGTGTTGTGACAAGGTAGGGGGGTATACAGAAGATAGCCCTATTTGGTAAAAGACCAAGTCCATTAATGGCAAGAACTGCTCAAATAAGCTACGAGAAATGACAGTCCATCATTACTTTAAGACATGACGGTCAGTCAATACGGAACATTTCAACAACTTTTAAAGTTTCTTCAAGTGCAGTCGTTAAAAATATCAAGCACTATGATGAAACTGGCTCTCATGAGGACCGCCACAGGAATGGAAGACCCAAAGTTACCTCTGCTGCAGAGGATAAGTTCATCAGAGTTACCAGCCTCAGAAATTGCAGCCCAAATACATTCTTCAAAGAGTTCAAGTCACAGACACAGCTCAACATCAACTGTTCAGAGGTGACTGTGTGAATCAGGCTTTCATGGTTGAATTGCTGCAAAGAAACCACTACTAAAGGACCCCAATAATAAGAAGAGACTTGCTTGGGCCAAGAATCACGAGCAATGGACATTACACAGGTGGACATTTGTCCTTTGGCCTGGAGTCCAAATTTGAGATTTTTGGTTCCAACCGCCGTGTCTTTGTGAGAAGCGGTGTGGGTGAACGGATGATCTCGGCATGTGTATTTCCCACCGTAAAGCATGGAGGAGGAGGTGTTATGGTGTGGGGGTGCTTTGCTGGTGACACTGTCTGTGATTTATTTAGAATTCAAGGCACACTTAACCAGCATGGCTACCACAGCATTCTGCAGTGATACGCCATCCCATCAGGATTGGGCTTAGTGGGACTATCATTTGTTTTTCAACAGGACAATGACCCAACACACTTCCAGACTGTGTAAGGAGAGGGATTGAGTGCTGCATCAGATGACCTGGCCTCCATAATCACCCGAACTCAACCCAATTGAGATGGTTTGGGATGAGTCGGACGGCATAGTGAAGGAAAAGCAGCCAACAAGTGCTCAGCATATGTGTGAACTCCTTCAAGACTGTTGGAAAAGCATTCCAGGTGAAGCTGGTTGAGAGAATGCCAAGAGTGTGCAAAACTGTCATCAAGACAAAGGGTGGCTATTTGAAGAATTTCAAATATAAAATATAATTTCATTTGTTTAACACTTTTTTTGGTTACTACATTATTCCATATTTGTTATTCCATAGTTTTGATGTCTTCACTATTATTCTACAATGGAAAAAATTAAGACAAACCCTTGAATGAGTAGGTGTGTCCAAACTTTTGACTGGTACTGTATATACATGAATTAATGTATCATTATTAACAGTAGATAACATGTTTCTAAACACTACTAAATTAATTATTGTGTGTGTGTGTGTCCAATGAGTGTGTGTTCATTGAGTGATACAGGAATACTGACCTCAGAGTCTCCAGTTTACTGTGGGGATTCCCCAGGACAGCAGAGAGCAGCTTCACTCCTGTATCCTTCATGACATTGTTACTCAGATCCAGCTCTCTCAGGTGTGAGGGGTTTGACCTCAGAGCTGAGACCAGAGAAGCACAGCCTTCCTCTGTGAGTCCACAGAATGACAGCCTGCAAAGAGATCATCATGATTTCACAAACACACTGTTAATTTAACACCAGTAGTGTAGAAGGACAATGGCAGATGCATTTGGTTTATTCTCTTAAACAACATATAGATTAATCTTCCGTCTCCTAGAATTGTATGGTCATATTGTTATACTAATGTGAACATCAATGCATTGATTCAGTAAGTTTTTCAATATAATATAATATATTACATACATATTATAATATATATTTTTCTCTAAACTGAATATTTCTTCCTGATGATTAGTACTTAAATGTCATTTTATGTACTCACAGAGCAGCTCTGGAGGCTTTGACCACTGGCAGCAGCCTCAGAAGACCTTCCTCTGATCTGGAGTATTTATTCGGGTCAAACACATCCAGCTCCTTTTCTGAAGTCAGCAACACAAAGACCAGAGCTGACCACTGTGCAGGTGACAGTTCTTCTTCTGAGAGACTTCCTGATCTCAGGTAGCTTTGGATCTCCTCCACTAGAGAATGGTCATTCAGTTCATTCAGACAGTGGAACAGATTGATGCACCTCTCTGGAGAGGGATTCTCCCTGATCTTCTCCTTGATGTACTTGACTGTTTCTTCATGGCTCTGTGAGCTGCTTCTTGTCTTTGTCAGTAGACCTCGTAAGTGCTTCTGATTGGACTCCAGTGAGAGGCCCAGAAGGAATCGGAGGAACAGGTCCAGGTTTCCTGTCTCACTTTGTAAGGCTTTATCCACAGCACTCTTGTAGACAGTAACTTTATGCTTGTGTCTGATCCTCACAGAAAAGTTACTGGACGTTGATTGAGGTTTGGCCATTAGATTTTCATTGTTGTTGATGAATGAGAGGAACACATATACAGCAGCCAGAAACTCCTGAATGCTCAGATGCACAAAGCAGTACACCTTGTCCTGGTACAGCCCACATTCCTCTTTAAAGAGCTGTGTGCACAATCCTGAGTACACTGAGGCGTCATTGACATCAATGCCAGCCTCATTCAGGTCTTCTTCATAGAAAATCAGATTGCCCTTCACAAGCTGTTGAAAAGCCAGTTTTCCCAGTGACAGAATGCTCTCTTTATTCCAGTGTGGACCTGTCTCTTCTTTACCAAGATACTTATCATTCTTCTGTTTGGTATGAAACTCCACAAGGTGTGAGTACATCTCAGTCAGAGTCTTGGGCATCTCTTCTGTCTTGTCTGTACTCAACAGGTGTTCAAGGACTGTTGCAGAAATCCAACAGAAGACTGGAATGTGGCACATGATGTGGAGGCTCCTTGATGCCTTTATGTGTGAGATGATTCTGTTGGCCAGGTCCTCATCACTGAATCTCTTCTTGAAGTACTCCTCCTTCTGTGGGTCATTGAACCCTCGTACCTCTGTCACCTGGTCAACACACCCTGAAGGGATCTGATTGGCTGCTGCAGGTCGGGTAGTTATCCAGAGGAGAGCAGAGGGAAGCAGATTTCCCTTGATGAGATTTGTCAGCAGAACATCCACTGAGGTTGACTCTGTGACGTCACAACAGATCTTGTTCTTCTTGAAGTCTAGGGGCAGTCGGCACTCATCCAGACCATCAAAGATGAACAGAACTTTGTACTTGTCGTAGTTGGAGATTCTTGACTCTTTGGTTTCCATTGAGAAGTGATTGAGAAGTGCAATCAAAGTGTGTTTTTCCTTTTTCATCAAATTCAGCTCCCGAAAAGGGAATGAAAATACAAATTGGACATCCTGATTTGCTTTTCCTTCAGCCCAGTCCAGAATGAACTTCTGCACAGAGACTGTTTTTCCAATGCCAGCGACTCCCTTTGTCAGCACAGTTCTGATAAGTTTGTCTTGTCCAGTTAAGGGTTTGAAGATGTCGTTACATTTGACTGCAGTCTCTGGTCTTGCTTGTTTCCTGGTTGTTGTCTCAATCTGTCTCAGCTCATGTTCATTATTGACCTCTCCTGTTCCACCCTCTGTGATGTAGAGCTCTGTGTAGATGTTATTGAGAAGTGTTGGGTTTCCTTGTTTAGCGATCCCCTCAAATACACATTGAAACTTCTTCTTTAGATTAGATTTGAGTTCACGTTGGCAAATCACAGCAAGCTCATCTGAATGAAGAAATAACACAGAGGATATTAATATTACGTCTGATTTAAAGCCTACAGTATTCTAGGACTGTTATGACATTTTAAATTATAATAATTATTTCGCTCAACTGACTGTATAAATGTTTTCATAATGCATTACTCTCTCTCTCTCTCTCTCTCTCTCTCTCTCTCTCTCTCTCAATGAATCAACACAACACATCCCTGCTGCTACTTGATGAGGTCACTAGGTGTTGTGTTAAGGCTGCTACAATATCACTGAGTTACACAGCTACTTTAGCTGTACTTTAGCTACAGCTTTTAAATGTTCTAAAACAGCATTCAACATGAGGCAGACAGCTCTTACTTTTCTCCAGTGTGTCAGCAAGCTCCTTCTGGTTCATTTTCCTCAGGACGTGCAGTGTGATCTTCAGAGCCCCCTCTCTGGCAATGCTCTCCTGCTTCTCATCTTCAGCATCCACCACTTCCTTATCCTGCTTCTGACTCTCAAAGCCTTCTGGGAGTTCTGGACTAAGAATCCTCTTGAACATCTTCAGCTCGTTCTTCACAAATGTCATAATATTCTCTTCAAGCAACTGAAATAAATCAAGTAAATCAGTTAAGCAAGAGACTAAATGCTTTCTCATTAACGAATGATTGACAGATCACCTTTACTTGAGGTAAACAAAAACAAATGTACATAACAGGACCACATACACTGAATATGGAGGCCAGGTCTGTTTGATGACTCTGGGAAGACTGACCACTGAGAATCTCTGACTCTGATCTCTCCTGTTGGTTTCTGTGGACAAAACATCAGATTACATCTCCTCATCCAGGGAGTGCACACACACACACACACACACACACACACACACACACACACACACACACACACACACACACACACACACACACACAGGGAGGGAATGTTGTGTTAGTTTAATATTGCTTCAGGACTATGAAAATGGAAAAAAGGTTTAGGTTAGAAAAGTCTCCCTCTCTAAACACTATAGGAAGATTCATAGACTTGTCACTCTTCATGGACACACAGCTGGGTACAGTGGAGGCTGGTCTCTCCTGCTTGATTGGACTTCAACACAACAGAGACAAACATTACATCTCTCATCTACTCTGAGCTCAGATGGGGAAACATAAGAAGAGTTTCATTCCAAAACGCTATATATCAATTTTCAGAAATGTTGGTAAATTATCTTTTATTGTTTAAAGAAATTATGAAAGAGATTGGTGTGTTTTTTCACTATCTAATCATGGCATGGGATTGTTCAACGACAGACATGTATTTGTTTAAAATCTATCACTTGATGGTTTCATTTCAGACAGACAAATAATCATGTTTTTTTGCAAAATGCTATATATCTGCCTCACTATCAGAAAAATAAGTAGTACTGCTAGGTTTTACGCAGTAATAATATATATCTGCCTCACTCTCAGAGAAATAAGTAGTACTGCTAGGTTTTACACAGTATTAATATATATCTGCCTCACTCTCAGAGAAATAAGTAGTACTGACTAGTGATTATTTACCCGGGGTTCAACACCTGCTATAGTCACTATTTAATTGCTCTTCCAAAAGCATCACAGGCCTAATACGAGATATATAGCTAACTAAAGTAATGAGTGACCATTTTAGACATGGGACATATAGTATTTGGTTGCATGCTATTTTATGTCAATCATATTGCTGCTTGTAGCCTATAACTGATGCTTCATGGTCTTATGCTGCCATCTATTGGAAATATTTAGCATTACAAGTTATTAATTTACGTACGGACATTAGTGAGGCAGCTGAAAAATAAAGTGTATTTTTCTTGTTAATTCCTTTGATCAGTCTCAAACCTGCCCCACCTATCCTACGCCAATTTCTGGTCTTTCTCCATGGCAATTGCTGGACTTTCACACAGAGGTTACTAGGTCACCCAATTCAAACCATAT
Organism: Coregonus lavaretus; assembly: GCF_964263955.1. Classification (NCBI taxonomy): domain Eukaryota; kingdom Metazoa; phylum Chordata; class Actinopteri; order Salmoniformes; family Salmonidae; genus Coregonus; species Coregonus lavaretus. The sequence continues at coordinate 77,565,798 of NC_139989.1, forward strand.
TAGAAAAATAACACAAATGTGTCTAAGTAAAAATAAATAAAATAATAACTAATGTGGCTTATTTATCAAGTGTTCTGCCTTGCAATAATAAATATAATAAAATAACTAATAAATAAAAAAAAACAGCAAAACGCTTAGACAGGTTTTGAGTAACAAAATAATACTATAATTGTATTTACTAAGATAATATTATTACTAAAATAGTTTCTAAAAGTTTTCTAGGCTACCCTAACCTAGAATTAGGGTTATGGTTAATGCTAAAATAGGTTATAAGTAGGGTAAGAGTTTCTGTATAGCACTTTGTGACATCTGCTGGTGTAAAAAGGGCTTTATAAATACATTTGATTGATTGTTAGGTTTAGGGTTTATATGGCAAAAAACAGTATGGGTTTATGACACTCTTGCTCCTCCTTGTGGCCGTATGTGGGTACTACATAACTCATTCATCACATTTACATATATTTTTTTGCCGGCTACAACAGTCTGGATTCGAACCAGGATCTCTAGTGGCCTTAGACCACTGCGGGAGACCTGACACTTCATGACACTTGCTAGGCTTAGGCTCATAATCTGAGGTAGCAACTGCGTCTGATCTACAAATCCATTAGCTAGACCACCAGATTAGACAACAATCACCCCATTATACCCATTTGGTTTGCAACTCAGTGAACCTGCGCAGCATTCGCTCAATTTGATGCCTATGAACGAAGATTTCGATGCATATCAAATTATCCAGCAGCCATTTAGAAACCACAAGTCCTCAAAAAAATTGTTATTTCTTAATTAAAAAATGTCTTCTGGCTGTTTAAAATCGGCCACATCTTGAAAAAGAGGACAGGGACTTGCGTTTTGTTTAGATTGTACACTTTTTTCTTAAAACAAATATGGTTAACCATGACCAGAAAATGTTTAATGTTTGATGGCTATCCGCCAGCCATCGCCTCTAAAACTGTGTCTCACCTCACTATAGGTGACCACAACATGTACTCAGGTGAACAGTGTGCGCGCTCACCAAGTAGCCGTAACCTTGTTAATAATAAGTTACCTGAGGTAAACCTACAGGGTTAACGCTCACCAAGTAGCCGTAACCTTGTTAATAATAAGTTACCTGAGGTAAACCTACAGGGTTAACGCTCACCAAGTAGCTGTAACCTTGTTAATAATAAGTTACCTGAGGTAAACCTACAGGGTTAATGCTCACCAAGTAGCCGTAACCTTGTTAATAATAAGTTACCTGAGGTTAACCTACAGGGTTAACGCTCACCAAGTAGCCGTAACCTTGTTAATAATAAGTTACCTGAGGTAAACCTACAGGGTTAATGCTCACCAAGTAGCCGTAACCTTGTTAATAATAAGTTACCTGAGGTAAACCTACAGGGTTAATGCTCACCAAGTAGTCGTAACCTTGTTAATAATAAGTTACCTGAGGTAAACCTACAGGGTTAAGCTGGTAGGGTGAAAAATACCCTAACATAAGGCCTGTTGTTTCGCGATTACTTCATAACCAGGGACAGAAGGTAATATTATGAAACTGGGCTCCATTGCGGATGCAATTAACTAGTTTTTATCAGAAATAAATGTTGTAAAAAAGGTCACTTGAGGCGCCCCAAAAATAATATTCAAAAGTTCAGTCCTTTGACACAGAGGGGTTAAACACTAAAGTTACCGTCCATCTAGTGAAGAGGATAACCGGACAGAGGGATGGTAGGTAGCCAGCATCCGTCAACGAGAGAGGGAGAAGCCCTCCACCGTATTTAACAGGTGGAAGAAACAACCCGGGAGCTCCATCGGTCCACAAGAAATGCAGGCAGCCGGTGATGATGTAGTGGTAGCTAGGATAACTAGGATGCTGCTGGTAGAGTAGCTAGCTTAGCTAGCTGTACCGACTAGCTTGGATAGCTAGCAGGTCGTTCGTCTGTCCCTCGAGGATGATGACGAATCCGGTGAACCACAAGATGTGTGACACTCTGGCTCTGGGACTTTTGTATTTGAGCCAGGGTGTATTTTGATTTGTTGGGTTTTGGTTTTGTATTTCTAGGTTTGCCTTTCTGTTGGTTGTATTTCTAGGTTTGGTCATTGACTCCCAATCGGAGGTAACGAGTGTCAGCTGTCGGCTTGTTATCTCTGATTGGGAGCCATATTTATTCTGTATGTTTTCTTGTGGGAGTTGTGGGTTTTTGTTCTTAGTTCTGTCAGTGTTGCAGAGGACTTCACGTATCGGTCGTGTTTTGTTGTTTTGTTCCAGACTTTTGAATAAATAAAGTCATGTTTCTTGGACACGCTGCGCCTTGGTCATACTTGGACGACATCGACCCTCGTGACAGAAAAACCCACCATAAAAGGACCAAGCAGCGTGTCAAGCGGCAACAGGATTTATGGACGCCTATCAAGGATTCATGGACTTGGGAGGAGATACTGGATGGAAAGGGTCCTTGGGCACAACCGGGAGAATATCGCCGCCCTCGTGAAGAGCTGGAGGCAGCTAAAGCCGAGAGGAGGCGGTATGAGGAGGCAGCACGGAGTCAAGGCTGGAAGCCCGTGGGTACTACCCAAAAATTTCTTGGGGGGGGGCTTAAAGGGAGTGTGGCGAAGTCAGGTAGGAGACCTGCGCCTACTCCCTGGACTTACCGTGGAGAGCGAGAGTACGGGCAGACACCGTGTTACGCAGTAGAGCGCATGGTGTCTCCTGTACGCAGGCATAGCCCGGTTCGACACATTCCAGCTCCACGTATCGGCCGGGCTAGATTGAGCGTTGAGCCGGATGTCATGAAGCCGGCCCAACGCATCAGGCCACCAGTGCGTCTTCTCGGGCCGGCGTACATGGCACCAGCCTTACGCATGGTGTTCCCGGTTCGCCCACATAGGCCGGTGTGGGTTATTCCACCTCCCCGTACTGGTCGGGCGACGGGGAGCATCAAGCCGGGTAAGGTTGGGCAGGCTCAGTGCTCAAGGGGGCCAGTACGCCTGCACGGTCCGGTATTTCCGGCGCCACCTCCCCGCTCCAGCCCAGTACCACCAGTGCCTACACCACGCACCAAGCCTCCTGTGTGTTCCCCGAGTCCTGGGCGTCCTGTTGCTGCTCTCCGCACTAGCCCTTATGTGCGTCCCCAGGGTCCAGCATGCCCTGTTCCTTCTCCCCGCACTAGGCGCTATGTGAGTCCCCAGGGTCCAGCATGCCCTGTTCCGGCTCTCCGCACTAGGCGTTATGTGAGTCCCCAGGGTCCAGCATGCCCTGTTCCGGCTCTCCGCACTAGGCCTGATGTGAGTCCCCAGGGTCCAGCATGCCCTGTTCCGGCTCTCCGCACTAGCCCTTATGTGCGTCCCCAGGGTCCAGCATACCCTGTTGCTTCTCCCCGCACTAGCCCTGAGATGCGTGTCCTCAGCCCGGTACCTCCAGTTCCGGCACCACGCACCAGGCCTACGGTGCGCCTCAGACGGCCAGAGTCTGCCGTCTGCCCAACGGGGCCTGAACTGCCCGTCTGCCCAAAGGCGCTTAAGCCGCCCGTCTGCCATGAGCCTTCAGAGCCGTCCGCCAGACCGGAGCCGCTAGAGCCTTCCGCCAGACAGGATCAGCCAGAGCCTTCCGCCAGACAGGATCAGCCAGAGCCTTCCGCCAGCCATGAGCAGCCAGATCCGTCAGCCAGCCATGAGCAGCCAGATCCGTCAGTCAGCCATGAGCAGCCAGATCCTTCAGCCAGCCATGAGCAGCCAGATCCGTCGGCCAGCCATGAGCAGCCAGATCCGTCAGCCAGCCATGAGCAGCCAGATCCGTCAGCCAGCCATGAGCAGCCAGATCCGTCGGCCAGCCATGAGCAGCCAGATCCGTCGGCCAGCCATGAGCAGCCAGATCCGTCAGCCAGCCATGAGCAGCCAGATCCTTCAGCCAGCCATGAGCCGTCCAGCCAGGATCCGCCAGAGCCGTCCAGCCAGGACCCGCCAGAGCCAGCCAGCCAGGATCCGCCATTGAGTCCGGTGCTGTCCCTTAGCCTGGTGCTGCCCCTTATCCTGGTTCTGCCCCTTAGTCCGGTGCTGCCCTTTAGTCCGGTGCCGCCCCTTAATCCAGTGGGGTGTAGTTGGGGGGTGGTCATGTGGAGGAGGCTACGGAAGCGGATAGTGACTAAGGTGGGGTGGGGACCACGACCAGGGCCAGAACCGCCACCGTGGACAGACGCCCACCCAGACCCTCCCCTAGACTGTATGCTGGTGCGCCCGGAGTGCGCACCTTTAGGGGGGGGTACTGTGACACTCTGGCTCTGGGACTTTTGTATTTGAGCCAGGGTGTATTTTGATTTGTTGGGTTTTGGTTTTGTATTTCTAGGTTTGCCTTTCTGTTGGTTGTATTTCTAGGTTTGGTCATTGACTCCCAATCGGAGGTAACGAGTGTCAGCTGTCGGCTCGTTATCTCTGATTGGGAGCCATATTTATTCTGTATGTTTTCTTGTGGGAGTTGTGGGTTTTTGTTCTTAGTTCTGTCAGTGTTGCAGAGGACTTCACGTATCGGTCGTGTTTTGTTGTTTTGTTCCAGACTTTTGAATAAATAAAGTCATGTTTCTTGGACACGCTGCGCCTTGGTCATACTTGGACGACATCGACCCTCGTGACAAGATGAAACAAGGATAGCGAGTGAAAAGGATCTGGCTACACTCATACTGTCACTGACCATTACGCAAAAAAGCAAATTGAACAATAAACTTCGGTGTCTCAACACTGTAACGAACTCCGTCGTTATTCCCCAACATCACCTCAGACCACTCTGCGCGTAACTGGACAATATGCTTGGCGCCAAACCGTACGTGGACGCGGACAGTTCTGTACGGGGACGCGGACAGTTCCAGAACGCGGACATGAGCAGTGCCACATAATAAACTAAACCCAGTCTTTACAGTGGCTTACATTAGTAATATTCATTTTTTATTATGGAAAACAAAATTATTCGTTTTTTAAAACAATGTTTTGAGATCTGGGCCCATATCCAAAAAGCGTCTCAGAGTAGAAAATGTCTTGTATAAGTGCTGAGAATAAAGCCATTTTAGTCCTACTCTTATGGGTATAAATTAAAGCTATGCATGAAGCCTCTTTATTCATAAGCGTCCCACCTAGTTGGCAGATATTTAGGACACCTCATGAGCTGTCCTAACCAGTTAAGAGGTACCAGTAGGTGTCTTGATAATAGAAACATGCAGCGAGTCAGTGGTTCCTGTGCAACATGTAGTTGCTTTGGAGCAGTGGTGACCTGTCATTCAGGGCAGAGCCCCACCTTTTTAGCAGATGCTCTTACCCAGAGCGATTTACAGTAAGTGCATTCATCTTAAGATAGCTAGGTGAGACAACCAGATAATACAGTCAAATATACAGGATACGAACATTCAATTTCAGCTAAACAATGGATATATAGCGTTTTGCAATAAAAATAATAATAATTATCTACATCTAAAATCTATTAATTAAACATCTGAGAACAGTAATATTGAAGGTACCCATAAGCAACCATTTCTGATTATTGTGGAAATAGCATTTAGGAAATAAACTCTTAATATTTCTTAAACAAAATTGTCATCTCACCTCTTAGCTTTGGTGTCATGTTCCCCAGAGAGACTCATTTTAGAGGCAGGGCCCCCCTCCTCTCTCTCCCCAGAGAGACTCATTTTAGACCACTGACCCCTAAACAGAGATCCAACATGTTGGTTGTAGTTAACACAGTAATTCTTGAATGTGAATTGTTATCATTTATTAATTATCTCTTACAAAACATTTACTAACAGACATATCGAAACAGTCAGGTGATTTAATGCAATCACATGAATATCTCTTCTCCATGGTAACTGTCAATAATAATAATAAGTCACTGTTTGTTAAGGTAGTTATAGACAGTGCAGCAACACAAGGCCATGTCTCACACTTATTTGTATTTATTATAAGTTGCCATTTATTATCTTTGAATCTGTTCTTTTCTAAATGTATCTGAGAATGTAGACAGAAGGGCTAAAACAGGCTTGATTGATCTGGGGGGGATCAGTGATCTATACAGAAAGGTTTTTTGCAACAATTAAGAGATTTTATATTATTTAAAGTAGGCTAGGTTATAATGTATAACAGTTTTTTTGTTGTTGTGTAAAGCAGATCAAGGTCTATACCTCAGCCAGTGGCGACCCATCATTCAGGGCAGGTGGCCTTTCCTGTTTTGCATGTTATTGTGGCATTAATACATGTCACATATCAGTTTGCAAAAAATGTAAAAATAAATAAATATATATATATAATTGAGTTAATAAAGCCGCAAAAAAACATGGTCTCTTTTTTGTTTTCTTGAGTAATGCAGCTCCAAAATGCAGGTGTTTCAGCCTAGCTCAGTGCTTTCTGTGGTGGTGAGGCAAGCCAGAAGACAATACAGAGCGTTGCTTTGTGATTGGCTCAGTGTTCTGTCATTCATGGGGACACTATGTCACCGCCAAGTCTAAGGGTAGAGCTAGAAAATTCAAGCCCCTTGGGTGCTGCCATAGAGTTACATTAGAAGTGCCCATCCAAGAAGGTCATTGGCCAACAGATAAAATGACGTCAAATCACATTATATCTACAGTAGCTTTGATTGAACTGATCATGTCAACATCATACTTTCAAAATCTTAGCCAGCAGTCATCATCACGAATCAAGTTGACAATCTACAGGCAAATCCTTTTTAATCCTTGTCATATGAAGAGAAATAATGAAGAGACATGATAGGACAGCTGTTGGGACTCTGCTATTGGGACTCTGCTGTTGGGACTCTGCTGTTGGGACTCTGCTGTTGGGACTCTGCTGTTTGGACTCTGCTGTTGGGACTCTGCTGTTGGGACTCTGCTGTTGGGACTCTGCTGTTGGGACTCTGCTTTATGTAGGCCCTAACAGTTTGTGGGCACCGTTTGTCACCGTTATAGTACAATGAATGTATTGTTTAGTGTTGTGTTGTGGAGTGGCTTTGCTGGCATGCATCCCCCTTTATTTATGTTTTGCCCCACCAAGATTGACATGCTAAAATCACCACTGACCTCAGCTATAGTCTAGATGACCAGCCTAAACCTGTTCAGATCAGTTCCCATAACGTTATAACAGTAACAGTAGCAGGAGCCTAGTCCTGATACAGATGGAGGTCTATACCTCAGCTATAGCCTACATATCCTAGATGACCAGCCTAAACCTGTTCAGATCAGTTCCCATAACGTTATAGACCTAACAGTAGCAGGACAGAGCTTGTAGCCTAGGCATGGTATTTTACACACCATTTCCAACAGAGACCATCAGGTTTGTCAGCATGATAAGTGATCATAGCTCAAACCTACTCTGACTATTGAATGCCTGACGTCGACCTAACCTTATAATAGTTTGTAGTTTAGCCTAGACCTATGAGAGTCTGCCCGTCTTTCCTACATATCAACACATTTATCCGACTTCTAATGTTAACGAGAAATATGTGCCACAGTTTCAACAGCCATTGTGTAACTGCGTAGGATACACACTTACTTTCACGTTCATATGAGGAAATCACATCACTTCTTACAGTCGCTGGGGCAGCCGCCTGTTCTCTTGCAGATGAAGTAGCTTTTATAGGCGACTCATTCAACCAGCCTAAACAACAGTAAATAAAATATGTCAAATGGTCAAAAGTCAATCCTGATATAGTCATGTACATCAAAGAGAGGTGTATTGCTACAGATGTAGGATCTTAATTTTAGCCAGTTTGCTACAGCAGGAAAATAATCCTGCAGCAACAGGACATTTGAATTATTATGTGGATTATAATTAATGAAAAAATATATATATAGAAAAGTGGAATTGATCATCTTCAGAAACCTTTTTTAAAGCTTAAATACACTCAAATACACTACAAGTTTCAGTTCTCCTGCAACTGGGTGATCAAATTAAGATCCTACATCTGTAGAGAGATTATGTCTTTATCTAAATAAGGTAGTTTGAGTTATTAGCAATAACGTTGCAACTGTCAGCTGCTGTAAACCTATGTGATTGGATGTTATAGACCCCCATCTGAACAGTTTATTTCCCATTGCTGTAGCCCTCACCAACTGGCCATCTGGCCCATAGAGACTAAAGGACTATACACTATATGCTGCACACCACATCAAGCCATCTCTGAACTGTACACTACCATCTGGCCCATAGAGACTAAAGGACTATACACTATATGTTGCACACCACATCAAGCCATCTCTGAACTGTACACTAAATAACTGAACTATACTGCATTAGCACTCTGTTCATCTCTCTTAGATATATTTATACTGGTACTGTACATGTGGACATCCACTGTATACCAACTGTATTCCCACTGTACTGTATATCTGTATATCAACTGTATTCCCACTGTACTGTATATCTGTATATCAACTGTATTCCCACTGTACTGTATATCTGTATACCAAATGTATTCCCACTGTACTGTATATCTGTATATCAACTGTATTCCCACTGTACTGTATATCTGTATATCAACTGTATTCCCACTGTACTGTATATCTGTATATCAACTGTATACCCACTGTACTGTATATCTGTATATCAACTGTATACCCACTGTACTGTATATCTGTATATCAACTGCATTCCCACTGTACTGTATATCTGTATACCAACTGTATTCCCACTGTACTGTATATCTGTATATCCACTGTACTACCAGTCTGATGACCTCACAGCCGCCATTCCACTTCTGACACCAATGTAATTCTCTGGCAACAGCTCTGGTGGACATTCCTGCAGTCAGCATGCCAATGGCACGCTCCCTCAAATCCTGAGACATCTGTGGCATTGTGTTTTGTGACAAAACTGCACATTTTCGAGTGGCCTTTTATTGTCCCCAGCACAAGGTGTACCTGTGTAATTATCATGCTGTTTAATCAGCTTCTTGATATTCCACCCCTGTCTGGTGGATGGATTATCTTGGCAACGGATAAATGCTCACTAACAGGGATGTTAACAAATTTGTGCACAAAATCGGAGAGAAATATTATTTTTTTGTGTATGGAACATCCTAGATCTGAAAGAATTAAATAATCTTATTAAATACTTTTTTCTTTACATAGTTGAATGTGCTGACAACAAAATCACACAAAAAATATCAATGGAAATCAAATTTATCAACCCATGGAGGTCTGGATTTGGTTTCAAATTAAAGTGGAAAACCACACTACAGGCTGATCCAACTTTGATGTAATGTCCTTAAAACAAGTCAAAATGAGGCTCAGTAGTGTGTGTGGCCTCCACGTGCCTGTATGACCTCCCTACAACGCCTGGGCATGCTCCTGATGAGGTGGCGGATGGTCTCCTGAGGGATCTCCTCCCAGACCTGGACTAAAGCATCCGCCAACTCCTGGACAGTCTGTGGTGCAACGTGGCGTTGGTGGATGGAGCGAGACATGATGTCCCAGATGTGCTCAATTGGATTCAGGTCTGGGGAACGGGCGGGCCAGTCCATAGCATCAATGCCTTCCTCTTGCAGGAACTGCTGACACACTCCAGCCACATGAGGTCTAGCATTGTCTTGCATTAGGAGGAACCCAGGGCCAACCGCACCAGCATATGGTCTCACAAGGGGTCTGAGGATCTCATCTCGGTACCTAATGGCAGTCAGGCTACCTCCGGCGAGCACATGGAGGGCTGTGCGGCCCCCCAAAGAAATGCCACCCCACACCATGACTGACCCACCGCCAAACCGGTCATGCTGGAGGATGTTGCAGGCAGCAGAACGTTCTCCACAGCGTCTCCAGACTCTGTCACGTCTGTCACATGTGCTCAGTGTGAACCTGCTTTCATCTGTGAAGAGCACAGGGCGCCAGTGGCGAATTTGCCAATCTTGGTGTTCTCTGGCAAATGCCAAACGTCCTGCACGGTGTTGGGCTGTAAGCACAACCCCCACCTGTGGACGTCGGGCCCTCATACCACCCTCATGGAGTCTGTTTCTGACCGTTTGAGCAGACACCTCCTGCTGGAGGTCATATTGCAGGGCTCTGGCAGTGCTCCTCCTGCTCCTCCTTGCACAAAGGCAGAGGAAGCAGTCCTGCTTCTGGGTTGTTGCCCTCCTACGGCCTCCTCCACGTCTCCTGATGTACTGGCCTGTCTCCTGGTAGCGCCTCCATGCTCTGGACACTACGCTGACAGACACAGCAAACCTTCTTGCCACAGCTCGCATTGATGTGCCATCCTGGATGAGCTGCACTACCTGAGCCACTTGTGTGGGTTGTAGACTCCGTCTCATGCTACCACTAGAGTGAAAGCACCGCCAGCATTCAAAAGTGACCAAAACATCAGCCAGGAAGCATAGGAACTGAGAAGTGGTCTGTGATCGCCACCTGCAAAACCAGTCCTTTATTGGGGGTGTCTTGCTAATTGCCTATAATTTCCACCTGTTGTCTATTCCATTTGCACAACAGCATGTGAAATGTATTGTCAATCAGTGTTGCTTCCTAAGTGGACAGTTTGATTTCACAGAAGTGTGATTGACTTGGAGTTACATTGTGTTGTTTAAGTGTTCCCTTAATTTTTTTGAGCAGTGTATTTTTGTTTAGTATAGATAAAAACACAAAGCTTCCAGCAGAGGTCAGTGCTCTTCTGACACCTGTCAGATGGTAGTGTGATGTCCGAAGCTTCGACTGTCATCATCACGTAGTATTGTTACTTTGATACAAGCATTGATACGTTGTGTCAAATCAGTAGTGCTTTGAAAACTGCAACGGCACATCGTAGCTCCGGTATTAATCGTCCAATCCCTAGTGTCCACTGAATGTTGACTAGCAACAAGAAAGTGGTACCTAAAAGACTCCCACCATGAGTGCCCATTGAAGTGGCTCCAGACGAGGACATCTGAAATAAAAACACTCCAACTTACAATATGGAGTAAAAAAACATTTGGAGCAAACCAGACCAAACCAGACCAGACCACACCAAACCAGACCAGACCAGACCAGACCAAACCAGACCAAACCAAACCAAACCAGACCAAACCAGACCAAACCAGACCAAACCAAACCAAACCAGACCAAACCAGACCAAACCAAACTAGATCAAACCCTGGGAGATACAAGACAGAAAGATTTTGTTCATCAACTTAAAAAAGCAGAGCTACAAAGAGGTGCCAGTCTTCTAACATCTCTAAGGCCAACCAGAACACTGGGCCAGCTGCTCTTCAATATCACATAACAGATGGAACCCTTCTCACTAAAGAGATGACAAGCCAGCACAGGCATAAGCATACTGTCTATTGAGGTGGCGCCAAGAGGTGCGGCCAACGTGCTAACGTCCAACCTCAAAATATAAATGGAAATACCAAAGCCTGTAACAACATGTAGTCGTGACTGATATCGTTCACCTCATCTCCCTGTTACTGTTTGTTTAGGTAGTTATAGACAGTGCAGCAACACAAGGCCACATTCCTCTCAGCCCTTCCACTCTCTCAGGCTAATGTGTATTTATTAAAAGTAGACTATTTCTTTCAATCTGTTATTTTCTAAACGTATCTGAGAATGTAGACAGAGGGCTAAAATGGACATGATTGATCTGAGGGGGATCAGATCCGTACAGAAAGGTTTTTTGCAACAAGTAAGAGATTTATATTATGTAAAGTAGGCTAGGTTATAATGTATAATAGCAGTTTGTTAGTGATATGCAGATGGAGGTCTATACCTCAGCTATAGCCTACATATCCTAGATGACCAGCCTAAACATGTTCAGATCAGTTCACATAGGTTATCAGTAGCAGGATTGATCACCTACAAATAGGTTTTAACCAGTATATCTAGCTTGCATCATAGTCCACCCCTCAGGCTAAGTTCAAGTTTCAGCATGAGGCAGGCATCAACAGCCGAGTTGTAGGCTACTACCTGGGTCGTATTCATTAGTTTACTCCGCAGCCAACAGTTTTAAAATGTTGCATAAACAGTTTACTCCAAACGCTGTACAACGTGACCTAAACGGTTTCTGTTGCCAAACGTTTTGCTACGGTGGGCACTAATGAACACACACAACCTGTTTTGAGGAAGTGTAAGTTGTTGATAGTCTTTCCACAGTATTTATTTGTCTCTCTTTCTCACGAAATATCTTCCTGAGTGAAAAGAGTTAACAGTAGATTAGAAAGAGAAAATGTTGTTGCTTGTTGTGTTTTAAGCCTGTTTTGAGAAGACAAGTCTATAGACCTATGATACAGTACACTCTTAGAAAAAAGAGTTCCAAAAGGGTCCTCTGGCTGTCCCCACAGGAGAACGCTTTTGGGTTCCAGGTAAAACCCGTCTGGCTTCCATGTAGAACCCTCTGTGGAAAGGGTGCTACCTAGTACCAAAAATGGTTCTACAAAGGGTTCTCCTATGGGGACAGCCAAAGAACCCTTTTAGATTCTAGATAGTGTAGGATCGATCACCCTGGGGCACACAGATGGAAACAGAACGAATTCACCCCACGCATCTAATTTATATCCAAAACATTTTAAGGAGAGTAGGCCTATTATAACACTGTCCACAAAACATATCATCAACTATATGAATACACATAACAATATCATCAACTATATGAATACACATAACAATATCATCAACTATATTAATACACATAACAATATCATCAACTATATGAATACACATAACAATATAATCAACTATATTAATACACATAACAATATCATCAACTATATTAATACACATAACAATATCATCAACTATATTAATACACATAACAATATCATCAACTACATTAATACACATAACAATATAATCAACTATATGAATACGCATAACAATATCAACAACTATATTAATACACATAACAATATCATCAACTATATTAATATCATAACAATCGTCGTCTTACCTTTTATATGTCTCTCAATAGAAGTAGAGTCTGGAATGATAATTCGGTCGTGGAAAGTTCCTTTAGTTTGTTCTGCTCATTTCCATATCAGGTTCTACCTGTTCTCTCTCCCACTCCCTGTCTCTGTATAGCTCTTACAATGTGCCTTGGCATACATTCTACAAGTGTCTGAAACTCTATTGGAGGGATGTTTAATCATTATTCCAAAATAAATTCCATAATTTTGTGTTTTGTTGATGGTTGTCTTCAATTGGGTTGAGACCTGGTGACTGAGACAGCCATGGCATATTGTGAAACATCAGCAAGTTCAGCAGTTTTCGTCACTGAAGCTCCTGCCAAACGTGCCCCAACAATCACCAATCGTTAAGCTCTTCCCGAGCAGGGTCGCAGTCTCTCCTGGTTGCAACTCCTCTCTCCCCAGGGGTATCAGCTCCTCTCTCCCCAGGGGTAGCAGCTCCTCTCTCCCCAGGGGTATCAGCTCCTCTCTCCCCAGGGGTAGCAGCTCCTCTCTCCCCAGGGGTAGCAGCTCCTCTCTCCCCAGGGGTAGCAGCTCCTCTCTCCCCAGGGGTAGCAGCTCCTCTCTCCCCAGGGGTAGTAGCTCCTCTCTCCCCAGGGGTAACAGCTCCTCTCTCTCCAGGGGTAACAGCTCCTCTCTCCCCAGGGGTAACAGCTCCTCTCTCCCCAGGGGTAGCATCACTCTCCCCAGGGGTAGCAGCTCCTCTCTCCCCAGGGGTATCAGCTCCTCTCTCCCCAGGGGTAGCAGCTCCTCTCTCCCCAGGGGTAGTAGCTCCTCTCTCTCCAGGGGTAACAGCTCCTCTCTCCCCAGGGGTACCAGCTCCTCTCTCCCCAGGGGTAGCAGCTCCTCTCTCCCCAGGGGTAACAGCTCCTCTCTCCCCAGGGGTAGCAGCTCCTCTCTCCCCAGGGGTAGCAACTCCTCTCTCCCCAGGGGTAGCAGCTCCTCTCTCCCCAGGGGTAGCAGCTCTTCTCTCCCCAGGGGTAGCAGCTCCTCTCTCCCCAGGGGTATCAGCTCCTCTCCCCCCAGGGGTAACAGCTCCTCTCTCTCCAGGGGTAGCAGCTCCTCTCTCCCCAGGGGTAGCAACTCCTCTCTCCAGGGGTAGAAGTTAATCTCTCCCAGAGGTAGCAGTAGTGGTAGTCGGTGGTGGTGGTTGTAGCTGTGACTGGAGTGAGGCCTGTCCAGGGGCTTTTCTAGGATTTGAAGACAAAGCCAGTATGGGGGTCCAGGGCATTTCAACAGATAAATGCAAGAATTTGGTGCACTTTGAGATGAACATTGAGAGATTAGAACATTGAGAGATATTTCTCAGGTAACTTGCACCTTCCCACCTGCCACAGCAGACACTGTCAGTACTCAATTACAGTTGCTACTGTTGGTCTCTACTCTGGAACACTCTCTACTCTGGAACACTCTCTACTCTGGAACAGTCTCTACTCTGGAACACTCTCTACCCTGGAACACTCTCTGCTCTGGAACACTCTCTACTCTGGAACACTCTCTACTCTGGAACACTCTCTACTCTGGAACACTCTCTGCTCTGGAACACACTCTACTCTGGAACACTCTCTACTCTGGAACACTCTCTACCATGGAACACTCTCTACTCTGGAACACTCTCTACTCTGGAACACTCTCTACTCTGGAACACTCTCTGCTCTGGAACACACTCTACTCTGGAACACTCTCTACCATGGAACACTCTCTACCCTGGAACACTCTCTACTCTGGAACACTCTCTACCATGGAACACTCTCTACTCTGGAACACTCTCTACCCTGGAACACTCTCTACCATGGAACACTCTCTACTCTGGAACACTCTCTACCATGGAACACTCTCTACTCTGGAACACTCTCTACTCTGGAACACTCTCTACCATGGAACACTCTCTACCATGGAACACTCTCTACTCTGGAACACTCTCTACTCTGGAACACTCTCTACTCTGGAACACTCTCTACCATGGAACACTCTCTACCATGGAACACTCTCTACCCTGGAACACTCTCTACCCTGGAACACTCTCTACCATGGAACACTCTCTACCATGGAACACTCTCTACCCTGGAACACTCTCTACTCTGGAACACTCTCTACTCTGGAACACTCTTTACTCTGGAACACTCTCTACTCTGGAACACTGTCTACTCTGGAACACTCTCTACTCTGGAACACTGTCTACTATGGAACACTCTCTACTCTGGAACACTCTCTACTCTGGAACACTCTCTACTCTGGAACACTCTCTCACTCTGGAACACTCTCTACTCTGGAACACTCTCTACCCTGGAACACTCTCTACTCTGGAACACTCTCTACTCTGGAACACTCTCTACCCTGGAACACTCTCTACCATGGGACACTCTCTCACTCTGGAACACTCTCTACTCTGGAACACTCTCTACCCTGGAACATTCTCTACTCTGGAACACTCTCTACTCTGGAACACTCTCTACTCTGGAACACTCTCTACTCTGGAACACTCTCTACTCTGGAACACTGTCTACTCTAGAACACATACATCTACAGTGTATTGCCAAAAACCACTCAAGAACTTCAAACATAGACTCTGACCTGTCCAATGAGCCAAACTGATTAAAGAATCCCACAGTACACCAACTCTCTCTCTCTCACACACACACACACACACACACACACACACACAACAAAACAAAAAAATCACATCAAACATTTATTATCAAAACAGTATCGTGATTTTAAAACTCACATCACTGTGATTGATCCATTTGAAGAAAGAAGTTCAACAGGTTGAAACAGTGAAAAACATGGTTGTTGTATATTACAGTTTATGTATGTACATACATTTAAGTCATTTAGCAGATGCTCTTATCCAGAGCGACTTGCAGTTAATGAGTGCATACATTTTCATACTGGCCCCCCGTGGGAAACGAACCCACAACCCTGGCGTTACAAACGCTATGCTCTACCAACTGAGCTACAGGGGACTACATATGAGCCCAAGCCTGAAAAAAACTCGTAATAAAATAATGATTTTGCCATTATACAATACATAGCCTACCGCATATTACACACGGCAGAAAAACATTAAAAACTGAAAAAATATTGAAGATGTCTTCGGTACATAATTGGTCTAGCCTTGACTCCACAATTAAACACATTCTAGTAATGTCCTTTGAGTGACGACTGTATTATTATACATACTGGATGGACTGGTTACCTTATGTTACACTCCACACTTCCTATCCATGAGTCTGGGAGAGAACGTATAGGCCTAGGCCATGCTGTTGGTTCATTGATTGTGCAGGGCAGCTTACAGAGTTAGCCTTCCGGTTTACAGAATTAGATTTTAATATAGTCTAGTAATAGGAAGAAAACCAATATGTTCATAATTAATAGGATGACATATTACTTTTAGCTACAGAATATCTCACCACCGGGCGTTTCCATCTCCTCCCCTCTATCCTTCATTAATTTTTCAAGCGCGCAGAGAGAAGGGCTGTCAACAGTTTAGTGAAATATGTTTCCTTGTGAAAACATGTTACTATTGATGATCCAAAACAGATTCCACCTGGTTTCCCAAATGAAGCACTGGGTAGCTGCAGGAACAGGGTTGGAGAGCCCATGGCATACAGAGTTTGGGCGGAATATCACCTGTCCCGCAGCGAGAGGCTGCATGCTCCTCAAACAGTGGTGGATGTTTGGAGTGAAATAACCAGAGTATACACAGCATATGATTGAAAAACTAAAAACGAACAGGCAGGAAAGCAGCCTCCATTCGCTAGTCGAGCTGTTCCCCTGACCCTGTTCATGCCCATTTGATAATCGGACATTATAAATCGAAACCAATTGTAAAATATTAAGGCCAGGCACCACAGGCAAAAATTATGATTTTGCTTCTATATCTCAATGTTCAGATTTTGGGATATTTTGTAACTGTAACTTCCATACTTTCATAAAATGTACAATTACATCGGCAATAATGTATATAAATACTTGATTTGTATCATTTTATCCCAACTCCGTCAACTACACCAGGCATAAATGTCGTTATTGTTAGCATGTTTCATGTAGAACTTCAACCGCTATTTTTCAAACTCTCCATGTTGAATCATATATAATTCAACAGCTATTTTTCAAACTCTCCATGTTGAATCATATATAATTCAACAGCTATTTTTCAAACTCTCCATGTTGAATCATATATAATTGAACCGCCATTTTTCAAACTCTCCATGTTGAATCATATATAATTCAACAGCTATTTTTCAATCTCTCCATGTTGAATCATATATAATTCAACAGCTTGTTTTCCGGAGCAGATCGTTACTAGTCCATACATGGCGATATCCTTTGTGACGTGGTGCTGAAAGAGGAGGCGTTTACTGACATCCGATTGGTTACTGACATTTTAATGGCACTTTCCGGCAACCTGATTGGTTACTGGCGCAGTGGTCTAAGGCACTGCATCGCAGTGCTAACTGTGCCACTAGAGATCCTGGTTCGTATCCAGGCTCTGTCGCAGCCGGCCGTGACCGGGAGACTTATGGGCGGCGCACAATTGGCCCAGCGTCGTCCAGGGTAGGGGAGGGAATGGCCGGCAGGGATGTAGCTCAGTTGATAGAGCATGGCGTTTGCAACGCCAGGGTTGTGGGTTTGATTCTCACGGGGGGGCCAGTATATTAAAAAAAAATTATTCACTAACTGTAAGTCGCTCTGGATAAGAGCGTCTGCTAAATGACTAAAATGTAAAATGTAAATGTAATTTAATGCCACTTTCCGGCAACCTGATTAGTTAAAAGGCCTCACGTGCCGCACAGCTCTTCCTCGTTTGAAAATATCTCCCGCGAGGAATCCACGTAAAGAGAGACAAAATGAGAAAATCTCGAAGAATTTACCTACAGTATGTGAATAAAAAATAGGCAATCTCAGTTAGCCAATGCGAGAAAAGCAGTGAATGAAAGAAAACATGAGCCTGATCAGCCGATCCAGGCAGTGGCAGTACAGGTAGAGGAGGAAAAGGAGGAGGCCGGCAGCAGCGCGTCGAGACGCACATTAGTTGAGATGAAGATGACAGCTAGCAGCGATCAACCAGACAGCAGACAGACAGACAGCCAACAGTGGCTTTTATTCCACATGTCACAAAGAAACCAACTTGTACATGATTTGATTTGCCCTAAGTGTCTAAACACTGGACTGAAAATCACCATAGACCCCCACCAACCAGGGATTCTGTAATCCTGTCATGATAGAATGTGCACCCTGAGAAGGTGATCGTGATGCATTTAGGAGGAGTGTTTACACTTCCTCCAGGCTGCAGGAGGGCTCCAGGGGAGATGTGGCATTTTATAGAAATGTGAGGATGGTTCTTCTAGCACACGAACTTGGACTTGGTTATGCAGCTCTAAAGAAAATAAACAAAGTCCTAGGGATTCCTTCCCTGAGTCTCAGCTCATATCAGAGACATGACAGGAGAGTGACAGTTCAATAAAAAGGGAGAGTAGCCCATTATTGTCAGGTGACTTGCTGTGTATAAATTATATTTAGTAGACAACTGTGATTACTGAGAAATTAGCTTTACATAAAGTAAATGCATGCTGATATGCTAATATGTACATAGGGTAACATGCTGATATGCTAATATGTACATAGGGTAACATGCTGATATGCTAATATGTACACAGGGTAACATGCTGATATGCTAATATGTACATAGGGTAACATGCAGATATGCTAATATGTACATAGGGTAACATGCTGATATGCTAATATGTACATAGGGTAACATGCTGATATGCTAATATGTACACAGGGTAACATGCTGATATGCTAATATGTACATAGGGTAACATGCTGATATGCTAATATGTACATAGGGTAACATGCTGATATGCTAATATATACATAGGGTAACATGCTGATATGCTAATATGTACATAGGGTAACATGCTGATATGCTAATATGTACATAGGGTAACATGCTGATATTTAGTCCTGCAGTTATGACTGTAATGTCGACAGACATCATAATAAGTACTTTTCCCCCCCACTTTAGTAGCAGAGATTCAGAGAGGGCAACAGCCAATGGGGAGTGCTGCAAAGCTAATTAGAATATGCAGATATAGACCCAGACATAGCAGAGTTGCTGAAGGAGGATGAGGATGCCATCATAGACATTCATGGATCCTTTGATGGCTCTTGGCACAAGAGAGGATTCACTTCCAACTACGGGATAGGTGCGTACATTGGTGCTGGTACCAGCCAGCCCTAGAAAATGGTGAAGATCCACCCAGTCGCAAAAAACATGGAGGCCATACATTCTTTAATTGAGAGGATGCACAGAAAACGGTACCTGTATATCATAGGATGTCAAATGATAACGTCCTCAAAAGAATGTAGCACGGAGGAACCCAGAATGCAAATGAATGTCTGAACTCTAATATGGTCGCGATGCCCCAAAACTGTCTTCTTGGGCAAAAGCCTCATTGCCAGTATGGCAGTAGCCACGTTCAATGAGGGAGCCACTGCTATATCAAATGTGATGGACTAATTGTGTATTGGCAGCACTTTGGTGACACTGGAAGCAATCAGAGAGGAGTTGTGAGAGCTGATGCTGCTTCAATGGAGTGTGACAAGGGGAGGCGCAGGTCACATGACACAGTCAAGAAAGTAAAGCGGCACCAGCAACAACTCAAAGAGGGCCGTACATATGGGGCAGGCATAGCTGATTACTGTTCTGCACATTTCAACAGCCATACAAAAGCCTTGGATGTGACAAATTGAGCAAAGTGATATGAGAATTTGCCCAAAACTGCATATTTGCCCTACAGACCAGTATTCAAAGCATATGCTCTATTGCTTGAAACAAATGTATTAAACATGCTGATGTCTTTGTAAAAGGTATATTTGATGTTTATTTGTCAGTTTAGAAGTGATATATGAAAAATAGATTAATTTAATGTGACGTAAATGGTCATATTTATGGAAAGTACATTTTAATTGTAGTCTGTGGTGTTTGGCATTACAGTTGTTCTCAATTGCTAAAATACAATTTCTGAAACCTTGCTCCATTTCCTGAAAACATTAAACACAAAACCTAATCTTCAAGCACTATTTACAAAACCTCTGACTCCTCTCGCAAAATTAAACATTCACCCTCAAAACAGTTTTTACCTGTGTTCAAAATCAAACACTGCTCTCAAATCATAAACAAAGTGATCAAAATGATAAACACTCTCAAGCAGTCAGTAAACAATACACCGAAAAATAGAAAACACATTGTTCAAAACATACAGTTCTCAGGGAGAAGTACATTTTTAATCTCAAAACAAATTTCATATTTTTCCGTCATTGTCTTTTGATGAACGAAAACATGTTCTATCATAGTAGCTCAAAATTGATCAGAAATTACTACTCTGCTTTGCTCTTTGCAATTTAGTTTTTTGTTCTTCCTCCTCCTTGTACCCCTATTTTTACAGTACTGTACCCTGCATCTCACAAACTTGTCCTTTGTCTCTGTGATACTGTAATTTTTGTTCTTTGTTGATATGAACCTGCAACCAGTCCAAATCTATTGAGCAGTCAGTACTGTTAACAAATGGAAAGCACAATGTTCAGGGCCATACCATTTGTCCATTGTCCAGTATCCAGCCTACAAGGCACTGTACTACAGTATACAATACTAAAAGGGACACAAATCAAAGGAGTAAACATGTGATCAATGTGCTTCTTCTTGTCTTTGGGCTGGGTCAGGCCAGAGCACTTCGTCCACATCACAAGCAATATTGTCCCTCCTGAGGCAACGGGGGAAGAAGCCTCTTGTGTGCCGTATCCAGCCCTGACATGATTCCTCACCTATATCACCACAGGCTAAATCCATGGCTTGCAGCAGATTTCCTCTGGTGTAGGGTTGTCTATCATACACTTTCCATCTCCAAGAGGAGGAACACTCCTCAATCGGATTCAGGAAAGGCGAGTATGGAGGGAGGTACAAGTTCATAAACTGCCCGTTGATGTTAAACCATTCCCTTACCTGAGCAGCTCGGTGGAAACTGACATTGTCCCACACTATCACATAGGTGGGAATGGGATTCTCATTTAGCTCTTGACCCTGCTGCTCTTGAACCTGCTGCTCAAATAAAATATATCTTAGATTGGCAATAAATCTTAGAAGGTGCTGGGTGTTATATGGCCCGAGTGTAACATGGTGATGTAGAACACCATGGTTGCCGATAGCAACACAGATTGTGACATCGCCACCTCGTTGACCAGGGACTTCAACAACGGCCCGCTGTCCAATCATGTTTCGGGCCTCTCCTTCTCCTCTTTGCTAGATTGAAGCCTTGATTCATCGACAAAGATGAACTCATGGGGTCTGTCCAAGGATTCCAAGTCAAATATTGTCTGTGTAGAAATACAATATACTGTATGTAGGATTTTGTAAGTGGTCCAGAGACAGTGCTATACTGTAGAGTACAATTAGGCCTACTGTATGCACTTCTGATTCACATACATTGTATGTACTGAAGAGTAATGTCATTCACATAGTATGTGTTAGTACTGTAGACAATCTGGATTACAGTAAATGTTTCTGAATGTACACTTACTTGCACATACTGAGCTCGCAGTTCTTTCACCCTTGGTGAGTTGCGCTCAAAAGGTACTCTGAATACTTGTTTCATTCCCATCCAGTTACGATGGAGGACACGGTCAATTGTGGAAACGCTCACACTGTCGATTCCCTGGAAGTGTGTGTTGTCTTGTATCACCCGTTCATGGATTTCTCTGAGTCGTATTGCATTATCTTGAAGGACCATGCCAACTATAATGGCCTCTTGCTCCCCAGTGAATATAGCTGTCCTTCCACCTGCATGTGGCAGCCTTGCAATTCTACAAAAAGTAGTTATGCAGTTACAAAACATATTCATGCAGTACAATACATACAGTGATGAACTTTACAAACATCTATTGAAACAGCTGCATATAGTGTAGTACAGTAAATTTCCAATTACAAAAATACAGTAGTACACTGTACCTGTTCTCTTCTATGAATGTCCTTACTATGGTGGACACAGACAATCGGCTCAAATTGGGAGTCCTGCTTCCCTCATTGTCAGTCCATGGACAAGAACATGGTCTATGACTGTTGCTCGAATTTCATCAGATATTTCCACTCTTTGTCTTCCTCTTCCTCTTCGTCCTCCTCTTCCTCTTTCTTGCCCTCCTCCTCCTCCTCTTCCTCCTCGTCGCCCACCTCGCATACGCACTCGTCCTCGTCCTCTCACATTGTTTCTTCTATCCATTCTCAGACTTTCTCCTTCCCACCTTCAACAACCTGTTTGCTCTCTGAACTGCCTTATATTGGTTGTGTCGAATCATTTGAAACAGGTTAAATCCATTTTGAGTGGTTATGTTCAATCAATGACATGTGTTCTCTATTTGTATTTGATTGTTGCCTCTTGTGTTTACCAGTATGGATGACATGTGCATTAGAGTGAAGAATATGTTTGGAGAATGAGAATGTGTTTAGAGTTTTGCTGAAAAGTCTAAGTGAGATCTGCATATTGTGTTTTACCATGTGAAATGGTTTAAGGTATTGACAACAGACTGCATAATTAGCTAAATGAGTCCAGGCAACTGAGAACTTTGTTCATCCACTGGGTTTTAGTGTTTTAGCAATTTGGCCTTTTATAAACGCATTTCATGCCATTCCACGTCATTTTACTTGACTGGAGACTCTGGCATAATCTTTATTAATGCCGTGTTCAAAACAACTGGAAACTCTGAGCTGGGAAATCTCAGACTTCCGACTTTAATGAGTTCAAGACAACTGGGAAATGGGGAAAAAATGAGCTCAGACTGGAAACATTTGTTTTAAACGGTCATCCAACTCGGATTTCTGGCCTCTTTCTAGAGCTCCGACTTTCCTGATTTGAAGACCACTGATGTCATGATCCTACCAAATTTTTTCCCGAGTTCCCATTTGTCTTGAAAGCGCAATACCGCACAAATGATCGAAATTAGAGGCTATTTTGACACTGAAAAACTGAGAATCTGAGATCAATGAAAACGACCTTAAATCCATCAATAGCCTATGCCTGGGTGTGTCTAGACATACTGTATGCTACAATATGAGGAGGAAATTATAGTCCTAAAAATGTTTTAAAGTTTCTCTGACAGATTTGCCGCGCGTTCCCGACAGTCTGCCTTGTTATTGTACTACACTCCATTTACATTTTAGTCATTTAGCAGACGCTCTTATCCAGACCGACTTACAGTTAGTGAGTGCATACATTTTCATACTGGCCCCACGTGGGAATCGAACCCAAAACCCTGGCGTTGCAAATGCCATGCTCTACCAACTGAGCTACATGGGGCCTAGGTTATTTTTAAAATAAGCTATTTATCCTCTGTGACTACATTTTAGGCTTTCTCATGGTGTAGTAGGCTATTCTGAATTATTTCATTTATTTCTGAACAGACAGCAGTAATTCTATAACTTTGTAAAATGTATTTGAATTGATCAGGCGAGCTGCAGCTCCTCCAGAACCCTTGGCGCGGCTCTATAAATGATGGGCAATGCTGGAGAGATGAGAGTTGGAGGCTCATGTCTGTCAGAGCAGAGAGAGTTCTGGGAGAGATTATTAGAATTTTTACATTGCAAAAAGTGACAATTATCTTTCATGCCAGGAGAGGTACCGGATCCGGCCAAATAGGTTCCTGAACAAAACAGTCCAAAACGGAGAGGTGCCGGATCCTGTTCCCGGCAGGATCCGGATCAAATTAAGCACTGATAATACACTATAACCATCATATCGAAGTAAACTTGGAGTCACGCGATATGTTGTGTGGTCCTCCCACTACGACTCGGGAAAGCATGCAGTTTTAGGCTACAGATGAAATAAGTTATGATGAACACAGGTTGGTGAAAGTGCAAGGTGACGAGCTTGATGCTCCTTTCCAATAAATAGTAAGGCTCTTATTCAGCTAACATGATGATCGATGCTTGGCTGCCATTTGTGAAATACAAATAATATCGATATAGCCATACCCACACTGTATCTGTGAGTTGTTGGCATGTGTCATGGCCAGAGTGGGCACATTTGCTATATAATGCAACAGCTTTAGTGACAAAACCATCAGTAGAGTTGAAGAAGTGATGGAAACCCATTTAACTTGTGTTTTTCATGTGGTACATGGGAATTTAACCACAAAAGGAATTACGTTATCATGTACAGCCTTTTATCCACTAAAAGTCAGTTTGATGGAAACATCTCTGAAGAGAAAATGTGCATATTGTTTTATGCAGATTTTAGAACATTTCGCATGGAAACCTTTCGAATATTGGATGAAAACCGATCTATTGACCAGATACTCCATTGGCCGCTCTAACAATGAAAATAATTGTCTTAAAAAGTTAAAGGCAGTCGAGAGGAAGCAAGATCAACAGAACCGAAAACCAGAAAAAAAAGTTTTCAAGGAACAGCAACAGAACCGGGAACGAAGGTGATCGATAGTGTTCTAGAACAGAACTGTTATTTTAAAAACAACTGGTTAATAACGTTATTTTACGAGTCACATA
Source organism: Coregonus lavaretus (assembly GCF_964263955.1). Classification (NCBI taxonomy): domain Eukaryota; kingdom Metazoa; phylum Chordata; class Actinopteri; order Salmoniformes; family Salmonidae; genus Coregonus; species Coregonus lavaretus. The sequence continues at coordinate 77,590,220 of NC_139989.1, forward strand.
CAAAAAAACGCTATAAAGTGCTTATGCAAAGCCCTCACTCTGTCACTCCAACTTATTCCAGTGTCTGCCTGCCAGCTGAAAGTCTTTACCAGTGGGTGTGTTTAGGCTCCCTGCCTGCCAGCTGAAAGTCTTTACCAGTGGGTGTGTTTAGGCTCCCTGCCTGCCAGCTGAAAGTCTTTACCAGTGGGTGTGTTTAGGCTCCCTGCCTGCCAGCTGAAAGTCTTTACCAGTGTGTGTGTTTAGGCTCCCTGCCTGCCAGCTGAAAGTCTTTACCAGTGGGTGTGTTTAGGCTCCCTGCCTGCCAGCTGAAAGTATTTACCAGTGTGTGTGTTTAGGCTCCCTGCCTGCCAGCTGAAAGTCTTTACTCTCTAGGTTTCTTCCTAGGTTTTGGCCTTTCTAGGGAGTTTTTCCTAGCCACCGTGCTTCTACACCTGCATTACTAGCTGTTTGGGGTTTTAGGCTGGGTTTCTGTACAGCACTTCGAGATATTAGCTGATGTACGAAGGGCTATATAAAATAAAATTGATTGATTTACCAGTGGGTGTGTTTAGGCTCCCTGCCTGCCAGCTGAAAGTCTTTACCAGTGGGTGTGTTTAGGCTCCCTGCCTGCCAGCTGAAAGTCTTTACCAGTGGGTGTGTTTAGGCTCCCTGCCTGCCAGCTGAAAGTCTTTACCAGTGGGTGTGTTTAGGCTCCCTGCCTGCCAGCTGGAAGTCTTTACCAGTGGGTGTGTTTAGGCTCCCTGCCTGCCAGCTGAAAGTCTTTACCAGTGGGTGTGTTTAGGCTACCTGCCTGCCAGCTGAAAGTCTTTACCAGTGTGTGTGTTTAGGCTCCCTGCCTGCCAGCTGAAAGTCTTTACCAGTGGGTGTGTTTAGGCTCCCTGCCTGCCAGCTGAAAGTCTTTACCTGTGGGTGTGTTTAGGCTACCTGCCTGCCAGCTGGAAGTCTTTACCAGTGGGTGTGTTTAGGCTCCCTGCCTGCCAGCTGAAAGTCTTTACCAGTGGGTGTGTTTAGGCTCCCTGCCTGCCAGCTGAAAGTCTTTACCAGTGGGTGTGTTTAGGCTCCCTGCCTGCCAGCTGAAAGTCTTTACCAGTGGGTGTGTTTAGGCTACCTGCCTGCCAGCTGGAAGTCTTTACCAGTGGGTGTGTTTAGGCTCCCTGCCTGCCAGCTGAAAGTCTTTACCAGTGGGTGTGTTTAGGCTCCCTGCCTGCCAGCTGAAAGTCTTTACCAGTGGGTGTGTTTAGGCTACCTGCCTGCCAGCTGGAAGTCTTTACCAGTGGGTGTGTTTAGGCTCCCTGCCTGCCAGCTGGAAGTCCTTACCAGTGGGTGTGTTTAGGCTACCTGCCCCTCCCCTCTCTGAAGCAGAGGCTACTGTACTGACCTTACAAGCTTCATTCAGAAGATACATGTTTTATTTGCTAGAGAAGAAAATGGTGGTGTCGGGAAGAGTGGGGTGTGCCGGACACAACAAAAGTTTCAGATTGTACAGGCTTCTTTTCACTCTGTCAATTAGGTTAGTGTTGTGGAGTAACTACAATGTTGTTGATCCATCCTCAGTTTTCTCTTATCACAGCCATTCAACTCTAACTGTTTTAAAGTCACCATTGGCCTCATGGTGAAATCCCTGAGCGGTTTCCTTCCTCACCGGCAACTGAGTTAAGAAGGACGCCTGTATCTTTGTAGTGACACACCATCCAAAGTGTAATTAATAACTTCACCACGCTCAAAGAAATATTCTGCTTTTTATTTTATTTTTACCCATCTACTAATAGGAGCCCTTCTTTGCGAGGCTTTGGAAAACCTCCCTGGTCTTTGTGGTTGAATTTGTGTTTGAAATTCACTGCTCGACTGAGGGACCTTACAGATAATTTTATATGTGGTATACAGAGATGAGGTTGTCATTCAGAAATCCTGTTAAACACTATTATTGCACACAGGTGAGTCCATGGAACTTATTATGTGTCTTGTTAAGCACATTTTTTCTCCTGAACTTATTTAGGCTTGCCATAACAAAGGGGTTGAATACTTGTTGACTCAAGACATTTCAGCTTTTCATTTGTAATTACTTTCTAAAAACATTATTCCACTTTGACATTATGGAGTATTGTGTGTAGGCCAGTGACACAACATCTCAATTTAATCCATTTTTAATTCAGGCTGTGTAACAACAAAATGTGGAAAAATTCAAGGGGTGTGAATACTTTCTGAAGGCACTGCATTATAGACCGTTCAGACTTCAGTAGGGGACGTTGTTGGGCATCTCCTTTAGCATACGCATCAGATTCATCTACTGGGTTGTTATCAATCTAAATAAATACCATCAAAAATAAAATATTGCTTGATTGAATGTCTTAAGAATATTTTGTTTCTTATTTTGAATATTTGTATATTTAGAAGTACATAAAATGCATGTAAGGATATGTTTTATATTATAACCAATCAGCATTCAGGATTAGACGTTGTATCATATTCTACAAAGGCCTACTGAAACATGTAGCATATTTTCGTTTCCCATACAATAAAAACATGACAATGTAATACATTTGATAAATAGTATTTATAGATGTGATTAGTAATATAGTTATAGTAAGTAATACAGTCCAGTAACAGCTTCTTTTGACAAAGAAAAACGTAAAAGTGGATTATATCAACCCGCAAGGCTCACGGTCATATTATTTGCTGTAAACATGAGGGCCAAAGCTTGATAAATAGTGCGTAAACAATTGTAAAGGATGAATTACATAAATACATATCGGTGAAAAGATATCCAAGAAAAGATATGAAAACAAGAGTAATTTATTGATTGTATGGGACCCTGTATTGTGTCCTTACCCGTGTTTTAACTCATGAATCAATCTCATGAATAATGCTTCAGTTCGGCTGGCGCTGAACTCGGCTAGCCAAACCCAACGAGTGTTCTAGTATACTCCCTTAAAAAGACCTTAAAAGACCTTCGCTAGAAAAACGTGTACAATAGTACTATTTCTCCATTTTGAGACACCGTAGCCAGTACACACGTCCTCAAAATAGTCTGAATTAATTAAGATAACTCAAGAAATCTGGGCAAAATGGGTAAAATTGCAGGACATTTGCTTTAAAACTGCAAAAATGTCTCTCTGCCCCATGTCAAATGGGTAGAATTGCATGAAATGTGTTATGAAATTGCTACATTTTCTCTCCACCCCAATGCAAAATGTGTAGAACTGCAAAATACTTGATTTAAAACTGCAATATTTTCTCTACACCACATGGCAAAATGTGTAGAATTGCAGGAAATTAACTTTTATTTTTTATTATCTCAGCCTTGAAGAGCGGGGCCAAAATTATTTTTTTTCAAATTAAAATAAATAAAACCTGACAAGCGTATAACTATAGCTATGTGGTCTTTACTTGAGTGTGTTTCAGCAGGGTGAGGTCAGAGAGGGTGAGGTCAGTCAGTATTTTTCGGAACTCATAAAATCCGTTACACAATCTGATGGGATGAATGTTCAACCCCATTAAAATAACCATAAGGTCTATATAGTACCTTTAAGTTAAGACCTCACAGATCTGTTCATGGCAAAGCAGTTCAATTCATGATATTAATTCATTCTTGAAGAATATAACTTATAAATCATGAGCCTCATCTTGAGGAGTCACCTGTGACAGTATTCATAAAGAGTAGGAGTACTGATCTGGGATCAGTTTAGCCTTTTAGATCATAATGAAACAGATTAAATGGACAGGGGGGACCTGATCCTAGATCAGCACTCCTCCTCTGGGAAACTGCATGTATGAAACCGAACACATAGTCGTAGTCTAGTTACAGCAGGTGTTTACTGCCATCTAGTGGAAGATACCAGTAAACCACTTTATTATCAGGGTGGGGAGACCGTTGAGCTGAAACAGAACGTGGAATAGCCTTCATTTCTCAGAACAAAGAATAGACTGACGAGTTTTAGAAGAAAGTTATTTGTTTCTGGCCATTTTGAGGCTGTAATCGAACCCACAATTGCTGATGCTCCAGATACTCAACTAGTCTCAAGAAGGCCAGTTTTATTGCTTCTTTAATCAGCACAACAGTTTTCAGCTGTGCTAACATAATTGCAAAGGGTTTTCTAATGATAAATTAGCCTTTTAAAATGATCAACTTGGATTAGCAAACACAACGTGCCATTGGAACACAGGACTGATGGTTGCTGATAATGGGCCTCTGTACGCCTATGTAGATATTCCATAAAAAATCAGCCGTTTCCAGCTACAATAGCCATTTACAACATTAACAATGTCTACACTGTATTTCTGATCAATTTGATGTTATTTTAATGGACAAAAAAATCGAAAACAAGGACATTTCAAAGTGACCCCAAACTTTTGAACGGTAGTGTATATCAGAACAAATAGCAGCAGGAATGGTTATACAGCTAGAGACACAATACTGTTAAAATATATATCAGAACCAATAGCAGCAGGAATGTTTATACAGCTAGAGACACAATACTGTTAAAATATATATCAGAACAAATAGCAGCAGGAATGGTTATACAGCTAGAGACACAATACTGTTAAAATATATATCAGAACAAATAGCAGCAGGAATGGTTATACAGCTAGAGACACAATACTGTTAAAATATATATCAGAACAACTAGCAGCAGGAATGGTTATACAGCTAGAGACAAAATACAGTTAAAATATATATCAGAACAAATAGCAGCAGGAATGGTTATACAGCTAGAGACACAATACTGTTAAAATATATATCAGAACAAATAGCAGCAGGAATGGTTATACAGCTAGAGACACAATACTGTTAAAATATATATCAGAACAAATAGCAGCAGGAATGGTTATACAGCTAGAGACACAATACTGTTAAAATATATATCAGAACAAATAGCAGCAGGAATGGTTATACAGCTAGAGACACAATACTGTTAAAATATATATCAGAACAAATAGCAGCAGGAATGGTTATACAGCTGGAGACACAATACTGTTAAAATATATATCAGAACAAATAGCAGCAGGAATGGTTATACAGCTAGAGACACAATACTGTTAAAATATATATCAGAACAAATAGCAGCAGGAATGGTTATACAGCTAGAGACACAATACTGTTAAAATATATATCAGAACAAATAGCAGCAGGAATGGTTATACAGCTAGAGACACAATACTGTTAAAATATATATCAGAACAAATAGCAGCAGGAATGGTTATACGGCTAGAGACACAATACTGTTAAAATATATATCAGTATATTATGGAAACTAGTTATTGCAGATAAATACAATTATAATAAACCACATATACAATCACCCACCTCAGCTGCATCAGCCCACCCTCCAACCCCTCCTGGGACCACTCCAACCCACCCTCCAACCCCTCCTGGGACCACCCCAACCCACCCTCCAACCCCTCCTGGGACCACCCCAACACACCCTTCAACCCTTCCTGGTACCACCCCAACCCACCCTCCAACCCCTCCTGGGACCACCCCAACCCACCCTCCAACCCCTCCTGGGACCACCCCACCCCAACCCACCCTCCAACCCCTCCTGGGACCACCCCAACCCACCCTCCAACCCATCCTGGGACCACCCCAACCCACCCTCCAACCCCTCCTGGGACCACCCCAACCCACCCTCCAACCCCTCCTGGGACCACCCCAACCCACCCTCCAAACCCTCCTGGGACCACCCCAACCCACCCTCCAACCCCTCCTGGGACCACCCCAACCCACCCTCCAACCCCTCCTGGGACCACCCCAACCCACCCTCCAACCCCTCCTGGGACCACCCCAACCCACCCTCCAACCCCTCCTGGGACCACCCCAACCCACCCTCCAACCCCTCCTGGGACCACCACAACATACCCAACCTGATCTCCATGAAATTAAATACTAAATCAAGGTACACATTTGCACAAAAATTATAATGAACGGTCAATCTGTTGGGTAAAACCCACTACAATAGTTATTTTATGGTTTCAGCTGCAATTGTTGTTTGGCTTGCCCCATGGATCCTAGCAGTGGATAGTTCTAAATAAATGATATCTATAAAAGTGCTGATCCAATGAGGTGTGGTGGTTGCCATCTTAGTTCCAACATCTTTTTAGCTGCTGTCCAACCTGACAACATTATACGACTTTGCTGTAATGACAGTGGTGAATTATCATTCAGTAATAACAGTTTGGGGGAACAAGGTATGAGGATACCTCTTTCCAAATCATGTCCCCTGGTCACTCCCAGTACATATGATTAAAGGAGTCCAAGGCACCTTGATTACATAGATCACACAGAGGAGCGGTTGTGATTTCTATTAAATTATGTTTTCTAGGTGGAAGGTTTACCCTGTGTATGAGATTAAAATGTATCAGCTGATGTTTAGGATTGTTAGATGAACCCACTAAGTTCCTGATGAACTCAACTGGTGAGCCTCTTTAGCAGCTAGTTCAATGGAAACACTGATTTCAATGTCCTTTGCCAAGGTCAGATGACTTTCAGTCAACAGTCTCTTTTTTGTAGCTTCACTCCGTAGCCCACATACTAGTCTGTCTCTAATGATGTCATTTAGAACAGCATTGAACACAGTGTTCTGGTAGTTTCTTTAATGCAGCAGCAAACATTGTTACTGATTCTCTCTCTTCCTGATGTCTCCTGTGGAACCTGAACCTTTCAGCATTAACTAGTGGTTCTGGTGAAAAATGTCCTTTAAGTATCTCCACAATATCCCCATACGTCTTATTACCTGTTCTGTCTGGCTGTAGCAGGCTGCCTAGTAAATTAAATGTCTTTGGCCCCATTACACTAAAACATGGAGGCACAATGTTGTCCTCATCCATGTCATTTACAAGAACTAAAAATTCAAACCGTTCTGTATATGAACTCCACTGCTCAATACTTTTATCAAACTGTCCAATGTGTCCAACAATTCCAGTAATTGTTCATTTCTCAATAAGCTCCTGATTGTCACACACTTCAGTATTGTCCTCAACCAAAGCAATATTTTCCTCAGTCACGTGATCTTCATTCACTTCACAGTTAAATAAATGTCATTTCCTTTAATCACTGTATATTTCATTCAGTATAATTGAGTTCATACAGAAACAAGATTGTTGTCATGAATTTGAAAAATAAACATTCTACAGACAACAATATTTACAAACACCAAGAAGCCCAATAACAACAAGATCAATGATTTCTAAATGAAACCAGTCTTTACAACACAGTGTGGTGATTCATTCTATTAATGAATGACTAGTTGACAATCTCTGTAAACTTCAATGGTGTGTATTCATGAATATTTCCAATCATATGTTTACACACTAGAGAGATATTCTACATTGTTGTTCGAGTGTGTCTTACTGAACCTGACCATGATTAGAGTGAAACATCATGTTGTGTTTGACACAGAGACCACCTGACACAGGGACACTGAAGTGCCCTCATTCCAAACATAAAACCCTGGATAGAGGGGCTCAGTGAATGTGGTGTGGAATGTGTACAGGTGGGTCAGTGTGTCAGAGGAGACTCTGTAGAAGGACAGAGTGCCGGCTGGCCAGTCCAGATACACTCCTACTCTGTGGGAGCTGGAGGAGGGGACGTCTATGGTAGTGTGATTATAATTGTGCCAGAAAGTGTTTTCAGGGCAGAACAGACTCCAGGACTTGTCATTGTATCCAAGCCCACAGTCTCTAAGCGCTCCTCTCCTGCTGATTCCTTTATATGTCACTCCTATGTAAGTATCGCTTCCACTCCACTCTGCCTCCCAGTAACAGCGCCCAGTCAGACCCTCTCTACAAAGCACATTTCCACGGTCCATAAATCTCTCTGGGTGATCAGGATACAGCTGCTTCATCATTCTCCTACATGTCACCTTTCTGTTCTCCTCAGACAGAGAGAGGAATCTGTATGCTGTGTTTGGGTCCAGTGTGAGATCACAGGCATCTGATGGATGAAACCAGACACAATATTAGAAATCATAATTAACATTAGAACGTTAACTCACTTAATTTAGGGCCTGATCCCGACTTAGAAATGTACCCACTTCTCAGTATTTGGTATTCAGACTTCTCTTACGCGCTCTGAATAAATGTCATTCAACAGCTGAAAACCCTCCCACTTGCTGGCCAACAGATTTTCTCGTGGAGTTTTCATTCAATGGGGTTTTTAGCGCATTTATCTTCAGCCATCCCTTTAAATACAGTGTACCTCTCAGTTAGAATGTTGTCGACAGATTCAATAGAATATATGGAGATAATAAGGAATATATATATAATATATTATTCCTATCTACATGATGTATTGAGAACCCAGCTGGCTTTATGGACGGGGACAGTATATCCGGAGAGAGCCATGATTCCGTGAAACAGTCAAAAGTTTGGACACTCCTACTCATTCAAGGGTTTTTCTTTATTTTGAATATTTTCGACATTGTAGAATAACAGTGAAGATATCAAAACTATGAAATAACACATATGGAATCATGTAGTAACCAAAAAAGTGTTAAACAAATCAAAATATATTATATATTTCAGATTCTTCAATGTAGCCACCCTTTGCCTTGATGACAGCTTTGCACACTCTTGGCATTCTCTCAACCAGCTTCATGAGGTAGTCATCTGGAATGCATTTCAATTAACAGGTGTGCCTTCTTAAAAGTGAATTTGTGGAATTTCTTTCCTTCTTAATGCGTTTGAGCCTATCAGTTGTGTTGTGACAAGGTAGGGGTGGTATACAGAAGATAGCCCTATTTGGTAAAAGACCAATTCCATGTTATGGCAAGAACAGCTCAAATAAGCAAAGAGTAACAAAAGTCCATTACTTTAAGATATGAAGGTCAGTCAATCCGAAAAATGTCAAGAACTTCAAAAGTTTCTTCCAGTGCAGTTGCAAAAACCATCAAGCGCTATGATCTGGCTTTCATGACGACCGCCAAAGGAAAGACCCAGAGTTACCTCTGCTGCAGAGGATAAGTTCATTAGAGTTACCAGCCAACTTTTGACTGGTACTGTACAATCACCCACCTGAGCTGCATCAACCCACCCTCCAACCCCTCCTGGAACCACCCCAACCCACCCTCCAACCCCTCCTGGGACCACCCCAACCCACCCTCCAACCCCTCCTGGGACCACCCCAACCCAGCCTCCAACCCCTCCTGGGACCACCCCAACCCACCCTCCAACCCACCCTCCAACCCCTCCTTGGACAACCCCAACCCACCCTCCAACCCACCCTCCAACCCCTCCTGGGACCACCCCAACCCACCCTCCAACCCCTCCTGGGACCACCCCAACCCACCCTCCAACCCACCCTCCAACCCACCCTCCAACCCCTCCTTGGACCACCCCAACCCACACTCCAACCCCTCCTGGGACCACCCCAACCCACCCTCCAACCCCTCCTGGGACCACCCCAACCCACCCTCCTACCCCTCCTGGGACCACCCCAACCCACCCTCCAACCCCTCCTGGGACCACCCCAACCCACCCTCCAACCCCTCCTGGGACCACCCCAACCCACCCTCCAACCCCTCCTGGGACCACCCCAACCCACCCTCCAACCCACCCTCCAACCCCTCCTTGGACCACCCCAACCCACCCTCCAACCCCTCCTGGGACCACCCCAACCCACCCTCCAACCCCTCCTGGGACCACCCCAAGACACCCTCCAACCCCTCCTGGGACCACCCCAACCCACCCTCCAACCCCTCCTGGGACCACCCCAACCCACCCTCCAACCCACCCTCCAACCCCTCCTTGGACCACCCCAACCCACCCTCCAACCCCTCCTGGGACCACCCCAACCCACCCTCCAACCCCTCCTGGGATCACCCCAACCCACCCAACCTGATCTCCATGAAGTTAAATACAATATGAAGTTGTGATACAATCAGTAAGGCACACACTTGCATGAAAATGTTAGTGAATGGGCAATCTGTTGGGTAAAAAACACACTTTTATGATTTCAGCTACAGATAACCAGCTGTCAATTGTTGTTTGGCTAGCCCCATGGAACCTAGCAGTGGATAGTTCTAAATAAATTATATCTATAAAAGTTCTGATCCAATTAGGTGTGGTGGTTGCCATCTTAGTTCCAAACCTGACAACATTATATGTCTTTGCTGTAATGACAGTGGTGAATTATCATTCAGTAATAACAGTTTGGGGGAACAAGGTATGAGGATACCTCTTTCCAAAACATGTCCCCTGGTCACTCCCAGTGCATATGATTAAAGGAGCCCAAGGCACCTTGATTACATAGATCACACAGAGGAGAGGTTATGATTTTTATTAAATTATGTTTTCTAGGTGGAAGGTATACCCTGAGTATGAGATTAAAATGTATCAACTGGTGATTAGGATTGTTAGATGAACCCACTAAATTCCTGATGAACATATTCAAACCGTTCTGTATATGAGCTCCACTGCTCAATACTTTCATTAAACTGTCCAACGTTTCCAACAATTACAGACATCACTCACTTCAATATTGTCCTCAACCACGGCAATGGTTTCCTCAGTCACGTGATCTTCATTCACTTCACTCACTGAAGTTTCCTCCTAAATTAGCTCATTTATCAGTTTTAATTAAAAGGTTTGTCTTCACAGTTGAATAAATGTCCTTTCCTTTAATCACTGTATATTCCTCCCTTTTAATCACATTGTTTTCCCGCTCCGACGTCCGTCTCTATCAGAACTCAGGATAAGACCCAGATGCAGACAGTTCGAATCACAGATGTTGATTAACAAAACAGGGGTCAGGCAGACGATAGGTCAAGGGCAGGCAGAGGTCGGTAATCCAGGGCAGAGTCAGTAAGGTACAGAACGGCTGGTAGGTTCAGGGTCAGGGCAGGCAGAGTGGTCAGAACCGTAAAAACTAGAAAAACTGGGGCTAGAGAGAAACAGGAGTACGAGAAAGAGGAGACAGAAGGCTGTGAGACAGAGGTTTAATACTTGATAGATTAAAAGTGGGATGAATACGGAGTGTGCGGGGCAACAGAAGATAAACAGCAGAGGGGTTAAGGATCTTAGAGATAGGGCCAATAAAACGGGGGGAAAGTTTGCGGGACTTCACCCGAAGGGGCAGATCCCAAGTGGACAGCCATACCCTCTGCCCAAGACGATAACGGGGAGCCGGGGTCCTGTGGCGCTCCGTCTGTCGTCGATACCTGGAGGTGGTCTTAAGAAGAGCAGGACGGACTCTCTTCCAGGTACGGTGACAGCGGCGGACGAACATCTGGGCCGAGGGTATGTTGACCTCTTCTTCTTGCTCAGGGAAGAGCGGGGGCTGATAACCCATCGAACACTCGAAAGACGAGAGACCAGGGGCTGAGCAGGGGAGGGTGTTGCGTGCATATTCTACCCACACGAGTTGCTGGCGGAGGACAGGCTGCCGACGATCCAATGACTGTGCAGAACGCCTTCCAGAACCGGGACGAGAACTGAGGACCACGGTCGGAGACCGTGTCCACCGGAAGTCCATGGATCCGGAAGACATGCTGCACCATGAGCTGGGCCATCTCCTTGGCAGAGGGTAGCTTGGGGAGTGGAATGAAATGGGTGGCTTTGGAAAACCTGTCCACCACCGTGAGGATAGTGGTGTTTCCATCAGACAAAGGGAGACCAGTGACGAAGTCCAGGGATGTATGTGACTAGGGACGGTGAGGGACAGGAAGAGGTTGAAGGAGGCCAGCCAGAGCTTGCTGAGGAATTTTATTCTGTGCACAGACAGTGCAGGCGGCGATGAAAGTGGAGACGTCAGGGACCATGGTGGGCCACCAAAAGTGTTGTCGCACAAAGGCCAGGGTCCGGCCTCTATTCCCCAGATGAGTTTAGCCAACAGACACGAGGTAGGAAGGGTCCGAGGGTGTAGCAGCGGGGCTATAGCGGCGTGAAAACCACATCCGGCTTAACATTCTTAAACCCCTGGCGGTAGGAGATGGTAAAGTTGAACCGGGTGAACAGCAAGGCCCATCGTGCTTGCCTGGAGTTGAGACGCTTGGCGGTGCGGAGATATTCCAGGTTCTTGTGATCTGTCCACACAATGAATAGATGTTCCGCCCCCTCTAACCAGCACCTCCACTCCTCCAATGCCATATTCACCGTGAGTAGTTCTCGATTTCCCACATCATAATTCCTCTCCATGGAGTTAAGACGATGGGAGAAGAAGGTGCAGGGATGCAGCTTAAGGTCCAGGGCAGAACGCTGGGACAGGACTGCCCCCACTCCGACATCCGAAGCGTCTACCTCCACCACGAACTGACGGGACGGGTCCGGATGGATTAATATGGGAGCTATGGAAGAAGAAACCTGCGCCGGTGGGAGAGGCAGAAGGACGGATACACCCTGCAGCCAGGAAGTCCTCGATGTACGTCTCCATAGCCTTGGTCTCCGGACCCGAGAGTGAATACAGCCGTCCCTGGGGTGGTGTAGTGCCCGGGAGAAGGTCGATCCCGCAGTCATAGTTTCGATGCGGAGGAAGCGAAGTGGCCCGGACCTTGCTGAAAACCTCCCGGAGGTCCTGGTACTCCGCGGGAATGACGGAGAGGTCCGAGGCTTCTTCCGAGCACACAGGCAATGGCGGCTAAATTCGACTTTCATTCAGTTCAGAATCAATAGTTATAAAATCAATCAATCCCTTATCTTTTTTTTTTTTTTTTGGTCATTTATTTCGTTTTTTTTTCTTCTATTTTCGGGGTGAATGGATCAGCTTAATATTGCAGATAGATTGTATCTTCTATCAATGTAATTGTCTGCATCACTTCCAATCCCCCATGTTTTATTTTTTTATTTTATATATATATATACTCCCCTTTATTACTTTTCAACCCCACCATCCTTTCCCTACTTGGAATAAATTAGTGAACAACAATGCCCAGGCCTCTACTTCCGGTCTATACTTACTATCTACACCTTATGGACAGAGTTAATTTTACAATAATTCTATTATATATATATATATATATATATATATATATATATATATATATATATATATATATATATATATATATATTTTTTTTTTTAATGCTCCTGAATTTCTTCTACTCTCAACCTCTCCGATCATTTTCATGATGTCCATCCGGTTTGCTTCTATATGCCATATCTTTCTAACTGTGCTCTTTCCCAAAAGCTCCCAACATACAACCTATATACTTATTATGGACACAGTATGCTTACATTATTAGCTATCTTTGTTATTATTTGTTGTTATTTGTTATTAGTCCCATCCTTAAACTCTATTCAATACCTCCCATCTATCTCTTAACACCATCCATATAGGATTTCTATTTGCCATATATATTTCAACCGTACTGTGATGTTTTACAAAAGTTCTGAATCTTTCTATTCTCATTGCTTCTACAGATTGTGAATAAATTTTTTTTTTTTTTGCTAAAACTATTATTATATTATTGATTGATTGACTATGACTTTTCAGATCACCCAGTAATGCTATCTGCAAGGTTAGTTCCAGGTAAATATTGCAATCCTTTTGCCATTCCTGGACCTGTGTCCAAAAACAAGCTACAAATGGACAGAACCAAAACAAATGATCTAATGATTCTGTCTCTTCACAGCAAAATCTGCAGAGCTGGGAAGATTGTATCCCCCATATAAATAACATTCTATTGGTAGCAAGAATTTTATATAATAATTTAAATTGAAAGATTCTAATTTTTGAATCCGGTGTCGTTTTGCGTGTCAGTTCATAAACACTATGCCATGGGATCGGTACGTCAAAGATCTCTTCCCAACTATTTTGCAATCTATGTGGGACGGCTGTCAATCCTTTGGTCCTTAAGTGAAACTGATATACTTTTTTATTTATCACAGTTTTAATTAACCAATTATGTTCTTTAATGCAAGGCCGACAGACAAGTTCCTTACTTTCTCCCCCTTCCACTTTCCTCTTCCATTTTTGCGGTAAGGCTGCAATTATTTGGTTGTAATTTTGGGTAGAGCAGACATTTCCATATGTTTTTGTCAGCTGCATGTGCGACATAACTCCACCAGTCCTACCGATGATATCATTTACGAAGATTATACCTTTTTTAAACATTCTGTCAAAAAATAAAGGTTTTTTGTCAATTAGTATATTTGAATTTAACCACAATATTTGTTGCATTATTTGTTCTGTCGTTTCTGGAGGATTAAATTGAAATTGCAACCAACTTTCTATGGCTTGTTTTAGAAATAGTGACATTTGGGAGATTATTTCCTTTTCAAATAACTGAAAGTGAGAGGTTGTAATCTGAATAAAGGGAAAAAGGCCTTTCTTGAACATTGGGTGAGACAATCTTACTAATTTGCTTGAGAACCAGTTCGGATTTAAGTATAACTTTTGTATGACTGAAGCTTTTAGTGATAGGTCTAATGCTTTAATATTTAATAATTTATGTCCTCCGAATTCATATCTTGCAAAAAACACTTATGTTTAGTTTAAACTCTGTTCAACCCCGGCTCTCCCGGGCTTGACCTGAAGATTGATTTTTGGACATGACAGGTCCATACTTAATCTTTCAAACATACACAAACCCCACCCCATCATGCTGTAATCAATCAAGAAGATAGCCAAGGAGAGACAAAGGTTTAGCCTGAACTCTGTCCAACCCTGGCCGCTCTTTCCACTTTGTTTGAGGAGAGAGGCAAAAGGCCACAGTCTGGTTTCAGCCTCTGATGAAGTAGGACAGCCATGGATTTAAGTAAGAGTGAGCAATTCGACCCGAGGTCAGATTCCCACTTCACACACACACAGTGAAATGACCCAATTAAGTTATTGCCTAGCAACAGAGAATTCTAACTATATTTTCGTGATTAACTCATTTTTATCTCATAGTCCACTAAAAAATCTACCTCACAGTTCAGTTGATAAGGGAATTGTGTCGCTGGAGCCAAGAAAACCCCAATACCATGGGAACCTGAGGAGACTTGATGAACTGCATTCCCTGACACTCGCGGGTTGATAAGAGGATTAGTGTGGGTGACTCTGCCTATAGAGTGCCCATCCAGCTCTCTAAGGTCCATGGGAATGGAGAGGAGCTGAGTGGGGATGCCCAGATCTGACACCAGGGTAGCGTCCATGAAACTCTCATCGGCCCCAGAGGTCTGATTCCGGGGACTTCCGGGATTCCTCGGAGGCGAGGTGGGATCATTGGGCGAGTGGGACCGGAATCAGACCTCTTCTCCCTCCTACGTTCCCATAGCTGCCCATCGATCCGGATGGTCAAGGCAATGAGCAAGTCGAGAACCGTAGGCAGCTCCCGGACTGTGAACTCGTCTTTAACCTCCTCCAATAATCCTCTCTCCCAAACCTTTTTCACCTCAGCCACAAACTCCTCCATACTGAAGCACACGGCAGATTGCTGTTCCCACACCACCGTAGCCCAGGCGAGAGCCTTCCCGGACATTATGAGGTGCGCTATCTTCGAGCAGTCCGAGGGGAAGGACGAGGGCTGCAGCTCGAAGATGTGGAAACACTGGGAGAGAAATGCCCGACAGGTTCCTGACTCTCCAGCGAAGCGTTGCGGAGGAGGTAAGTGAGGTTTTCGGGAATCCGGGGTGGCCTGGAGAGACGCGCTGCTGACAGCGGAGTTACTGAGGGGCTGGGAGGTTACTGTCATGGCCGGCTGCCTAACAGATAATCAGCGGAATTGCTCCAGCAATGTTTTCAAGACACGGTCATGGCGTTCCGCCAAGGTCTGGAATCCTTCCATAAGACCTCAAAGTAACTCCTCGTGGCTCCTTGGGAGGAGACGGCGTGGCGGAGCTGGTCCGAGTCTGCTGGGTCAGTCATGGCCAGTTCGCACAATCAGAACTCAGGATAAGACCCAGATGCAGACCGTTCGAATCACAGATGTTTCATAACAAAACAGGGGGCAGGCAGACGACAGGTCAAGGGTGTGTGTGTGTCCCCAGTGTTTGTGTCCAGTGTGTGTGTGTGTCCAGTGTGTGTGTGTGTGTCCAGTGTGTATGTGTGTCCAGTGTGTGTTGTGTGTCCAGTGTGAGTGTGTCCAGTGTGTGTGTCAAGAGTTTGTGTGTTTGTGTCCAGTATATGAGTTCGGTATATGTGTGTATGTGTGTGTGTCCAGTGTGTGTGTCCAGTGTGTTTGTGTGTTTCCAGTGTGTGTGTGTGTCCAGTGTGTGTGTATGTGTGTGTGTGTGTGTGTGTGTGTGTGTGTGTGTGTGTGTGTGTGTCCAGTCAGTGTGTGTGTGTCGAGTGTGTCTGTGTCCAGTGTGTGTGTGTGTTTCCAGTGTGTGTGTGTGTGTGTGTGTGTGTGTCCAGTCAGTGTGTGTGTCCAGTGTGTGTGTGTGTGTGTGTGTGTGTGTGTTTCCAGTGTGTGTGTGTGTGTGTGTGTGTGTGTATGTGTGTGTGTCCAATGTGTGTGTGTTTGTCCAGTGTGCGTGTTTGTCCAGTGTGTGTGTATGGGTGTGTGTATGGGTGTGTGTCCAGTGTGTGTGTGTGTCCAGTATGTGTGTGTTTGTCCAGTGTGTGTGTCTGTCCAGTGTGTGTATGTTTGTCCAGTGTGTATGTGTGTCCATTGTCTGTGTTTATGGATCCAGTGTGTGTGTGTGTGTGTGTGTGTGTGTGTGTGTGTTTTCAGTGTGTGTGTGTGTCCAGTGTGTACGTGTGTGTGTGTGTT